>NC_133124.1:51524338-51831339 GCF_048418815.1 Hemitrygon akajei | reverse complement strand
ATTCACAGGTAAAGTGTTGCCTCTCCTAGAAGCACCATTTGGGTCCTGAATGGAGTTGAACGAGGTGGCGAATGGGCACATGTAGTACTTCTGCTGCTTGCAATGATAAATGCCAGGAGGGAGATTAGTGGGAAGAAATGAATGGACAAGGGAATCACGTAGGGGGCAATACCTGCAGAAAGCAGAGAGCGTGGTGGAGATAAAGATGTGTTTGGTGGTAGCCTATTGAAGATGGATGAAGTTGCAGAGAATGATGTGTTGGATACAGAGCCTCATGGGCTGTTACATGTGGACAACAGGAACTCTAACCCCGTGAAAGCAGCAAGTAGATGGGGTGAGCGTGGATGTCCAGAAAGTGGAGGTGATGTGGGTGAGGGCCACATCAATGGTAGTGGAAGGGAAACAACTTTCTTTGAAAAAGGACATCTCTGATGCCCTGGAAAAGAAAGCCTCATCCTAGGAACAGATGCAGCAGGGACGAAGGAACTGAAAAAACGAAATGGCATTTTACAGGAGACAGTGTGGGAAAAGATATAGTCAAGATAGCCATGGGATTCGATAGGTTTATAAAAGATATCAGTAGGCAGTTTGTCTTCAAAGATAGAATTAGAGAGACAATCACTTTGACAACCTCACTTCAGCTCACCATCATGACCCCGAGCATCAAATGTCATTTATTTAAATTTTCTTCCTGCTCTCACTTTGTTCTCAGTCTCCTAACTCTGAGATAGTTTGATACAAATTTGAAAAAGAACATTTCATCTTCAACTCAGCAGATTATAGACTTCTAGATTCAAAACTGAGTACGATTATGCTACTTCCATCCACATCTCTTATGCATATCAGGGCATCTATGTGCTCCATTGCTCCAGCCTTTTGCTTTGCACCAACATCTCTTTCTCCATTTAATCTGTCCTGTCTTCCATTCTATTACAAATATATCCTTTTATTCATTCCCCACCTGCACCTTCCCTGCATCTTGAAATTAATTTATGTGCTTTTTTTGTTCTGACTAAAATTTATTATGGGAAGCCTAAAGTCCATAAATGCAACTTGACCTATCAGGTACTCAAAGCATCATCTACTTTTATTTTAAAGTTCAAGCACTCACAATATTTTCATCAATACTGTTTTCTCGCTGCTGGTGGCAACTTGCTATGTGCATGTTAGCTGCTATACTTCCAGATATAACAATGACTAGACTTCATGTATATTATACTTTGGAAAATCCTCAGGACGTGAAAGTTCCTAATTGTTGTTTACAAAGTCTCTCCACTTAAGCACCAATTTAAATAAGGAACAGGAGCAGGAATAAGCCTTGCAGATGTGGCTGCTCTGATTTTTTATCTCAAATCCCATAATCCTTCATTATCTATCTCAGAATCTATCTCAATTTCTAATATATCTGCTGGCTGATAATCAACAGCTCTTTGGGAATGAGAATTCCTAAAATCCAGAGAATAAAGTTTTCTTCATCTTAATATTTAATGGCTGATCCCCCTTATTCTCAAATCACATCCTTAACTCCAGACTCTGAGATTGAGGAAAAGAATAACATGATGCCAAGCTCACTCAGAATGAAATCACCTCTTATCCATCTAAACTTAAAGACTATTGGCACATCTTGTTCAGTCTGTCTAACATCTGAGCCTAAGATTCAATATAGTGAACCCATGTTGTTCTCCCAGACTCCCAGATGGCCATATCTGCACCAGGTGTATTGAGCTGCAGCTCCTGAGGGACTGAGTTAGGGAACTGGAGATGCAGCTCGATGACCTTTGCCTGGTCAGGGAGAGAGAGGAGGTGATAGAAAGGAGTTATAGGCAGGTAGTCTATACTGGGGCCACGGGAGACAGACAGGTGGGTCACAGTCAGGAGGGGGAAGGGGAAGAGTCAGACACTAGAGAGTACCCCTGTGACTGTACCCCTTGACAATAAGTACCTGTTTGAGTACTGTTGGGGGAGACAGCCTACCTGGGGGTAGAAGCAGTGGCACAGAGTCTGGCCATGTGGCTCAGAAGGGTAGAGAAGGGAAGAGGAAGGCAATAGCGATAGGGGACTCTATAGTCAGGGGGTCAGACAGGCGACTATGTGGATGCAGGAAAGAAACTCGGATGGTAGTTTGCCTCCCAGTTGCCAGGGTCTGGGATGTTTCAGATCACGTCCACGATATCCTGTGGTGGGAGGGAGAACAGTCAGAGGTCATGGTACATTGGTACCAATGACATAGGTAGGAACAGGAAGAGGGTCCTGAAAAAAGAGTACAGGGAATTAGGAAGGAAGTTAAGAAGCAGGACTGCAAAGGTAGTAATCTTGGGATTACTGCCTATGCCACGCGACAGTGAGAATAGGAATAGGATGAGGTGGAGGATAAATGCGTAGCTGAGGGATTGGAACAGAGGACAGGGATTCAGATTTCTGGATCAGTGAGACCTATTTCGGGGCAGGTGTGACCTGTACAAAAAGGACAGATTGCACTTGAATTCCAGGGGGACTAATATCCTGGTGGGGATGTTTGCTAAGGCTACTGGGGAGAGTTTAAACTAGAATTGTTGGGGGGTGGGAACTGAACTGAAGAGACTGGGGAAGAGGAGGTTGGCTCACAAATAGAGAAAGCTTGTAGGGAGGATAGGCAGGTGATAGAGAAGGGATGCACTCAGACCGAAGGTTTGAGATGTGTCCATTTTAATGCAAGGAGTGTTGTGAATGAAGCGGAAGAGCTTAGAGTGTGGATCAGTACTTGGAGATATGATGTGGTGTCCATTACAGAGACTTGGATGGCTCAGGGACAGGAATGGTTACTTCAAGTGTCGGGTTTTAGATGTTTCAGAAAGGTCAGGGAGGGAGGCAAAAGAGGTGGGAGCGTGGCACTGTTGATCAGAGATAGTGTCATAGCTGCAGAAAAGGTGGACGTCATGGACGGATTGTCTAATGCGTCTCTATGGGTGGAGGTCAGCAATAGGAAGGGGTCAATAACTTTACTGGGTGTTCTTTATAAGCTGCCCAATAGTAACAGGGATATCAAGGAGCAGACAGGGAAACAGATCCTGGAAAGGTGTAATAATAACAGAGTTGTGATGGGAGATTTTAATTTTCCAAATATTGATTGGCATCTCCCTGGAGCAAAAGGTTTAGATGGGATGGAGTTTGTTAGGTGTGTTCAGGAAGGTTTCTTGACACAATATGTAGATAAGCCTACAAGAGGAGAGACTGTACTTGATTTGGTATTGGGAAATGAACCTGATCAGGTGTCAGATCTCTCAGTGGGAGAGCATTTTGGAGATAGTGATCATAATTCTGTCTCCTTTACAATAGCATTGGAGAGAGATAGGAACAGACAAGTTAGAAAAGCGTTTAATTGGAGTAAGGGGAATTATAAGGCTATCAGGCAGGAGATTGGAGGCTTAAATTGGAAACAGATGTTCTCAGGGAAAAGTACAGAAGAAATGTGTCAAATATTCAGGGGATATTTGTGTGGAGTTCTGTATAGGTACGTTCCAATGAGACAGGGAAGTTATGGTAGGGTCCAGGAATCGTGGTGTGCAAAGGCTGTAATAAATCTAGTCAAGAAGAAAAGCTTACAAAAGGTTCAGAGGGCTAAGTAATGTTAGAGATCCAGAAGATTATAAGGCTAATAGGAAGGAACTTAAGAAGGAAATTAGAAGAGCCAGAAGGTGCCATGAGAAGGCCTTGGTGGGCAGGATTAAGGAAAACCCCAAGGCATTCTACAAGTATGTGAAGAGCAAGAGGATAAGACATGAAAGAATAGGACCTATGAAGTATGACAGTGGGAAAGTGTGTAGGGAACTGGAGGAAATAGCAGAGGTACTTAATGAATACCTTAATTCAGTATTCACTATGGAAAAGGATCTTGGTGATTGTAGTGATGACTTGCAGCAGACTGAAAAGCTTGAGCATGTAGATATTAAGTAAGGGGATGTGCTGGAGCTTTTGGAAAGCATCAAGCTCGATAAGTTGCCGGGACCAGATGAGATGTACTCCAGGCTACTGTGGGAGGTGAGGGAGGAGATTGCTGAGCCTCTGGCGATGATCTTTGCATCATCAATGAGGACGGGAGAGGTTCCGGAGGATTGGAGGGTTGCAAATGTTGTTCCTTTATTCAAGAAAGGGAGTAGAGGTAGCCCAGGAAATTATAGACCAGTGAGTCTTACCTCAGTGGCTGATAAGTTGATGAAGAAGATCCTGAAAGGCAGGATTTATGAACATTTGGAGAGGTATAATATGATTAGGAGTAGTCAGGATGGCTTTGTCAAGATCATGCCTAACGAGCCTGATTTTTTGAGGATGCGACTGAACACATTGATGAAGGAAGAACAGTGGATGTAGTGTATATGGATTTCAGCAAGGCATTTAATAAGATACCCCATGAAAGGCTTATTGAGAAAATAAAGGGACATGGGATCCAAGGGGACATTGCTTTGTGGATCCAGAACTGGTTTCCCCACAGAAGGCAAAGTGTGGTTGTAGACGGGTCATATTCTGCATGGAGGTCGTTCACCAGTGGAGTGCCTCAGGGATCTGTTCTGGGACCCTTAATCTTCGTGATTTTTATAAATGACCTGAATGAGTAAGTATAGCGATGGTTTAGTAAGTTTGCTCATGACACAAAAGTTGGAGGTGTTATGGAGGGCTGTCAGAGGTTACAGTGGGACATTGATAGAATGCAAAACTGGGCTGAGAAGGGCAGATGGAGTTCAACCCAGAACGTGTAAAGTGGTTCATTTTGGTAGGTCAAATATGATGGCAGAATATAGTATTAATGGTAAGACTCTTGGCACTGTGGAGGATCAGAGGGATCCTGGGGTCCAAGTCCATAGGATGCTCAAAGCAGCTGCGCAGGTTGACTCTGTGGTTAAGAAGGCATATGGTGTATTGACCTTCATCAATTGTGGAATCTAGCTTTTTCTCCTTGGAGTGACGGAGGATGAGAGGTGACCTGATGGAGGTGTATAAGATGATGAGAGGCACTGACCGTGTGGATAGTCAGAGGCTTTTTCCCAGGGCTGAAATGGTTGCCTCAAGAAGGCACAGGTTTAAGGTGCTGGGGAGTAGGTACAAAGGAGACTTCAGGGGTAGGTTTTTTATACAGAGAATGGTGAGTGCATGGAATGGGCTGCCGGCAACAGTGGTGGAGGCGGATACAATAAGGTCTTTTAAGAGACTTTTAGATAGGTACATGGAGCTTAGTAAAATAGAGGGCTATAGGTAAGCCTAGTAATTTCTAAGGTAAGGACATGTTCAGCACAACTTTGTGGGCAAAGGCCCTGTATTGTGCTGTAGGTTTTCTATGATTCTCTGTTACATCTATGGCAAAGACAGTAGAACCTGGGTCCTAATGAACAGTCTCAGCCTGAAATGTTGACTGTGGCAACTTCTACTTTAAAGAAGGAACACTCAACAATTTCATGGCCAAAAAAACATCTTTATCTGGGACGTCAAATGATATTTACAATACAGAGGCTTTCAGGTAACTCACGTGGCCTGGCTCATGAGAACTATATACAATGCATGCCGGGAGTAAAAACCCCGCCAGCCCGGAACCAGCCTCTCGTTACCAACAGCTTCTCAATTAGTATTAACTTACTTTTCATAATACTCACATCATAACACTTCTCCCCCTTTAAAATCCAACATTCCCCAAATATAGAAGAACTGGGAAATAAAAACAGTGATATCATTAGCAGCAGGTTACCAATACAAACACTTAAAAAATGTGGCAAATTCAACATTCAATCTAACAACAAAAAAATCTATCCAATCAAAGATTCATTCTGTCAGGAGATTTGCGAGGGTGCTGCGACCTACACACTACCCCCCGGTGACCCAACAGGCACCACTGGTGAGGATGTTTTGGGTGGATCTGATGTTGGGGGCATGAGAGGGGTCTGTGTGTCTGTGTGAGAATGTCCAACCTCTTCAGGGGGCTCAGAAGTCCCCTCTGCCAGCGTCTCTCTCCGTCTCTCTAGCAAAGTCACTGATGGACATGTTTCCACATTAGTCTGTCCCACCATTGGAAACTCCATGGAACTGTCTACCTCTGAGCCGGAATCATGACGCAGGCGCACATGGTCCTGATATCTGCGGAAAACATGCCCATCAGTCAGCTTAACAACATAGGAGACTGGACTACTCTGCTTAAGAATAACACCAGGTAGCCATTGCTGACTGTTTCTCACATAGACATTGTCATCCAGTTTTAACTGTTTCTCTTGTGCATGTTGGTCATGTCCCTCCTTCTGCTTTTCCTGTTTTCTCTCCACTTTTGCCTTCATGTCCGGGCGCAGCAGGTCCAATTTTGACTTGGGCCTACACTCCATCAGCATCTCTGCTGGAGTGCGTGCAGTCGTAGTCTGTGGAATGAGGCGGTATTTAAACAGGAAACATGAAAGCCGAGTGCTAAGAGAGTCCCCTGTCATCCGCTTCAGGCCTTCCTTCACTGTCTGAACAGCCCGCTCAGCCAAACCATTTGAGGCTGGGTGGGAAGGGGCCATCCGAATGTGATGAATGCCATTCTGCCGCATGAACTTACTGAACAGTTCACTGGTGAACGTCGAGCCATTATCAGTGACCAGAGTGTCAGGCAACCCGTGGACTGCAAACACTTGCCTGAGTTTGTCTATGGTTGAGGGGGCTGTGATGTTGCTCATGATGCGAGCTTCGATCCATTTGGAATGCACATCTACCATTACAAGAAACATTTGTCCCATAAAGGGGCCAGCAAAGTCCAAATGTAGCCTAGACCGGGGGTAGACTGGCCACTCCCATGGGTGCAAAGGAGCTGGTGGTGGCATGTTCTGATTGGTCTGACATTGCGTGCATGATTTTACCTTGTTCTCCAGATCCTGATCCATTCTTGGCCACCAGATTTAGGATCTTGCAAGGCTTTTCATTCGAGACACATGAGTGAGTCTCATGAATTTCCTCCACAATCTGTGAATGGCCAGGGGGAGGCACGATGACCCTCGCCCCCCAGAAAATGCAGCCATCCTGCAAACTGAGTTCTGTCTTGTATTTGGCATAAGGCCTCAGTTCCTCTCCTTCCACGACTCTGGGCCAACCTTGTAAAAGAAAAGTCTTGACTTGAGACAGGACTGGGTCCCTCTCTGTCCATTGCCTGATCTGGGTCACCTTTACAGGTGTCTCTGACAGCCTCTCCAATGAAAACACAGTCTCTGGAGGCACATATGTAGTAACAGGCGTCTCAGGTAAAGGGAGTCAACTCAGCGCATTGGTGTTTGCATTATCCCCATCCGCTCTGTACACAATAGTATACTGGTAGGTTGACAATGTGAGAGCCCAACGCTGTATCCTGGCTGAGGCTAGCGGTGGGATGCATCTGGTCTCCCTAAAAAGGTTCATCAGTGGTTTATGGTCCGTATGGATTGTGAATACACGTCCATGGAGGTACTGATGAAAATGTTTGACTGCAAAAACAATGGCCAGACCTTCTTTGTCTAGCTGTGAATATCCCTTCTCAGCAGCCGTCAGGGTACATGAAGCAAATCCAATAGGCTTCTCTGAACGGTCCTCCATTACGTGTGAGAGAACTGCCCCAACTCCATAGGGCGAAGCGTTGCATGTAAGGGTGATCTCCTTGTCTGGGTGATAGTGAACAAGCAGCTTCGCTGAGTGGAGGAGTTCTTTCACTTTCTTGAAAGCTTCCTCCTGCTCTTCACCCCACCGCCACTTAGTGTCATTGTGAAGCAGCTTATACAGTGGGGCCAAAACCTTTGAGAGGTCCAGAAGAAACTTGCCATAATAATTCACCATGCTCAAAAATGTTCTGAGTTCAGTGACGCTCTTGGGGCTTGGGGCCTCCTTGATAGCTCTCACTTTGTCCTCCACTGGGCAAAGCCCCTCAGCTGTAATCTTGTGTCCCAAGTAGGTCATACCTGGTGCCAGGAACACACATTTTCCACATTTCAATCGCAGCCCTGCGTCTGAGAGCCTCTTCAGCACCCATTCTAAGTAAGCCAGATGCTCCCCCTCCATGGCTCCTGTGATCAAAATATCATCAAGATACACTGGTATGTGCATAATCCCCTGCAGCAAAGAGTCCATTGTCCTTTAGAAAATGGCGGGACTAGATGCCACTCCAAACACCAGACCCTATGGTGAAGGGCACCAACCTGGCCTTAAAAAAAGTGGTGTGGCATCACGGTTGACATGAAGTTTCACAGTCACGCCCTTCATTATGCCCACCTCATCCCCGAAAACATCAATATACTGCTGCAGAATGTCCTCCATCATGTGTGCATACTTAATTTCATGCCAGTTGAGCCAGATTTTGTGAATCCAATCGCAGCCCAAAAGACTGGGCCCACTGCCCTTAGCTATCACCAGCCCTGGCTTCAGGGGTCTAACCCCCAGCTAAAATATCCACATATAATACACCTAAATGAGGTATGGGCTGTGCTGTATAGGTCCTGAGTTTGAGCTTGGTCTGATGGGAGGCAGGTTGGACTCCCATGTCCTCCTGTAGGCCTCCTCACTAATGACTGATGCAGTAGCCCCTGAATCAATCTCAAACTTAATGTCCTTTCCCCTGACAGTAACTGTGGCATATTATGGTTCATAATATGTCATCCGTTTCCACTCCAAACATGTTGTAGGCACACACTGCCTCCTCGTCTGCTTCTCCTAGGTGGTGTGTGGCTGCCTGAGTCTGTTGAGCTTTCCCCTGCCCAGGCTTAACCTTACCCTTTATGCTCCTGCACTTTTTAACTAAATGTCCCTTCTTGCTACAAGCATGGCAGACAGTATCTTTGAATTTGCAAATATTTGCATAGTGTGTCCCTCCACACTGAAAACATTCCACCCACTTTGCCTGTTTACCAGACTCCTTCCTGACTTGGTGCACTGCCGCCAACTGTAACCCCCCATGTCCTTTCTGGATATCCTTAGCATTATTAGCAGCCATCTCCATGCCTTGAGCAATCTCTAGGACTTTCTTGAAAGTCAACGGTGGGGTTTCCCCCAGCAAGCGGCATTGTGTGGCGTCATTATTAATGCTGCATACTAATCTATCACGGAGCATGTCATCCAACCCTGCTCCAAAATCACAATGCTCCGACAGTTACCGAAGCTCTGGCCAGAATTGGCCAAAAATTGGCCAGAAACTGACCTGGCTTCCTGAAATGGCTGTGTAACTTACAACATTGGACTATCACAGAAGGTTTCGGATTGTGGTGGTTCCCCACAAGCTTGACCAGTTGGTCATATGGAATTTCACCCAGTTTCAGCAGTGTGGCTAAGTTCCTTATCAACTTATAAGTCTTTGCCCCACGCACACTCAGGAGAATAGAGCGCTTCCTAGCACAGAAAAAGTGTCCCACCCTTTCCTCATACTCCAGCCAGTCCTCATTTCCCTCCACAAATTCACCGATAGTCCTGAACGTAGCCATATGAACGCGAGGCTCCTTGTCCGCTCACAGCTCCTGTTCAAAACGTGCTGACACATCCACAAAACCAGTTCACCTCATTGCCAAAAATATGTGGTAGCTTCTACTTTAAAAAAGGACCACTTGACAATTTCATTCCCAAAATAAATCTTTATCTGGGACAGCAAATGATATTTACAATACAGAGGCTTTCAGGACCCTCGTACGGCATGGATGGTGGAACTACATACAATGCATACTGGAAGTAAAACCCCACCAGCCTCTTCACCAACAGCTTCCCGATTAGTATTAACTTACTTTTAATAACACTCACATTACAACATTGACAGTTTATTCTCTTCCATAGATACTGCCTGACTTGATGAGTTCCTCCAGCATTTTGTGCATGTTGCCCAGCAGAACTCTGATAGTTGTAACCTTACCTTGGGATTGTGGTGGTGCCAGAATGGAAGATTTTCAGAACAATAAGAGTTTATTTTTATTAATTTCTCAACACACTGAATTCACCTTTTTAAGATGTAACACATGATAGTAAATTCTCCAGTGAATAGGTGAGTTGAAATGGAGTGCAGGAACTGGGGTCCTGGTGAGTTAAAAGGAAGTTGAGAACCAGGGCCTCAGTGGGTGGAAAGGGTCGCAGATAGTGAAAAGGGAGCATAGAAACTTATTCCTAGCGTAGATAACTGAAAAAGGGAAATTGGAACTGGGATCCTGTAGATTAAAAGGAGAGTAGTCAAACTGAGGCTCTGGTAGATGAAAGAGAACATGGGAACTGGGGTAACACTGAGTGGAAAAGAAGCACAGTACAAACCATCAGCATTTACAAATACATAGTGGATTCTCAGTTCTACTGTACAACTATCTTTAAAAATTGTGATCAAACCTTTGCAAAATGTTCTACAATACACCATGGTCCTGCACAGCTATAGAAAGAACATCTTGTACTCCAGTGTTTAAGTAGCTTTGGGCATGTTCCATCTGGTTCTGTTTGTTTACCTATTAACATTTAAGCTTCCCAGTTCATTAGTTACTAATTTATAAACTCCACTACAATTTTGGGTTTTGCAAAGACATAGTAAAGATTTAGTAATAACTACTTTAAAGTAATTGTTTATCCTGTTATCTCTAAAGCTACTTTCTGTGTACTAATAAATCTTCTTCTGTTTAATAGATTTATTGTTATCCATGTAGTCTTATTCATTTACATAAAGTAGTTTAATGTTCCTTTATCAGCCTAGCAACTGGTGGCATTTTCGCTGTTCATGGATGCCAATCATTTAAGACTGCAGCATATTGCTTAAAAGTGACTTAATTCTATAGTAGCAATAGTGGAAACTTTAGAATGCAACTGGCTTTCAGTCAGCAATGATCTAGAATTTAGCCCAAGGATATAATAAAATGTGATACACTTGGTAAATAGTTTTTTTTCCAAAATGCTGTTCTTGTGTATAATTTATTTGTACAGCTTTGGAGTAATCAGAATGCATGCTACAGAAAGGGTACAATTGATTGCACTGCTAAATTTTCTTCTATGGATATTTTTATGGATCTTTGTTCATCTCACAAACAAACAAGGCACAAATACATCAAGTCAGAAAGCATAAACAATGAAGAACTTGATCATATAAGTTTGCCACGGCAGCATTTTGTGGCTGAAGCTGCCATTTGTCATAAGATAGATAACAATGTGACTGTTATTCGTCATCAAAAGTGCAAAAGTAGTGTTTTGGCTATCATCTTGCTTAAAGCAGTCCAGGACTGAAGGAGCCCTGTAATTATAATATTTTGTTTCATATCCAAAGACATATGGAGTAGTTGGATTAATTGGTCACGTGGGTGTAATTGGGGTAGTGTGGACTTGTAGACTGGAATTTCTAAATAAAGTAAAATATACAGTAGTAAGTGTATGTAATCATAATATCAATATATTGGCATTTATTAATGTGTGCACATTTTTTGCATGTATATTATCAGTATGTCAGCACTCAGAAGATCTACCAATAATCTGGAAATTGGGGACAAAGAATAAATGTAAGAGATTCTACAGAAGGTGGAAATCCAGAGTAACATACAAAATGCTGGAGGAACTCAGAAAGTCAGGCAGCATCTATAGAGAGGAATAAACAGTTGACATTTCAGGCCAAGACATTTCATCGAGACTGGAAAGGAAGGGGAAAGAAGCAGAATAAGGGTGGGGGAGAAAGAAGTAAAACCTGGCAGATGACAGGTGAAGCAAATTCTTAAGAGAGTTTAAGATTCTTAGATTTAAGAAAGTAATGAGTTAAACATTGACTAATAAACTTCTATAGTTGTCAGGTATCAGTGATGCAGTGATGTTTGTGCAAATACTTTTGACTTTTTTTGTTTTTTTTTTGCATTTAAAATCATTTTTAAGATGATGTTTGGTTTTTATGTTCAAAGAGAGAACTGTGATAACATTTTGTTAAGTAAAAATGTCCATTGATGTACCTAAAATAATAAATAGAAAATGATGACACAATAATTTTAAGCTACTTTAGTTATTCTTATGATGCCACAAGATCTAATATATTAAGCAGATTTTATATAAGAAATAAACATGTTAATAATTAAGCTAAAATCTTACAAATAGTTATAGAACATTTAAAGAGAAACATAATAAAATGTAACAAACATAAATACTAAGCTGCTCATATAAAAATACATGGAGCACACCCCTTCTTTCAACCTTATCAATTATGGAAGGTAGATGGCTGAAATCTTCATTCCCTACCATGAAGAGTTCAACTGATTCAATCTTGTGTAACTTAGGCTCTTTCATAACTCTTGACCTTCTTCTAATATTCATTAGAAATTCAAAGGCCAACTAAATTACTTGCCATGTGCTTGCCTCAGAATATTCAGACTCAATACACATTCAGGTGGGACACATTGGTCAGTCTGAAATCTCGAGCACCTGCTCATTATCCTTCTATTTTCTTCTCTCAACCAACTTCCTAACCAGATCAGTAATAAACTTCCAAACATTTTAAGCTAAAACGTTTTTATACAACAGAGATTTCAAATACTTTCAGGAAGTTCATACAAATAATAACCAGAGACCTCTACTGCCTCATACACTTACTAAAAAGAAACTAATCATGAGCAGCAGGCATAACTTACCCTTCAGAATTTCTTGCTAGTTTTGTCTGATTAGCTGAAAATATTCAAGGTGTACAATCATTCTATCCTTAATCGTAAGCACTAGCAATGTCCCAACAACATTAAGCAAAGCAAACTGTAATTTGCTGGTTTCCCTCCTTCACCTAATTTAAATAGCAGAGGCATGCACAATTTCTTATTTGAAAGCATTGGTTCACAAATCAAGAAAACGTTGGATGATTATATTTAAAGCATCTGCAGCTATCCCACTTACCATTTTAAAACTGTGGGTCAGAAATCATCTGGTACCAGGGATTTGCCACACTTTCTCTTAATGCCATTATTTTTACTCATAACTAATCCTTAAATTTATATTTCATGATGAACTCCTGAATTTATTCAAAAATTTGCTCACACTCATTGCTTATCTTTCTGGTAAATCAATACAGATTTTGCATGGACCACATACACCCTACCCTCAGTGAGAATTTCCTTTCTGTATCCTCCCAGTCAGCAAGACATGTAGAGAATAGGGACTTTCATGTATGATTTGCAAAACAGAATGAAACCAGAGCAAACCTCACCCATGGAAATGCTGGAAGAAACTTTTACAGCCAACAAAGATAAAGCCCCTTGGTTTAGCAGGCTGTCAAAATCTTCAAGAAATTTGGACAATTTCTAAATGTCCTTATTATGCAAAAACTCTCAGAAATTATTAAACATGAATTAGTAAATTAAAACAACTTAAAGTTATAAAAAATAAATTAAAACATTTAGGAATTATTTAAACAAAATCTTCAGCAAATTAACAAACCATGTTACTGAATACTTACCTGCATCCCCCATTGCTATTCTCCATTGAAGTGACTGGAGTTGCCATTTCTTATGAAGCTTTATCAGATGAATCTCCCAGTTTAAGAGCCATGGAAGTGCAGTACATTCACAGTCTGTTGATAGGTTCTATAAGAAACTCTGTCAAATCTAGTAGAGATGCCAACAAGTTTGGAACTTCTGTTTTTGTGCGGGAATCCAGAATTCCCAAAACATATGATTGGGCTGGGAATGCTGGTAAATCCATGCACAATTAGCAGCATGCTTTCCCCATCCTTATTGTAAATAAGACTATAATTATTCAAAGGGGATGTGAGGGGTTAATTTATTTATACAGAGAGTGTGGGTGCCTGGAATGCACCTGCTTGGGTGGTGGCAGAGCAGACACATGAGGGAATCTTAAGAGAAGAATAGACAGGCACATGCATGTGAAGAAGATGGAAGGATAAGGACATTGTGTAGTCAGAAGGGATTAGTTTAGTCGATCATTTAATTACTACTTGAATTGGTTCGACACAAAATTGTTGGCCAAAGGGCCAGATCTTGTGCTGTATTGTTCTATGTTCTATGTAGTCAGCATGTCCATCATATCCAAAATTTGTTTTATAGCATCCGCTCTAGCATTATCACTTTTAAAGGCCCATATTGAATCTGTTTACTCTTTGTTTCCTAATTGTAAAATATATTTGCATGTCACCTTTATGTAGCTCTATCTGTTGTGTCACCTCTTGTTATCAATCCCACCTCCACCATTACCACATTCCCCAATCACCGTCACTGGGTTTGTGGTAGTCTTTAACAAATTCTTTAGTTTTCCTTCCAGTTTTATTTTGAACTTTATTTCTTTGATCTTTGAAGGCTGTTTTATGTGCAAATATGTTTTAAAAAGTTCTATCACTCATAAGATTTTATTTTGTTTATTTCCCAATGTTCTCTGTCTTTTTTTATCCATCATCCAATTTGGCCAAGTTACCAGCGTAGCTCTGAAGCCCCTTTACCTAATTTGAGAATTTCAGTTGTCATCTCAATCATCATGTGATCACTATTAGATAAGTATTCATGCACAATTGGTTTGTTAATTAAATCTGCCTTATTCCTTGTTATTTAAACTATTATCTGTTTCTCCTTGTTTGCCTGCAACATATTGTTGCAGTAATATCTTCAACACACAAGAAATTCACCACATTTTCCTATTTATACAAAAGTTAAACTCCTCTTTTAAAACAAATTTGCTGTTTTGACATAATGAACAGACAGACCAAGTACATCATTCTCTGAATGTGGAAATACAGATAGACAATGATGAAGGTGGCATTTGGCACATTTGTTTTCGTCGGAGTTAGGATACAGGAGTTAGGATGTCGTATTACTGCTGTACAAGACATGAGTAAGGCCACATTTGAAGTACTACATACAGTTCTGGTTACTCATTTACAGGGAGTGATTAAACTGGAGAGTGCGCTAAAAAGGAATTATGAGTACGTTACTGGGATTAGAGACTTTGGTGAGCAGCACATTGCATTGTTACAAGGTGGAGACACAAGGAACTTCAGATGCTGGAACAAATAAAATGCTGGAAGAACTCAGCAGGTCAGGAAATATCATTGGAAAGAAATAGACAATTGATGTTTTGAGTCAAGAGCTTCTTCTGGTGTTAGTCTGCATTAAAAATACTGTGTGTTGGTAGTGCAAAGTGAACGTTCAGAGAAACAGATATAATGTCAACAAAGCAACTTGTTAATCCTTAACATATTGCTTTTCATATTATAGTATGGGGATTCTGAAGATAAATTACCGTACTAGCCACAGGCCTCTGATACACTCACAACCATATTATTTGGCTAGTCCAGTTACGTCAGGGAAACAAGTGACAACGATAATTACTCGGTCGTCCAGGTTTTGTTCTATTAAAGATTCGATTTTTCCATTTTCCACAGAGTTGAGAATGGATCTGAACATTGCAATTATGAGAAAACATCATAAATTCCAAGGAAAAGCAACATGCTTAATTGGCACCCACTCTCACCACCACCAGTGCACAAAGGCTATAGCGTCTATCATATATAAAATGTATCAGAGCAATTATAGCTGCTATCCATGCAACCTTGACCTAGAAGAGCAAAAGCAATAGATTTGTAGGTATAGCATTGGCCCACAATCTCCTTCCTAAATCATACATCATCCACATTTGGAAACACATTCCTTCATCACTGTTGTTCAAATGCTTCATAACAAAGTTGTCAGATTTTTGGATCATTGGGCTCTCTTCCTGGGAAGGTGGGACCTGTACAGAAGAGACAGTTTACACCTGAATTGTTGGGGGTGGGGGGTGGTGAAACGAGAGTGCAGGACAATAAAAACCAAAGTTCCAGGACAGTTAGTACAGATAGTGAAAAGGCTGTAGTGACAGATGTTGTTAAGACCTCAGAGAAAGTCAGGAATCAAAATGTTGAGCATGGTGCAACTTATGTTCTGAGCTGTGTATATTTCAATGCAAAAAGTATTGTAGGAAAGGCAGATAAACTCAGAGTATGCATCAACACATGGAATTATGATATTGTAGCTATTAGTGAGATTTGGTTGAGGAAGGACTGGACTAGCACCTCAGTATTCTGGGATCCTGTTGTTTTAGACATGACAAAGCAGGAGGTATTAAAGTGGGATGGGTGGTGTTACTAGTCCATGAAAATGTCACGGCAGTGCTCTGTCAGGACAGACTGAAGAACTTGAGTAGTGAGGCTTTGTGGGTGGAAATGAGGAATAAGAAAGGCATGGCAACATTATTGGAGCTATACAGACCATCCACTAGTCCATGGGGTTTAAAAGAACACATTTGTAGAGAGATCGTACACTTTTGCAAGAAACAAAAGGTTGTGACAGTAGGTAATTTTAACTTTTGACATACTGACTGGGACTCCCCATATTGTAAAAGGACTAATTGGTATAAAGTGTGTCAAAAGCTTTCAGAGTAGTTTCCTTAATCAGTACATAGAAGGCTGAAAGAAGGTGTGAGTTTGCCTAGGCTGATAAAGTGAAGGAGAATCCTAAGGAATTCTAGTAATATGTGAAGAGCAAAAAGATTACAAGCGATGCAAGAGATGGGGGAGATCTTCAATGAACTTTTTTTATACCTGTATTTACATGGAAGATACAGATGTCTATAGAAGCAAGGCAAAGCAATAGTGAGGTCATGAACCCTATACTGATTACAGAAGAGGAGGTATTTGCTGTCGTCAGACAAATTAGTGTGGATAAATCCCCAGGGTGTTCCACATGGTAGGCTTACTCAGAAAGTCAGAAGGCACGGGATCCAGGGAAGTTTGGCCAGATGGATTCAGAATTGGCTTGCCTGCAGAAAGCAGAGGGTCGTGGTGGAGGGAGTACATTCAGATTGGAGGGTTGTGACTAGTGGTGTTCCACAAGGATCGGTTCTGGGACCTCTACTTTTCATGGTTTTTATAAGCGACCTGGATGTGGGGGTAGAAGGGTAGGTTGGCAAGTTTGCAGATGACATAAAGGTTGGTGGTATTGTGGATATTGTAGAGGTTTGTCGAAGATTGCAGAGAGACATTGATAGGATGCAGAAGTGGGCTGAGAAGTGGCAGATGGAGTTCAACTGGAGAAGTGTAAAGTGGTACACTTTGGAAGGACAGACTCCAAGGCAGAGTACAAACTAAATGGCAAGATACTTGGTAGTGTGGAGGAGCAGAGGTATCTGGGGGTACATGTCCACAGATCCCTGAAAGTTGCCTCTCAGGTAGATAGGAGGGTTAAGAAAATTTATAGGGTGTTAACTTTCATAAGTTGAGGGATAGAGTTTAAGAGTCGCGAGGTAATAATGCAGCTCTATAAAACTCTGGTTAGGCCAGACTTGGAGTACATACTATGTCCAATTCTGGTTGCCTCACTATAGGAAAGATGTGGAAGCATTGGAAAGGGTGCATAGGAGATTTACCAGGATGCTGCCTGGTTTAGAGAGTATACATTATGATCAGAGATTAAGGGAGCTAAGGCTTTACTCTTTGGAGAGGAGGATGCGAGGAGACATGATAGAGGTGTACAAGATATTAAGAGGAATAGACAGAGTGGACAGCCAGTGCCTCTTCCCCAGGGCACCACTGCTCATTACAAGAGGACATGGCTTTAAGGTAAGGGGTGGGAAGTTCAAGGGGGATATTAGAAGAAGGTTTTTTACTCAGAGAGTGGTTGGTGCATGGAATGCACTGCCTGAGTCAGTGGTGGAGGCAGATACACTAGTGAAATTTAAGAGACTACTAGACAGGTAGATGGAGGAATTTAAGGTGGGGGTTTATATGGGAGGCAGGGTTTAAGGGTCGGCACAACATTGTGGGCCGAAGGGCCTGTACTGTGCTGTACTATTCTATGTTCTATAAGATGTTCCTTTGGACAATGAGGGAGGCAAGTGCAGAAATTACAGCGGCCCAAGCAGAGATAGAAACATTGAAGCCCTACAGCACAGCATAGGCCCTTTGGCCCACATAGCTGTGCCAAACATGTCCTTGCCATGATGGAGCTGGCTGAGTTTACAACTTCCTGCAGCTCCTTCTGATCCTGTGCAGTGGCTGCCCCACACCCAACAATGATGCAACCAGTTAGAAGGCTCTCGACGGTACATCTGTAGATATTTGCGAGTGTCTTTGATGACATACCAATTCACCTCAAGCTCCAAAAGTAATATGACTACTGTCATGCCTTCTTTGTAACTGCATCAATATGTTGTGCCCTGGATCATCCTCAGAGATGTTGATACCCAGGAACTTGAACCTGCTCACCCTTTCCTCTTCAGATCCCTTGATGAGCACTGGCTTGTGTTACCTCTACTTCCTCAATCAATTTCTTGGTCTTACTAACATTGAGTGCAAGGTTGTTATGGTGACACCACTCAACCAGCTGATCAAACTCACTTCTCTACGCCTCCTTGTCACCATCTGAAATTCTACCCACAATAGTTGTGTCATCATCAAATCTAGAGATGGTGTTTGAGTTATGCTGAGCCACACATTCGTAAGTGTAGAGAGTAGAACAGTGTGCTAAGCAAACTGCCTTGAGGTGTGCCACTGTTGATTGTCAGTGACGAAGAGATGTTATTTCCAATCCAAACAGATAGTAGTCTCCCAGTAAGGAAGTTAAGGATCCAATTACAGAGGGAGGTGGTACAGAAGCCCTGGTTTTGGAGCTTGTTGACTAGATCTTGATTAGATATGATTGTGTTGAACACTGAACTGGAGTTAATAAACAGCAGCCTGAAGTAGGTATTAATATTGTCCAGCTGATCAAAGGCCAAATAGAGAGCCTGTGAATTTGCATTGTTATAGACCTATTGTGGTAATAAGGAAATTGCAATGGGACCAGGTCCTTCCTCAGGCAGGAGTTGATTCTGACCACGACCAACCTCTCAAAACACTTCATCATGTTAGATATGAATGCCACTGGGTGATGAGGCATTGACGCAGCTCACCATGCTCTTCTTGGGCACTGGTAAAATTACCACCCTTTTGAAGCAGGTGGAAACCTCCAACTGCAGCAGTGAAAGACTGAAGAGGTCCCTGAACACTCCTGCCAGTTAGTTGGCACAGGTTTCCCTGGTACACCAGCAGGGCTTGATGCCTTGCAAAGATTCACCTTGTTCTGACATCTGAAAGATGATCTGACATCGGCTTCTGAGATAGGAATCACAGGGTCACCAGATGCTGCAGGGATTCTCACAGGTGTAGTTTTATTCTCTCTTTCAAAGTCTGCTCATCTGGGAGAGAAGCATTATAGCAATTCATGATGTTATCGCTTTGTAGAAGGTAACTCAGGGAGTCATCTTCAAATCTGAATTAATATGCCACAGTTGTCACTGACTTCATTAAAACCTGTGAGGATGAGAATGTGCCTTCAAAAACATACTGGACATACCCAGACCAAAATTCTGCCAAAGCTGATGTGTAACTGATTCTGTCTCTAACCTCAGTCAGAGTTGTTTTTCACCTTTAAAATAGCTTTCCATAGGTCATACCTTGACTTTTTGTATAGTTCTGAATCACCGGTCTTGAATACCACAGATCTAGCCCTCAGCAGACTACGAATCACGAGGTGCCTCCAGGGTTTTTGGTTTGGGTATGTCCAGTATGTTCCTGAAGGCACACACATCTTCACAGGTTTTAATAAAGTGAGTGACAACTGTGGCATATTAATTCAGGTTTGAAGATGACTCCCTGAATATTGTTCAGTCCATCAACTCAAAGCAGTCCTGTAAGCTACTCCTCCACCTCCCTTGACCATACTTTCATGGTCCTCACCACTGGTGCTGCAGTCTTCAGTCTCTACCTATACACCAGCAGTAGTACAGCCAGGTAATCAGACTTTCCAAAGTGTGGGCATGGGACAGCACAGTAAGTGTTCTTGATGGTGGTGTAACAGTGTTCATGTGTATTGGCTCCTCTGGTGCCACAGGTGATATGTTGGTTGGTAGTTATTCAGAGATTTCTTCAAGATGGCCTGGTTGAAATCTCCCACAATGACAGGAAAGGCATCAGGGTGCTTGCTGATTACATTGCTCAACCTGCTCAGTGCCTGTGAAACATTGACATGAGGTGGAATGTACAATTCTAGTAGGAAACACCCTCAGCAGATAAAATGTATGTCATTTGACCACTAAATTTTCCAGGTTGAGTGAGGAGGACTGTATCATACTTGCCAAATTTGTGCACAATCATAAGTTAATCATAAAGCATACTCCGCTTCCTCTGCCTTTAAAAGTCTAAGCTGTCCTGTCTTTCTGGAGAATGGTGAAGCCATTGGACTGCATTCTCAAACAATCCCAGTATAATCACATTCTTTAACAGCAGCTGGGCTGACTTCCCAAGAATTGCAGTGTAAGGCAAGTGGGGTTACTTAATTGGAATTCTTTCAAACCAGACAATGTAGCTAAGTTATTTAGCTCAAGGAAGCTTGCACATCAGTTAGCTGACCTGCTAATAGTTGGAAGCTTTGTGTGCTCAGCAAGTCAGCTTCACTGCAAAGCTTTTAAACCATTTATGAAGAAAAGGTATCTGAAAATATCATCTATGTATCAAGTCATCTAATTGGCAAAAATGTATAAATGGAGACAGTATCGTAGTTAGGCCTGTGCTGATCAACTATATCTTTAACTTCCCATTTTGGCAATCTGAGGTATCCACCTGGTTCAAGCAGGCTTCAATTATACTGGAGCCTAAGAACATTGTAAATTGCCTCAATGACTATCGTCCAGTAGCACTTACATCATATTTTTAGAAGATGGTGATGAAACATATCAAAACCTACCTGAGAAGTGACTTGGACACTCTCCAGTATGTCTACCTGCATAACAGGTCAACAGCAGAAGCCATTTTATTGGCTCTTCACTCAACCTTGGAATATCTGGACAGTAAAGATGTGTATATCAGGATGTTCTTTATCAACAACAACTCAGTATTCAATATTATCATCCCCTCAAAACTGATCAATAGGCTTCAAGACCTTTGCCTCAATATCTCTTTGTGCAATTCGATACTTGATTTCCTCACTTGCAGGCCCCAGTCAGTTCGGATTGGCAACAATACCTCCTTCACAATCTCCATCAGCATGAGTGCGCCTTAAGGCTCTGTGCTTAGCACCCTGCTCTACTCGCTTTACACTTATGATTGTGTGGCAAGCACAACTCCAATGCCATATTTAAGCTTCTGTATGGTGCACAATAACAACCTGTCACTCAGTGTGAGCAAGGTCAAAGAGCTGATTACCGACATCAATAGGAGGATACCAGATGTCCATTAGCCTGTCCTCATCAGGTGATCAGAGACGGAGAGGGTAAGCAACTTTAAATTCCAGAGGACCTGTCCTGGGCCCAGAATGTGTGAGTAATTACAAAGAAAATACTCCAGTGCCTCTACTTCCTTAGAAGTTTGCAAAGATTTGGCATGATATCTAAAACTTTGACAAACTTCTATAGATGTGTGAGGGAGAGTTTATTGACTGGCTGCATCACAACCTGCTGTGGAAACATCCAATACCCTTGAACAAAAAAATTCTATAATGAGTAGTAGATATTGCCCAGTCCATCACTGAAAAACCCCTCCCACCATTGAGTACATTTATAGGAGCGCTGTTGCAGGAAATTAACATCCATCATCAGGGAACCCACCACCCAGGTCATGCTCTCTTCTCACTGCTGCCATCAGGAGAAAGGCACAAGAGCCTCAGAACTCACATCACAAGGGGCAGGAACAGTTATCACCTCTCAAGCATCCGGCTCTTGAACCAGTAGGGCAACTTCATGTGCCTATCACTGATCTGATTCCACAACCTATGGATCCACATTCAAGGACTCTTTGTCTCATGTTCTCGATATTTATTGCTGATTTATTTATTATTATCATTTCATTTTTTTCTTTTGTATTTGCAAGGTTTGTTGTCTTTTGCACATTAGTACTTTGTCCGCCCTGTTGTGTGTGGCCACAGATTTCGGTGGAGGTTAAGTCCATGCGTACATTTAAAGTGGAAGTTGATTATTTCCTGATCTGTCAGGGCATTTAAGGATATGGCGAGAAGGCAGGTGTATGGGGGCTGAGTGCGATCTGGGATCAACCATGACAGAAAGGTGGAACAGACTCGATAGGCTGAATGGCCTAGTTCTGCTCCTATGTCTTATGGTCTTATGGTCTAATAAGATTATACAAGATTTGACAGTATCTTTAACTCTATATTCCTATCTTATCTGGTTAAACGGTCACAATCTGGCTTATCAAGTATCTATCTCTTGCATTAAAAAAAGTTCTATTAATCTTCTTTCAAACCCCCTTGAAGAAAATCTCTTTACTCTCCAAAATAATTGCTTCATCTTACATGAATGACATCTTATTCTTAAACAGTCACCTGTAACTCTAGATTCTTGTAGGAGAAAGCATTCTCTCCATATTCACTCTATCAAGACACACAGAATTTCAAGTTTTTCCAATCAAATGCCCTATCATTATTTTTAACCTTTATTGCATACTGGAGGTTGTCTAATTTGATCCTATAAGGCACCTTGCTTATTCTAGCTATAAGTCTGAGTATTTCTCTGGACTTTTTCATCATATGAATATCTCTACATCATAATGAAACGAATATTAAACACAGTACTCCAGACGTAGTTTTATCAGTGCCCTATATAACTGAAGCATATCTCCATGTTCTTCTAGTAAATTAGAAATAGCTTTCCTAGCTCTTACAGTATTGTCATTTTAGTCTTTTGTCAATTATGTAGAACACCAAGCAAAATCAAACTGCTGGGGGAGCTCGGTGAGTCGGCAGCACTTGTGGAGGAAAGTATACATTCAACAATTTGAGTCGAGCTTAAGTCCAAATGAACGGTCTCAACCCAAAACATCAGCTGTCTATTTTCCACCATAAATGCTGCCTTACCTGCTGAGTTCCTCCAACTTTCTGAAGAAAGATGCTTTCATCAGATTCCATCATTTGCAGTATCTTGTGTCTCCGTGTAGGATATCAACATCCCTCTAGATCTCAGAATTCTCACCATTCAGGTAATATATTTTTTTTACTTTTCATGCCAAAATGGACAACTGAATATTTTCTGAGATTTAATTCATTTGTTACATCTATGCCTATCAATTAGTTATACTGCACATTTGCTGGTCTTTTTCTTTAAACACACCAGCTTCATGAGTGTTACTTTCACAGTGTCTTATTGTATTTCTCATCAGTTTATTCTCATATTCTATTTACCAATGGTTCAATCTGCAGTCATTGTTTCTTGGATGAACAATAAGTGTATCTTGAAAATAAAAGCTAAAAGTACATGTGATGATATTAAAACTGATGGAAGAAATAACATATCTCAGAAGTAAAAAGAAGCTAACATAAACAAGAGCACGCAAACAATGTTGCAAGCTCCCTAACAACACATAGCAAAATGTTTATATGATATCAACAAAATAACAATCTATGAAAATGATGTGGGGAATATATGAAATAAGAATATTGAGATCATATTAGAATAATAGAAATAAAAGGACATTGGAATATTTTCATTCACCTTTACAGAGAGTGAAGGAATTCTTCAAAGGCTATGAATAACGAGGTAACCACATCCATTAATAAGATAATGGTTCTTGAGAAACCACTAAGAAATATCCAGAATTGAAATAAAGTATTAAGTAATATTTGGGATACTCAAAACAAATCAGCAGTGATTGATTGCTATGACTTCACTAGACACTTGGCAGCAACTCTTTTATACTTATAGAAGTTCTACAGAAGCAACAGCAGTTTATATGGAGTGAAATATTTGCAAGGTGTACTTTGCACTAAGCACTGCATGTCTTTCCAAAACGGTGGAGTACTTCAATGGTTTTAATGGCTAGAAGAATTGTGCACTTGTGACTGGGTTGATATACATATACTGAGTCACTTATTTATATTCTTGGTAAACTTTATTATCTTAAGTTTTGCATTCAATTCACTAATCTACAATCCATGTGATGTGATGAGATTCCAAGCCTCGGATGTTTAAAACCATTATCTTTGTTCCTGATTTATCTTATCAGACAAATGAAATAAAAGCAATGTTATCAGGACAAGATATATTCTGCTATAGCAGAAAATTTATTTTACAGTCTTTAATAACAGCTTTTATCAGTTAGAACAACAAATATTTTCTTAAGTAAAATGTGTGTTGATCAAACTAAATACTAGGGTTATGAAGCTGAAGTTCATCATTTATGATCATGCATGGGTATATTCATATTGATCCTAAAGTACATAGTGGACTAAAATCATTCTGTGCCTAAATGTTTGTTTGCGTATTTGGCTGTAATGAAGATCTGCTGTTCCTATAGGTTAATCATGGTCTTCTTCAGCCACAAGTTTGAGCAATAATTCAAAATCCTTTAATCATTACTATATTCAGAAGCCATTTTGCACAGTTAATGGCTGAAGATGAAATTAAGTATTTATTGTTGAAATTATATGATAATGTGTTGATGTTTTCTGTTTCCACTCAAATTCTGGGACCTGATGCTTTTTTATTGGTAATTCGGTTTTTCTCTAAATTATGCTCCACGTTAATGTAGTTGATAAATTTTGAGAAAATAGGAGAGGCAGCAATGACATAACACAGTTATAATTTATCTAGGCAACACACACAAAATGCTAGACAAATTCAGCAGGCCAGGCATCTATGGTAAAGAGTGAACAGTCAATGTTTCGGGCAGAGACCCTTCAACAGAGCTGGAAATAAAAAATGAGAAGTCAGAGTAAGAAGATGCAGGGAGGGGAGGAAGAAGTACAAGGTAGTAGGTGATAGGTGAAATAAGAAGTGGGAGGGGTTAAGTAAAGAGCTGGGAAGTAAATTGATGAAAGAGATAAAGGGCAGGAGAAGGGGGAATCTGACAGGAGAACACAAAAGGCAATGGAAGAAAGGGAAGGGGGTGCAGCACCAGAAGGAGATGATGGGCAGGAAAAGAGAAAAGGTGAGAAAGGGAAATGGGAATGGGGAATGGTGAAGGGAGGGCGTGCTTTACCGGAAGTCGAGAAACTGATGTTCATGCCATCAGGTTGGAGGCTACCCGGAGAAAGTCCTGAATGTGGCCTCATTGCAGCAATAGAGGCTATTGACTGACATGTCTGAATGGGAATGGGAAGTGGAATTAAAATGGATAGCCTCTGGTAAATCCCCTTTTTCCAGTGGACAGAGTGTAGGTACATGGCGAAGTGATCTCCCAAGGTATGTCAGGTCTCACTGATATGCAGGAGACTACACAGGGACCACTGAATACAGTAGATGACACCAACAGACTCAGAAGTGAAGAATAGCCTCACCTGAATAGACCATTTGGGGTCTTGAATGGTAGTGAGGGAGGAGGTGTAGCACTTGTTCCACTTACAAGGATGTGCCAAGAGGGAGATCAGTGGGAAGGGATGAATAGACAAGGGGGTCATGTAGGCAATGATGCCTGAAGAAAGCAGAAAGTGGAGGGAGGGAAGGAATGATGTGCTTGGTGGTGGGATCCTGTTGGATATGGCAGAAGATACAGAGAATTGTGTGCCTGATGTGGAGGCTGGTGGGATGGTAGGTGAGGCAAGAGGAACCCTGTCCCTGGTGGGGTGGTGGGTGGATGGGGTAAGGGCTGACATGCGCAAAATGGAAGAGATGGCGTTGAGGGCAACATTGATGATGGAGGAAAGAGGACATCTCCTTCATTTTGGAATGAAAAGTCTCATCCTGAGAGCAGATCCAGTAGAGATGGAGGAATTGAGAGAATGGGATGGCATTTTTACAAATACCAGAGTGGAAAGAGGATAGTCCAGATACAGTGGCTATAAAATGTATTCACCCCCCACACTTTGGAAAGTTTTCATGTTTTATTGTTTTACAGCATTGAATGGGGGTGGGATGTATGTATGTATATAAATACTTATGCAATGAATTATTTTGTGTTTTATAGTTACAATTAATTTAGATCATTTTGTAGATATCTGTTTTCACTTTGACATAAAAGAGTCTTTTATTAGTGTCAAAAAAATCTAAATTAAATCCACAGTCATTAAATATTGTAAAACAATAAAACATGAAAATTTCCAAAGGGGGGAGTGTGAATAATTTATATAGGCACTGTAGCTGTGAGAGTCAGTGGGTTTATAAAAGACATCCGTAGATAAGACATCTCCAGAGAAAAAGACAGAAAAATCAAAAAAGGGGAGGGAGGAGCCAGAAATGTACCAGGTAAATTTGAGGGCAGGGTGGAAGTTGGAGGCAAAGTTGATGAAGTTGATGAGCTCTGGATGGGTGCAGGAAGCAGCACCAATGCAGTTGTCTATGTAGCATAGGAAAAGTTGGGGAGTGATACCAATGTAGGCTTGGAATATAGACCGTTCCACATAGCCAACAAAAAGGCAGGCACCCGTGGGACCCATGTGACTGCCCATGGCTACACATTTTGTTTGAAGAAAGTGTGAGGAACCGAAGGAGAAACTATTGAGAGTGAGGACCAGTTGCACCACACGGAGGAGAGTGCTGGTGGAGGGTAACTGGTTGAGTCTGCTGTCCAGAAAGAAACAGAGGGCTTCGAGGCCTTTCCTGGTGGGGGACGTTGGTGTATAGGGACTGGACATCCATAGTGACAAGAAGATGATCGTGGCCAGGGAACTTGAAATCATTGAAAAAATCAAGAATATGTGAAGTGTCATGGATGTAGCTAGGAAGGGACTGAGCCAGGGGCAATAAAACTGAGTTGAGGTATGTAGATTTAAGTTCAGTAGGGAAGGAACAAGCAAAAACAATGAACCTACCTTGGCAAGCAGGTTTGTGGATCTTGGATAGGAGGTAGAAACTGCAGGTGTGTGGTGAGGGAACTATGAGGTTGGTGGCAGCGGATGGGAGATCTCCAGAGTTAATAAGGTCAATGATGGGGTGGGAGACAATAGCCTGGAGCTCCTTAGTGAGGTCCTGTTCAAATGGTAATTAAGAGGTGTTTGACAGTTGTCACTTAGCTATTACTCTACAACTCCACAGAAACAAAATTTATTCTTTCTGAATATTGTGTTTTAGTGCCTTAACAGATTTTAAGGCAGACATTAATATGCATCAACTCAGGTATGATGGAAAGATACAGATGTGCTATGTTTCAGACTTCATCAGTCCTTTGCTCTAAACATGAACCAACCAACTGAATCCCAGAAATGAAACGAACTACCCTTGACTTCAAGGCAATATTTGAATGAGACTGGCATCAAAGTGCACTGGTAAAACTAAAGTTAATAGGCACCTAGAGGAAATCATTCCAAAGACTGGAAATAAATCTCAGTAGGCTGAACAGTCATAGCTAAAGTGTGTGTACATCCGTTGAAGTAGTAATTGACCAAAAAATGTGCTGGATTGTGAAGTGAAAGTATCTTAAACAAAGTCCCCTCTTCCTACTTACCCTATCAGCCCTCTTGCAGCCAATCACCATTTCCCATTAGGAGTGAACTGCTGAGTACCTTTAGTATGTAACAATGTGCTGAATATTAAGCATTCTGTATAGTGTTCAAGGTCTTGAAGTCGCAAGCACACTTATTGTTTCCTATATGTTGGTGTTTTTTCAGGTGCTCCCTAGTTTTCATGGATGTTTTCTATCATTTCCAAATGCTATTTTAAATTCATCATTGCCTTCAATGCACCAGCATATCCTTTGGTCGATTGAAGAAAAAGCAATTGGATGATTAAAAGCTCAGTCTCTTGGAAAGCAGTTTTATATACATATGAGATTTGGACTACTTACAGCAAATATTTGAAAACTGCAAAAATATTGCAAATGTTGTTTCTGTAGGATCCTCCAAATTCACTAGAAACTCTACTGTATCAATATCAGCGTTTTCTCCAATGGGGAGACATTCACCTAATTATACTCATCCAGCTCCAGTGGACAAGTCACATCATTTACATGTCCAACAAAGACTCCTAAGTAATGTTCTGTCATGAGTAGTGATTACTAGATGTAAAGATAAAAGTGTGTGTGCACGGTCTCTTTGAAACAA
The DNA here is from genome assembly GCF_048418815.1 of Hemitrygon akajei. Lineage (NCBI taxonomy): Eukaryota > Metazoa > Chordata > Chondrichthyes > Myliobatiformes > Dasyatidae > Hemitrygon > Hemitrygon akajei. The sequence goes on along the minus strand of NC_133124.1, from coordinate 51,803,419 downwards.
TGCAACATCCCCCTCTTATTCTTGAGAATTTGTGGAGGAAATTCACTTCCATGCATTGCGAGCAGATGGAAGTCCTTTGTAAGAGGCAGAAGACACACAGCCTATCAAAACACACATCCATCCTGTCAGGCATTTCCTGTTGTCTGAGGAAAAGTTTATGAGTTTCATGTCAGTTCATTTGTCACATCAAAATCCAAGCAATTGGAATGAAGACATCACTCTCAATTACTAGAGATTATTTAAGAAAAAGATACAGTGTAGGACCAGGTTCAAAAGGACAGAGGAGGGAGGTAATACACACATTGAGATATATAGCAGGTGAATGTTCTTTCTTTCATCTTTCTTAATTGAACAAAGTAATTTAACAGTATGTGAATCTGAATCTAGGAATTTAGTACCATGCTCGTATTGCTCAATTCTGTGGCAATTTCCAAACTTGTAGCCTTCATTATGCTAATAGAATTCTATCTCCTTTCAGCAAGCTTGGTGACATCCTTCAGGTCTTTCAGTTCCCAGCACAACTGAGTGAGAGTTATTAAACTGAAAGAAGTAAGAAACAGTAAGGAACTCAGTAGACTGAGCAGCAAAGAGATCATCTTTGCTTGAACTCCTTGTTCTATCTGTCCTCTGTCTTGTACTCAGTTCTGGAATTCACACTGCCCCTTTAAATAAAGGAAACTAAAACTGAGTGATACTAGCTTGCCCATGTAACTTAATTAATTGGGGAACTGTATGGTGATCTGGTATGTAGGTAAAATGCCATTAACCAAAGTGCTGCCAAATGTTTCCATGCTAACAGCCCCTTCGAACCAAACCTTCATTCAATTCCATCACCCAAGCAGCACCAATATCACAACTAGCACTACCACTACTACTGGTTTGTTGGAAAACTAAAATTCAGTCCTTCATGAAAGGGAAGATGACATGAAGTAGGCTATATGAACTGATTCAGAGCCAAGAATGCAAGTGCTGAGCCAGGACATTTATGGGCAAAAGTTTGCCTAGGTAACAAAAGAAATTATTTATTATTTTATCTAACAGTGAAAAGAAAGTACACTATCCTATTTAAATCATTAGCTAATACATAGATGAGTTCTGTGATATTGGAGTTTGATGCAATTTACTCCTCAATGACATGGAGAACTGAAAATATAATTCAAATATTATACTTGATTTTAGATCTAATTCCATCAGGAAAATTGTTGTTTGTTACAATCACTTGCAGAGCAAATGGTAGATTTTTTTCTTAAAACTGTTTAAACAGATATCACTGGCATAAAAAAATCCCTTCCATTCACAATGTAGATGATAACCTCTTAATGACTGCTATGTTGTAAAACCATTTAACAGCTTGTGGATAGAAGAATTTACAAACCAAGCTAATAGCTTCCAACTTAATGAACAGATTGGGGAAAAACAATTTAAAGAAATACTAGATCTCCTATGATGTAGCTGATGGGTAACCAAAAAGAAAAGCGTGCAGCTTCAGATGCATACCATGATCCTGGTGCAGTGTAAATGCAACAGCTTTGCTAACGTATTGCAGAAATTTATCACAGATATCCAGAAATTTAAAACAAAACTCCATTTTGTCAGAATCAAAACAAACTCGAATACCTGGAAGGGATCTAGAAATTTTGGGTAGACTGTGTGGAAAGGGGAATGGGAAATCAGATTAATCATCACCGTTGTTTCGGAATAGCTTCTTCTCATCCACCATCAGATTTCTGAATGGACAATAAGCATTATCTCACAACTTTTGCTCTCTTTTTGCACTACTTTTTTTTTTAGTTAATTCTTACTGTAACTTGTAGCATACGTATTGCACTGCATCGCTGGCACAAAACAATAAATCACACAACATATGTCGGTGATGATACACCTGATTCTGATAATACAAGGGGTGGCCTAAGGTAGAAGGAGTCAATTTTAGAAAACCAAGCACATTTATTTTTCAACATAGTCCCCTCCTACATTTACACACTTAGTCCAGCGGTCGTGGAGCATACGGATCTTGGACCTCCAGGAAGTGTCCACAGCAGGGGTGATTGATAAGTTTGTGGCCTGAGGCAGGAGGAGATGAGTTATACAGCTCTTGTTACATGCACATGCAGTTTAACTCTTTGAATGATTATGCAGAAAGTTTGAAGTTAATAACTCATCAGTTGATAACTCATCGGGGTGATTGATAAGTTTGTGGCCTAAGGTAGAAGATGAGTTCTTTTCAGTTCCGAGTGCCAGATCAGGATGAACTTTTATTTCAATGCCCCTTTCTTGCACTAACCCGCCTTTACTTCAATCTATCAATGTCTATCTTGAGATTGACAGATTGAGTTATATTTCATAAGATCAGCCAAAATTACCTACCTCTACCGCTACTAACCTTTACTCTCTCAGTGCCAAAGAAATTAGTAAATGTGGAATTTGAAAATGGAGAATGGCAGCTAAACCCTTAACTTTTGTTGACCCAGATCTTTGGAGAGCTTAGAATTAGGGTCCTAGATGAAAATCAAGGCACTGGGATATTGTTTGAGAATAATATTTACTGATTTGAGTGGAGAGTTTTCTATCACATTGCTAATTTAATCCTTGTAAATGGTGCAAAGTAAGTAGATTGGTATTGCTTTACTGTTGTTTCCTTTTGAACATTCACAGTAAACAGAAATAAATACAATAGAACCAATGATACACCACACATGACACAGATGGACAAACAACAAATGTGTAAAAGACAATCAACTGTCCAAATACAAAAAGAAAAGAAAAAAAAACAACAAATATCAACACAAGTTGTCGAGTCCTTAAAAGAGAGTTCATAGGTTGTAGAATCAATTCAGTGTTTGGGTGTTTGAAATTATCTCCTCTGGTTTAAGAGCCTGATGGTTGATGGGTATAACAGTTCCAAGTCCTGAGCTAAAGTAAAAAAAAAACAGAATTTCGAATATCATGCTGCAGAGAAAGCACAGTGACGACAGTCACAAAATGTGCAAAGGTTACAATGAGGTAAATTGGGAGATCAAAAGTTCATCTTTTAGGAATAAAGGGTTTGTTCAAGTATGTCCTTATAGAATCTTAAAACTTTGACCTACTCAAATTGATATCATGTTGTGAAAGGTCCAGTTAATCCTCAAGACCAAGGGTTCCAAACCGGGGTCCACGGACCCCATGCTTAACGGTATTGGTCCATGGCATTAAAAAAAAAGCTCTGTATATCCATGACTGTGTTGCCACCCAGAGCCCCAATCTGCTAATTAAATTTGCTGATGACAGTACATTGATTGGTCTAATCTCAAATATTAACAAGGCAGCCTACAGAGAAGTCACCACCCAGACACAGTGGTGTGAAGAAAACAACCTCTCACTCAATGTCACAAAAACAAAGGAGCTGGTTGTAGACTACAGGAGGAATGGAGACAGGTTAACCTCTATTGACATCAGAGGATATGAGGTTAAGAGGGTGAATATCTTTAAGTTCCTCGGCATAGACATCACATGATCTGTACATATTGGCTGTGTGGTGAGAAAAGTACAACAGCGCCTCTTTCACCTCAGATGGTCGAAGAAGTTTGGTATGGGCCCCAAAATCCTAAGAACCTTCTATAAGGGCACAATCGGGAGCATCCTGACTGGCTGCATCACTGCCTGGTATGGGAACTGTACCTCCCTTAATCACAGGACTCTGCAGAGAGTGGTGTGGTCAGCCCAGCGCATCTGTAAATGTGAACTTCCCACTATTCAGGACAATTACAAAGACAGGTATGTAAAAAGGGCCTAAAGGATCATTGGAGACCCAAGTCACCTCAACCACAAACTGTTCCAGCTGCTACCATCTGGGAAACGGTACCATAACATAAAAGCCAGGATCAACAGGCCAGTTTCTTCCACCAGGTCATCAGACTGATCAATTCATGCTGATACAATTGTATTTCTAGGTTATATTTACTGATGTACATACTATTTAATACAAATTACTATAAATTGCATATTGCACATTTAGCCAGTGACGTAACGTAAAGATTTTTACTGCTCATGTATATGAAGGATGTAAGTAATAAATTAAAGCCCATTCAATTCAATTCAATTCTAGACTATGGTAACCTACAGGATGACAGTGTTTGTGGTTTATACAAAGTTAATGTACGTAATTTAAAGACACGGAGCAATAGTTAGATTCCCTCTCGTTGGAAATGGTAATTTTCTCACACTTGTAAATCAAGTACTTTATTTGCTATTCAACAGACATGCCTGAATGATGATCAAGATGTGATGTAAACATGGTTGGATTGCTTTATTCTCTGAGGAGTTTGAATTGGAAGTAGGTTCTCCGGACTCTCTTTAAATTCAGTCATCAGTCACTCCCTGACTCCCTGAAATGGAATCATTGCTGCTTCCTCCACTGTCCCTCAGCTCTCCTCTTCCTGCTCCTCTACAGCTTGCTCCCTGATGCAGATAAAGGATGAACATGTAAAACTGGAAAAGCGGAAACAACAGTGGTCAGGTCTCTGGCACCGAGTCTGACTGTGACTCAGAAGGGAAGGGGGAAAGAGGTGTGTTGTGTTGACAGAGGATTCATTAGTTAGGGGAACAGAAAGGAGGTTCTGTGGACAAGAATGGGATTTCCGAATGGTATGATGCCTCCCAGATGCAAGACATCTTGGATCGCATCCTCAGTATTTTTAAGAGGGATGGTGAATAGCCAGAGGCTGTAGTACATGTCATACCAATGTATCAATGGTACCAACAACACAGGTAGGAAGAGTGACAAGGTTCTGCAAACTGAATTCAGGGAGTTATGTGCTAAGTTAAGAGACAGGACCTCCAGGTTTTAATCTCAGGATTTCAATAGACAATAGACAGTAGGTGCAGGAGTTGGCCATTCGGCCATTCTAGCCAGCACCGCCATTCACTGTGATCATGGCTGATCATACACAATCAAATTTCTACCCATATCACATTCTAATGAGGCCAGAAATAGGAAGATCAGTTTAACATGTGGTTAGGCTGCTAGTGTAGGATGGAGGGCATCAGATTTTTGGATCATTGGGCTCTCTTCCAGGGAAGATGGGACCTGTACAGAAGAGACTGTTTGCACCTGAATTGCAGGGGGTCTAATATCATAGTGGGAAGGTTTGCTAGTGCTGCACAGGGATTTTAACTAGAGTTGCAGGGGGATGGCAACCTGAGTGTCAGAACAGATAGTGGAGAAGTTGTTAAGACCTCAGACAAAGTCAAGAATCTAAAGATTGGGCATGGTGTGACTAATATTCTGAGCTGCATATATTTCAATGCAAGAAGTATTGTAGGAAAGGCACATGAGCTCAGGGTATGGATCAATACATGGAATTATGATATTGTAGACATTAGTAAGACTTGGTTGCAGGAGGGGCAGGACTGGCAGCTCAATATTCCAGCGTTCCATTGTTTTAGACATGACAGAGGAGGAGGGATTAAAGGGGAAGGGGTGACAATACCAGTCAGACTGTTGCCAGAAACATAGATTGTTACAACAGGTAATTTTAACTTTCTGCATATTGACTAGGACTCCCACACTGCAACAGTGAGGCTTTATGGGTAGAACTGAGGAATAAGAAATATATAACCATGTTAATGAGGTTATATTATAGACCACCCAGAGTCCACAGGATTTAGAGGAACTAATTGGTAGAGAGATCGAAGACTGTTGCCAGAACATAGATTGTTACAATAGGTAATTTTAACTTTCCGCATATTGACTAGGACTCCCACACTGTAAGTGGACTTGGTGGCATAGCGTTTGTCAAATGTGTTCAGGAAAGTTTGCATATAAGTCCCAACAAGAGAGTGTGTGATACTTGTCTGTTATTAGGGAATGAGACAGGAGTGGTATAGACTTTGCATAGAGGAACATTTTGCATCTAGTGATCATAATACCGGTAGTTTCAAAGTAAATTTGGAAAAACAAAAGGTCTGGTCCGTGAGTTGAGATTCTAAATTGGAGAAAGGTCAGTTTTGATGCTCTCAGAAAGGATTGGGACAGGCTATTTTCTGGCAGAGGTATACTCGGTAAGTGGGAGGCCTTCAAAAGTGAAATTTTGAGAGCACAAAACCTTGCATGTGCCAGTCAGAGTAAAACATAAGGATAACAAGTTTAGATAATGTTGATTTTCAAGAGATATTGAGGCCCTGGTTAAGAAATAAAAGGAGGTGCACAGCACACAATTGAGTTACTTACAGAGTATAAGAAATGCAAGAGAACACTTAGGAAAGAAATCAGGAGGGCTAAAAGAAGGCATGAGGTTTCCCTAGCAGATAAGATGAATTAGAATCAGAATCAGGTTTATTATCACCGGCATATGACGTGAAATTTGTTAACTTAGCAGCAACAGTTCAATGCAATACATAATCTAGCAGAGGGGAAAAAATAAATAAACAAGTAAATCAATTACATATATTGAACAGATTTTTAAAAAGTTCAAAAACAGAAATACTGTATATCAAAAAAAAATGAGGTAGTATCCAAAGCTTCAATGTACATTTAGGAATCAGATGGCAAAGGGAAAGAAGCTGTTCCTGAATCGCTGAATTGTGCCTTCAGGCTTCTGTACCTCCTACCTGATGGTAATAGTGAGAAAAGGCATGCCCTGGGTGCTGGAGGTCCTTAATAATGGACACTGCTTTTCTGAGACACCCCGCTCCCTGAAGATGTCCGGGATACTTTGTAGGCTAGTACCCAAGATGGAGCTGACTAGATTTACAACCTTCTGCAGCTTCTTTCAGTCTTATGCAGTAGCCCTTCCATACCAGACAGTGATGCAGGCTGTCAGAATGCTCTCCATGATACAACTATAGAAGATTTTGAGTGTATTTGTTGACATGCCAAATCTCTTCAAACTCCTAATAAAGTATAGCTGTTGTCTTTCCATCTTTATAACTACATGGATATGTGGGACAAGGTTAGATCCTCAGAGATCTTGACACTCAGGAGCTTGTTTACTCTCTCCACTTCTGATCCCTCTATGAGGATTGATATGTGTTCCTTTGTCTTACCCTTCCTTATGTCTACAATCAGCTCTTTTGTCTTACTGACATTGAGTGCCAGGTTGTTGCTGTGGCACCACTCCACTAGTTGGCATATCTCACTCCTGTACGCCCTCTCGTCACCACCTGAGATTCTACCAACAGATGAAGGAGAATTTGAAGGCATTTTGCAAATATGTTTACAACAAAAGGATTGGAAGGGTCAAAATTGGTCCTCTGGAAGATCAAAATTGCAATCTATGCATAGAGCCAAAAGAAATGGGGGAGATCTTAAATGGATATTCTGCATCTGTATTTACTCAGGAGGGGGATACAGAGTCTATAGATATGAGAGAATGCAGCAGCAAAATTATGGACCCTATACAGATGCCAGAGGAGGAGGTATTTGCTGTCTTGAAGCAAATAGGAATGGATAAATTCCCAAGGTGGCACAACAAGGTGCTCCCTCAGACACTACGGGAGGCATGTGCAATAATTTCAGGGGCCCTAGCAGAGGTTTTAAATCTTCATTAGCCACAGCTGAGGTACCAGAGGATTGGAGGATAGCCAATGTTGTTCCACTATTTAAGAAAGGCTCTAAAAATAAACCAGGAAATTATAGGCCGGTGAGCCAGATATCAGTTGTGGGAAAGTTGTTGGAAGGTATACTAAGGGACCAGATATATGAGTATTTGGACAGGCAGGGACTGATTAAGGATAGTCAACATGGGTTTGTGTGCCGTACATCATTTCTAACCAGTTTTATAGAATTTTTTGAGGAAGTTACCAGGAAAGTCAAGGCAGTGGATATTGTCTACAAAGACATTAGCACGGAATTTGACAAGATAACACATGGGAGGTTGGTCAAGAAGGTTCAGTCACTCAGCATTTAAGATGAGGTAGTAAATTGGATTAGACATTGGCTTTGTGGGAGAATCCAGACAGTAGTAGTAGATGGTTACTTCTCTGACTGGAGGTCTGTGGTTAGTGGAGTGCTGCCAGGATCAGTACTGGCTCCATTGCTGTTTGCTATTTACAAACGTTTGTATATCAATAATTTGGTTGAAAACATGGTGATCTGAATTGGCAAATTTACAGATGACAACAAGATTGGGAGTGTAGTGGGCAGGGAGGGAAACTATCTTGACTTGTAGTGAGATCTTGACCAGCTGAGAAAATGGGCTGAAAAATGACAGATGGAATTTAATGCAGACAAGTGTGAGGGGTTGCACTTTGGTAGGACTAACCAGGTCCTACACAGTGAGCACAAGGATATTGACGAGTGTGGTAGAAGAAAGGGATCTGGGAATACATAATTCATAGAGAGTGGTGTCACAGGCTACATCCACACTAGACCGGATAATTTTGAAAACGCCGGTTTTGCATAAAAATGATAGGCGTCCACACTATGAGGTTTTGAAATATATCTCTATCCACATTGAAACAGAGATTTCAGCAAATCTCCTCCTACTGGGCATGCGCAGGACACATCTACCGAAAATAAGTGACATGCTTGGTGTCGAATCTCGCTGTAAAAGTGCGCGCTTGTGTAGTTACAGACTAGAAAAGCTTAAAACGATGGACAGCTGTTGGCTCTTGTGCAGGAGAACTTAAAAATAAAAAAAAAACAAATACTGGAGCGTATGGAGACAACCGGCAGGGAGTTCACGGACAGATTGACCCGGCTGACGACGAACATTGAAAAACTGACTAACTCTGTTGCATTAATAAAGCACCTTGTTAAATGTATAAAACATGTCTGCATCAGTGTTATCTTGTATTTCCATACAATGTTACATTAGGCTGTTACACATCTATTGTCAGAGAAGTACTTGCATAAATAGGTAAACCACCTTCATACGAGCAAGGACAGAAAACAGGGCAAAGTGAGTATACTTATTTATTCAGTAAGTTATGAGTCAAATTATTTAGTGAGTACATTTCTAACTCTTCTGGCTTCAGTCTCGTTGCCGTCTGTTCTGAAATTGTTAGGTTGTGTTCAAGAAAACAATGAAATAGCGCGCTGCCATCTGATAGTGTTTACAGATTTCGCCGGTTACTCCATCCACACTGATCTGCCCGAGCAGTGTTTTCAAAAATACCCACCCTGGAAAGCGTTTCTGAAAAGCTCCGGTTTCGGGGGACGAAAACGCCGTTGTAATGTGGATGGATGGAGGGTAAAAACGAAGAGAAAAAGCTTCGGTTACGGATTTATCCGGTGTAGTGTGAACATAGCCACAGATAGATAGGGTCATAAAGAAAGCTCTTGGCACATTGGCTTTCATGAATCAAAGTACTAAGTATAGTTGATGAGGTGTTATGCTGAAGTAGTTTAAGATGTTAATGAGGTATAATTTGGAGTATTGTGTGCAGTTTTGCTCACCTATCTACAGGAAAGTTGTAAAAAAGATTTAAACATTACAAGGATGTTGCTAGGACTGGAGGATCTGAACTCTAAGGAAAGATTAAATAGGTTAGAACTTTATTCTCTAGAATGTAGAAGATTGAGGGGAGATTTGATAAAGGTATACAAAATTTTGAGGAGTATAGATAGGGTAAATGCAAGCAGACGTTTTTCCACTAAAGTTGGGTGGGACTACAACTAGAGGTCATGGGTTAAGGGTGAAAGGTTAAAAGTTTAAGGGGAACATGAGGGGAAACTTCTTCACTTTGAGGGTCATGAGAATGTGGAACAAGCTGCCAGTGCAAGTGGTGCATGCAAACTTGATTTCAACGTTTGAGAAGTTTGGATATATGGAGCATAGGGGTACAGATAGGGGTACAGGTGATGGGACTAGGCAGCTTATCTGGTTCTTTACAGAATAAATGGGCTGAAGGGCCTGTTACTTTGCTGAGTTTTTCATTGACTATATCTGTCATCTACTTTGTACTTTGTGGCAAGTGCACTGGAGGAAATCTAAAACTCCAGTTAGCAACGTGGTTCTTATACTAGTAAATCAAGGAATTGTGGTGTAAGAAATCCAAAATAAAAGAGAAAAAGTGTTAATATCTCAGGTCATCTCTGAGAATAGAGCAGCCATTACTTCTCCTAAGGAAGTGTGCTGCAAATTGAGAAATGTCACTAATGACTCAAGTGTCATCCCGAAATAAATTGGAGGCATAACAATTCATAGCAACTGTGACTTTCAGTGCAGATCTGCCCCTTCTCTGCAGCTGCAGGTATGATTGCAAGGGAAGGATTTTTTAAGCCATGAATCTGTAAAATTCTCTACCCCAGAGAGCTGTGAATCTGGAGTCATTAAGCATATTTATGTCTTACAAAAATAGATTTTTGATGTTTAAGGGAATCAGAAGTAAAGTGAAGTTGAGGTCAAGTATGAAAACAGTTCTGATCTTAAGGACTAGCAAAGCAGCTGTGAGAATTTTTTTATTGTTATGTCCACTCCTTTAAAGTGTTTCAAATTCTAATGACATCCAAAATGCAAGTCTGGATTACAAACTGTGGGATGAGAATGCTGAGAAGAAAATAATTAAAGAGATTGTCAAATCACTTTTAATTACCATGTGGTGAAAATATCATTCAAAATACCATGTATATTTACCATGTTATACCTACAACATTGCAAACTTGTGGCATGCCATTACTTCCAGGTTGATATCACAAAGGGAATTTCATACATTCATAAGTGAAAGAATCTCATTAAATTTCCGGTAATTGCTTCAAAGAACTTGCCGCACTTGCTAAAATTAATACATAAGAATTTTGACATTCAATATTATGAACCATATTGTATTATCCATTGCCAGAAATTCTTCATCATGAATAGTAACCAAAAATGTATTTATAATCAAACAATCTACAAGCATCTGTATCTTTAATATTTTAAGTAAATTGATTAATAACAAAAGATTGAAAGTAAATTAGACTTTTCTAAAGTGAACATCCAACAGCATGGCAATGATAATCTCAATTAACTTTAAGTTCTATAATTAGAAAAGTCATATGCTCTTGACATTGTACACCAACAATGAAAAGAACAGTTACTGCTAATAAAAATGTTTTCCATATTTTGCAGATTTCTTTAGTGTTACATTACATAACTGCATTCATATTATGCTGTCCCTAGATTTCCACAATACCATAATTCCTTATATAACCATCCGCATAAAAAGTGAGTAAAATTCTTCACAAGTATAGGGTTCAGGCATTAGCATCCTCGAACTGTAGAATTGTTCACTCTCAAATCTTTTGCACCTCAATAACCCATTTAAAGTTGTTGCACAGAGATATGTGGTGGATTGAGCTTCACTGCCTCTTCATCTTTTGAACTAATGTATTCTTGATCACCGTTTAATGAAACTATATACCACATGGAGTTTCCACATTAGATAAGCAATGTGACTCTCTCATCAAGCAAGTAGCTGTGGCTGTTAGTAATCTTTCAGATTCAGAGTTTGAGACTAGCAGTCTTCTTGATTTAAATAAACCCTTTTAACTATAAAAAATTAACATGACAGTATTACCAAAAATCATTTTAAATTTTTATTTTGCTAAATATTCTAGCTGCTGTGAAAAAGTAAAACATGCTTCGAAAATATAAAACATTAACTGGTCACTGAGGGGATCCAATTTACAGCCTGTGGAGACAACTCACATGGCTCACTGACACTGGCATTATCAGGTTTGTGGAGGGCACTCACCACAGCTAAATGCCATAAGGCAACAGAGATTTTCTACTGATGCAAATAAAGATATTTATTCCTCAACCACAGTTTAATACTGTCCCTGTTTACAGCTTATATGTATCGATGGACACAGTCCATGCTCAGAAACAGAGAAACACACATCTCACTTAACAAAAGAAAGCCATTACTAATCTTAACAGACTAAGGCACTATTATACACACACGGAAATTTAAACAAACTATCAGTTTTATTAATTCAACAAATGCTATAATATTAGTACAATGTTATGAATTAACTCAGTTCCACTCCTATAGAAAAAGTAATGACTGCTATTGCATTAGAAAATTGAATTTGACTGGGAGCCCTCAAACCTCAACAGTGATTGAAAGTCACACTCCAGCTTTCTTTAAATAGTGCGCTTCACTAGTTTAGTCAGGTTCTTTTGAGGAAGATGGGAAAAGGACTGCCATGCACTTCATCCACTGTTCAAACATGTCTCTTTATAAATTAATTTTATGTGTTACATGAGGTCAACCATCTGCCTTGTCTGGGAAGATAATTTGTGGAAATAATACTGGAATGTTAGAAAAAGAGAATGAAAAAAGAAATAAAATTAGATAAATAGTTAAATATTTTCTACAGGTTTCTGAACATTCTTCTCTAAAACCTACCGTATTTCTATATTAGATGGCCAATGAAACACTGTATTTCTTTACACCCATTGTAGTGTAAATCTTATAACTACACACATAATGGTGCAGCAAAGATATCATGTTCCACAAATGTCAGTGAGTGCATTTTTGCAAATCATAAAGCCGAGATCTAGCCGAGATCGAGTGCCGAGATCTATTCTTTCATGCTGCATCTACACAAGAACACAAGTTTATATAATCAATCACCTTATGTTTACCATTTATGAAAAATGAACATGGGAGAGACTGTGGCTATTGATTATCTCAAAACTCTAACTAGATAATTCTGTTCTTACATTTTACAACTAATTGCTGTGGGCAAATTATCAAAACACGCTGATGATGATTAACAGTAGCTCTGAAGATTTAGTGGGTAAATCCATTATTCACCTCAACATAGACCATTTGAAGTCCAAGTTCAATTCCTAGATTGGGTATGAACCAATTCTATTGGGCAGCAGGTGCTGTTTCTGCCACTATCCTCAGTGCTACTGGATTAACAAAGAGAAAACTAAAACAGTCATCTGTTCTTGATCACTGATCTGCAATCTATAGTGAAGAAGATACTTGAGTATAAACAACATTTGCTCATCTCTGATATTCAGTGAATAGCCTCCCCATAGTCTCTCATCTCTATGAAGCCAAGTAGGAGATACTTTTGGTATGGCGTAATTCTTCAGGAGAGCAGTGGTGCAGGAAATGGAATAAAAAAGGCCGCTGATTTATAGACAGGGTACAAAATTTCCCTCCAAAATTGAGTTTTTCTTCAGGTTTATTAACGTATAGGGGGAAAAGTACCTTGGAGGCTTGAAATAACAAGGATTTATACATAATTTACAGCACAGAAACAAATAACTTGGCCAAACTGGTCCATCTAATCATTTATACTCTATTTGAGCTTCTTCTAACTATATTTCAAGCTCACATTATCAGCCACTCATACTCACTACCTGTACTCCACTCCTCCAAAATTATCTTAACCAAATCAGGAAGACTAGCCTCAATAACTCAGATGGTTGAGGTGATGAATGATGAAGCAAGATATTTAATAATGAAATCAATGTTAGTGAGTCAGAAGAAACCCATCCATGGGAATATTTTGACAACTGACAAGAGCCTAACTTTGCTATGTGTCAAAGTTATCAATGTTTATCAACACTTGTGAAAAGTTTTTAAGCATTTTTAATTATTTCATTATTCTCCATGGTGTGAGTCCATGGAGCTTTCTAATCCTTCATCAAGTCCATTACAATGTGTGGAATCCCAGAAGATTGGACTGTGCTGTAGGATCAACTTCATGTGAAATGGAATTGATTCAAGTGTCAGAGTGAATAAAAGGTACATACCAGAGTAAATGACAGCTGTCCACACCTTACTATGAATCTGCATAAAACTGAGATGTACTTGTGGATAATGTCTACATTCTGATGATAGTTAAATAACTCAGGTTTTAAGGGAAAATAAATTAATTAATTCAATTTCTGGGGAATTAATCTGTTATTTATTCAATACTTTGGACATAATACTGTGGGACTTGAGGAGACAAAGAGGATACCCTCTATCCACCGGATATCAGGATACCTAGAGGCTTTCAAAGCAATAGCCCTGGAGTTATACACCAGCACTGCAGCCCCCAAGGATTGGATATATTTCTGACCGTCAATACCCATCAACCAGAACTCATTCTTATCATTCATATCCTCTAGCACACCATCTCACACATCACTGATGGACATCTTGCACCCTTATCTCAAAGTCTGCATACTCTGCCAGTTATTCAACCATAATTGCAATTTCATCAAAGCACATTGTATGACTTCCAGCTAGCAATCTTCATTTCCACTAGATGAGGTGATGTATTACCTGAAACACAGCAACGAACTGGAGAGGTTAGTTGTATCTATGTGTTCTAACTCCTCTAGAGGTCGCAACTCTGGTCGTCATTAAAAATCCTTTTCTGAAGCCGCATTCAGGGCTGTGGGCTAGAACCACTGGAAATGTGTCCTTAAACATAACAAGATATAGGAGCAGAACTATGCCACAAATGAGCCTGCGCCGCCATGGCACCATGGCTGACTTACCATCCCTCTCAACCCCATTCTACAGTCCTCTCTCTGTAACCTTCGATGCCCTTATTAATCAAGAACCTATCAACCTCTGCTCAAAATGACTTGGCCTCCACGGGCATCTGTAGCAATGAGTCCACAAATTCACCACTCTGTTGTTAAAGAAATCCCTCCTCATCTCTGTTCTAAAGGGACATCCTTCTATTCTGAGGCTGTTTCCTCTGGTCCAAGGCTCTTTCACCATAGGAAACATCCTCTCCATACAATATACACACTGTGTATCAGTAGTTAATCAGCTACTGACAACTACCTCTTCCTCAATTGCACATTTCCCTGCAGATTTGCCAGTTACTGAATGCGTAAGCTTGTAAAATTTATTTCTATAAACCACTTCCCAAAACACAACTTTATCCAACATATCCAAGAGTACAATCCAAGCACTAAATCAACAGTGCTGATGGCAGCTATCATTCAGTTTCACACTTACATCACCTTAGATTCTAGCATAGTGTATAATCTTGTGGAAATGAGTGTCAGGATTATACATGATTAGCAAGATAAACATAGATGCCAGTTTCTGGAGGGGAAGGCTACACTTACATGTTGGTACAAGTTCCTCATATTTTTATTTCAATTGAGCAAGCCACAGGAATAGGTTGACGGCATACACAATTAGATTCTTGGAGCAGTGGGGATCCTGCTGGAAAGCCTGTTTGAGTATTTCATTTACACACAGTTAGACCCCCAATCACAATATAGCATATGATGCCTGATGTTGCAGCACAGGTCAAATGCAGCTGCAAAAGCTTGCAAGCTTAGACTGCTTCTATAATGATGTATGATTACAGAGGCAAGATGACATAACCCTCAGTAAATTAGCCCAAAGGGAATGATTGTGGCTTCCTGAAATATGAACCTAATGCTCCTTCCTTGAAGTTGAAAATGGCACACTACACCGGGGAAGTATACAATCCGTGTGCTGATTTCTGCTAATGGAGGATAAAATGTTGACACAGATAGCTTTCTTTAATGGAAAAAAAACATAACTAACCTCAGCTACCCAGTTGTGAATTCCAAACATTTTTCTTTGCAGTCTGGTCTGAGTCAGACCATCTTGGTTGTCTTAACCATGTTGACAAATGGCAAATTGGTCCTTGCCTTACTCAAAGGTTACAGTTGCAGCTGTAGCACGTGGTATATAACAGTATAGTTGCCATTATGGAAGCCCAGGCATCTCACAGATCATTCCTCACTGAGGTTTAAGCAGAACACCATGGGCAAATATGCTGAGAGATTTTTGCCAGTTTACATTCTCCATCTTCTAGCATCTTGGCCTGTTTTGCATGTTGTCTGATCTCCAACATTCTTAATTTCAAGAATTCCTGCTAATGCACTAATGACTGCCAGCATCTGTTTGGCAGAAACCTCATGTTACAAAAAAAAAGCCTTTTTGTACCTGCCACTCGACCTAAAACAGCAATCTGCTAATTGCTATAGCAGAAAGCACCAAGCAGTTATGGCAAGTTCAAAATAGGTTAGCCTTTCTGATAATGATAGTAAAAGGCTTTTCTTGCTGGTTACACATTGTTCAAACATTTAGCATCAAGCATGAGAGCATTAACTTTCAAAATCATTCATTATAATGTGCCTAATCCTCATACTTCCACCAGATGTACAATAGATGCCCAACATTACAAATTTCATGTTCTCCAATACAATAACCCAAGTAAGATGAGAAGAAAAATATGTCATCAGTTACATCCTGCAAAAAACAAAATACAAGTGCAATGCTTACTTAATAAAAATAAAAATAACATAATACAAACTGTTGGCACAAGAGACTGCAGATGCTGGAATCTGGAACAACACAAAAGGCACTGGAGGAGCTCATCAGGTTAGGTGGCATCTATGGAGGGAAATGGTCAATCAACATTTTAAGTCAAGATTCTTCAAATGGACTGGAAGAAAAGAGAGGTAGCTAGTATAAAGGGGGATGGAGTGGAGCAAGAACCAGATAAGCGAATCCAGGTGAGGGGAAGTGACAGGCAAACGAGGGCAGATATAATTCCAGAAAGTAGGAAGTGGTAGTTAGAAGTGAAAAAGGGCTGAAGGTGATGAAATTTAATAAGAGAGGATAGTGAAGCATGGAACAAAGAGAAGGAAGGAAGAAAGAGGGGAACCGGTGGGAGGAGTGGGTGGATGATGGGCAGATGGAGAGGGAGGGGGAGGGGCAAGATACAGTGTGACAGAGATTAGTTGCATCAGGAGGAGAGAGAAAAATAAGAAAAAGTGATAAAGGGACAAAGGGGGAACTGTTACTGGAAGTTTAGGATTTGATTATCATGCTGCCAGATTGGACGGCCCAGCAGAATGAGCTATTGTTTCTCTAGTGATCATTTGGTCATGACCTGGTTGTGATGGAGACCGTGGACAGGCATTTCAATTTGGGAATATGAAGTGCACTTGAAATGGCTGGCCACTGGGAGATACTGGCTGTGATGGTGGATGGATTTGGAGATGCTCGACAAAGTGGCCAATGTCCCTATGTCTTTCTCCTCCCCTATCCTTCTCTCTCTAACTGCCCATCACCAACCCACTTCTCCCACCAATTCTCCTCCCCAGCTCTCTCCTTTTCTTCAAAGCTCCACCTTTCTCTGCTATTATATTACATCATCTTCAACTCTTTGTCACTTCCATATATTGCCTCCCAAGCTTCATCTATCTATCACCCACTCACCTGGATTCACTTATCTCCTGCTAGTTCCTTTTCCACCCGTTCTCTCCATCTCTTTATACTCACTATCTCTCTTTCTTTAGTCCCAATGAAGGGTCTCAACTCAAAACATTGACTGTCTGAGTTGCTCCAGTGCCTAAAATGAATTGTTGAATTCCTGCAATTTAATGGCAATGAAGCAAATTGATTCATAAACATACTAAATATAATTTTAAACTTAAATAAATAACACATAGTTTGAATTATCCAATTCTGCTTATCATTCTTAACCTGAATGAATATAAGAGTGGATCGATTCCCATTCAGACTGTTCATCTCCTTTAAACTTCACCTTAGCCACTTTGCTGCAAAGCTTGCTCAAGATCAGCAACCTGATGAAATAAGGAACTACTCTGTATTCCTGTGAGCTCATGTACAAACATGATCTCATGCAATCTAATTGCTACTATATTGCAAAACAGTTGCTAACTGTCAATGAGAGATAGATGATAATTATGGTTAAAAGAGGTAATTTTTGCTAAGCGTGAATAAACACTCAAAATGATGGTAAAAAATGGTTTTATTTATATGATTTCCATCAAAGAATAGCAAAACAAGACAAAAAAAACTATAGCTATTACAAAATGCTAAGTTCCACCAGTTAGTTGACAATATGCACGTACGCACCATGGCAGAATGAAGAGGGTTTGTTTATCTCTAAATGATTACAGTATGAAGCTAGGGTCCATCACCTCATAAGGAAACTTGTTTGACAATGCATATTAGATGCCTCACTGTGATATAACAGAAGATACTTACACCGAATGACATTATAGAAAACTGAAGATAGTAAAGAGATAACCCAGAGAAATAATTAATTTATCATCCTCAACCAGACTTGTTACCTTGTGCCCTTATCCACCCGTTCTTATCTCTTATAGATGAGAAAGCTAAACAAGCTGATCCCTCATACCTGACAGGCATCCATAAACTTTTGTAGACTTATAGTATTAGGCAGAGCATTCTGAAACTGATCCTCCAGAAGGTACTGATAGGATTATAACGTTACAAATTACTGGATGTGTGTTTGAAGAGTCATTATGTGCAAGACTGTGGGTGCAATACCAGATGGAACAAGAGATTAGCTGTTATTTTTATAAGGATGGACTTAATGGGCTCTATGGTCTCCTGTATTATATATTTTCTATAATTTTATATTCAATAGATTAAAAATTTAACAATAAAAATTCTTCAGAAAGTTCAAATTTGATCAGATAGAGTAAGACTGCTAAATGATTAAAATGAAATAAAATAGCAAACACTTACCTACATTCAACTTTTTCATCAATCTTGACATAAAGCTAGAGACTAAATGGGCTTAATGGTTAGTCCAGGAATGGAACTAATAATAGATGCACTAGCATTGGATTGCCAAGTCCACTCATATTTTAGCATTTGACCAATCAAGTACAGGTCCAAGGTATCCAGAGACCCAAATGTCTGATAGCTAACACTTTTCTGTCAAACTACCAGCTATAGACAACACAGCATACAGACATGGGTTTCTATATCCAGTGACCTATATTCAACTTCCAGGACCATTGGAACGTAGTCGTTAGTGCAACACAATTACAGCTCGGGGCATTCCAGAGTTCGGAGTTCAATTCCAGCACAGATCTGTAAGGACCTTCTGTATGATCTGTCTCGTGGTTCCACTTGGGTTCCCAGGTGCTCCGGTTTCCTCCCACAGTCCAAAAATGTACCGGGTAGGTTAATGGGACATTGTAAATTGCCCTGTGATTAGGTTAAGGTTAATCGGGGTTGTGGGCTTGCTGGGCCAGCGTGACTCGAAGGGCTAGAAAGACCTACTCTGTGCTGTAATGCTAAATAAACAAACTCTGATCTCTAGTGCTGTTCATGTGCAGCTTACATATTCTTTAATGTGACAACATAGATTGAAGTGTTTCCACCATCAATATTCTTCTTTTACATAAAAACACCATACTCAGTGCAAATGGAATGTCTGGCAATTGACTTAACTCATCGTCTGTACTTACTGTTACTTTTTTCTGTTCCTTTCTTCTTTCCTGAAGCAACTTCTGATACTCTTCCTCCATAAGTGCCCACCTTCTTTTAGCTATTGCAAGCTCAGACTTAAGACTGGTGATGAGGTTTGTAGCACTGTTGTGCTTGAACTCTGTCAGATCTAGAGTTGGCCTTAAAGAAATAGATAACACTGAAAAGATAACTTCCAATAATGATTTATGAAATCAAAGACTTTTCAGATAGTTATTGCAGATTCTAGCCAAATAGCCTAAATGCCTTTACAGACTCCTGATAGTATTTTGCATATACTTTACACATTATAGACACAGTATAGACAAAAGAGACATACAGTTAAATAAAAAATATAAAATAATAGGCAACATTAGCAGAATAAAAATTATATTTGCTAATAGTATGAACCACTGAAAATCAGAAAATAAATCTGATATGTAGTGAAAAGAGTTTGCCAGTTCACTGTTCACTTTGGCACCATCACAGAAAGCCTATTGATCCACCAAAAGCTTTGGTTAACAGAATTCCAAAATAACCAAAATAAAACAAAAGAATGTTGTGCTTCTTGTAAATTAATATTCCATAATTATTGGGAAAATATAGAGTAAGATTACCTAGCAAACTGGATCAATTGTGTCTTTTATCTTGCAAATTAATGCTAAGTGCTAAATCTAAGTGCTTAAAATTAATCACATTTTGTTGAAAAGTGTAAAGGTTTCCCCAATATCAAATCTTGTTATGATATATATTAGAGCAACTGCAACCTTAGAAATACACTTCCATTATGATGTACTTAAGCGAGATTTGATTAAATGGTTTTGTCATTGTCTTTTGAACTGTGTACATTACACAACGGATCTTGTTTAAAGATGCAGTGCATAAAGTCAATTGTGTCATAATATTCTTCCTTATACTTAAAAGAACTCTACTTCACAAGAAAAAGTGTTCAGTATTTATTTTCCATTTCCCAGTGAGAACAGTGCATAACCATCATTTTGATGGCGATGACAGATTAATAAAAGTTATTATAACGTGAACTGGTGTGTGTATGGCAGCAGTCAACGCAAACGGACATAGCTGTAAACAGGTGACACACATTATGGAGGAGTTGCATTTCTAGAAAACAATCAATATTGTGACTTTCTGTAACACTAATCCACTTTTCCCACTGACTCCCATGTTATAAGTCAAATGATGTCCTTCCTATAGGATATTTTCTCTCATATTAAGCCATCTTAATGATGCCAGGTTAACCCACCACCATTATATAATAGTTCAAGTCAAATTTAGACTCATGGAATGGACAAGGCTAATGGAAAAGGAACAAATTTTTATTTTTAGTTATTCAATATTATAGGGCAATAAGAATGGGATGTAATGTCACTGCACTGTTTGGGTTGGCAGTCACAGCCATTACTCTCCTCTGCCCAGCCCACTCCAATCCAAGTACTTGAAAACAGATGTCTCAGAGTGCAGCACCACTGTGTTCTTCATCTTGAGGCATTTCCTCTGAAATGCAAGGCTCATAGATTAGGAAAGAACTTAAGAAGTGGGATATCAGCAAGAGGAATGGAATCTGTGAGATGGAACAAGTTCAATCGTAGGTTAAAGTGTAGTGACCAAGTGGAATAAAGACCAAGTGATTATTTTAAGGAGCTGGCCATGGCCAATGCAGCTCAATACAATGCAGTGCATCAGAGAAAAAGCCTCGTAGATAAAGAGTACTGAATTTCTCAGTAACTCTAACGTTCAGTTTATCAAACTTAGACTGCAGTACTTCCTTAACTGCAAAAAATGTTACAGCTTCAAGATTGCTTTCTATTGAGTCTGGCTTTCTTCAGTATGACAGACAGAATCTTAGGTAAGTTCCACACTAAACAATGTTGCACCAACAATGAGAGAGAGAACAGTTAGCCAAATTATACAATCTTTCAAGTGAAAACAATCAACATTACACAATCCTGACGAAGGGTCTCAACCCGAAACATCGACAGTGCTTCTCCTTATAGATGCTGCCTGGCCTGCTGTGTTCCACCAGCATTTTGTGTGTGTTGTTTTAACATTACACACACCATATTCATTTCAGGGACTTTCCAATAAATTCAGAAATTCCAATTTGTATTTAACTTTTTGTTTGTTCACCTTTCCAAGAACTATCAAACTTTGTCAAAAATCTTTGTATTCTCTCTGGCTACAGGTGAAGTCCCAGAGGACTGTCAATGATTTGGATGATGGAATTGATGCCTTTGTTGCAAAATTTGCAGACGATATGAAGATAGGTGGAGGAGAAGGTAGTTTTGAGGAAGTAGAGAGGACTTAGACAGATTAGGAGAATGGGCAAAGAAATGGCAGATGGAATAAAGTGCTGTGAATTGTATGGTCATACACTTTGGTAGAAGAAATGAAAGGGTTGACTATTTCCTAAATGAAGAGAAAATATAAAAAACTGAGATGCAAAGGGACTTGGGAGTCAATGTACAGGATTTCCTAAAGGTTAATTATCAGATTAAGCCTGTCGTGAGGAAGGTAAATGCGATGTTGGCATTCATTTCAAGAGGCCAGAACAGAAAAGCAAGGATGTAATGTTGAGACTTTATAAAGCACTGGTGAGGCTTCACTTGGCATATTGTGAACAGTTTTGGGCTCCTTATCTTAGAAAGGATGTGCTGAAACTGGAGAGGGTTCAAAAGAGGTTCATGAAAATGAGTCCAGGATTGAATGGCTTGTCATATGAAGAGCTTTGGGCCTGTACTCACTAGAATTCAGAAGTATGAAGGGTGACCTTATTGAAAATTATTGGATGGTGAAAGGCCTTGATAGCATGGCTGTGGAGAGGATATTTCCTATTGTAGGGCAGTCTAACAGCTTCAGAATAGAAAGGCATCCTTTTAGAATGGAGTTGAGGAGGAATTTCTTTTGCCAGAGAGTGGTGAATCTGTGGAATTCTTAGCCACATACAGCTGTGGAGGCCAAATCTTTATGTATAGTTAAGGCAGAGGTTGATAGTTTCTTGATTGGTTGGGGCATGAAGGGATATGGGGAGAAGGCAGAAGATTGGGGCTGAGAAATAATTCAATCAGCTATGATAAAATGGTTGAGCAGACTTGATGGGGCAAATGGCCTAAGTCTGCCCCTATACCTTATGATTTTATAGACTGGAAAGAAACCAATGTTGTCCTTTTATTGGAGTGCAAAAGGGATAATCCAGTAAGGAACTTCACATCATAGAACATAGAACATTACAGCACAGAAACAGGCCCTTCAGCCCTTCTTGGCTGTGCCAAACCATTTTTCTGCCTAGTCCCACTGACCTGCACCTGGCCCATATCCCTCCATACACCTCTCATCCATGTACGTGTCCAAGTTTTTCTTAAATGTTAAAAGTGAGCCCACATTTACCACTTCATCTGGCAGCTCATTCAACACTTCCACCACTCTCTGTGTGAAGAAGCCCCCCCCCCATGTTCCTTTTGAACTTTTCCCCCCTTCACCCCTAACCCATGTCCTCTGGTTTTTTTCTCCCCTAGCCTCAGTGGAAAAAGCCTGCTTGCATTCACTCTATCTATACCCATCATAATTTTATGTACCTCTATCAAGTCTCCTCTCATTCTTCTATGCTCCAGGGGATAAAGTCCTAACCTATTCAACCTTTCTCTGTAACTCAATTTCTCAAGTCCCAACAACATTCTTGTAAACTTTCTTTGCACTCTTTCAACCTTATTAATATCCTTCCTGTAATTTGGTGACCAAAACTGCACACAATACTCCAAAGTTGGCCTCACCAATGCCTTATAC
This sequence comes from Hemitrygon akajei, assembly GCF_048418815.1. Classification (NCBI taxonomy): domain Eukaryota; kingdom Metazoa; phylum Chordata; class Chondrichthyes; order Myliobatiformes; family Dasyatidae; genus Hemitrygon; species Hemitrygon akajei. Next base: position 51,780,451 of record NC_133124.1, on the reverse strand, counting down.
AACCTCACCATAACATTCCAACTTTTATACTCAATACTTTGATTTATAACGGCCAATGTACCAAAAGCTCCCTTTACTACTATCAGTGAGGAAAGCTATTGGACAGGATCCTCAGGAATAATATTTACTCACAATTGGAACAGAATGGGTTCGCTTGGAGTAATCAGTTTTGGTTTGCAATCAGGTTATACCTCACAAACTTGACTGAGGTTTTTGAAGAGTTGAAGAAGATAAGGACAGGGCAGTGTGCATGGACTTCAGTGAGCATTTGACAACGTCACTCAAGGTAGATCGATCCAGAAGATTAAGATGCATGGGATCCAAAAGGATTCCAAATTAGCTTGACCAGTGGATATCAGTAGAAAGTTGTTATTTTAATTGGAGGTTTATAATTGCTGGTGTTCTACAGGGATTAATATTGGGACCTCAATATTGATCCCTGTGGATTCTGGAAGGTTGTATTGTAAATACAATACAACCATTGGGATTCATTTGAATAGTACAGAATATTGAGGACTGAAAGGTCAGATTAAGAATGCAAAAGTGAATTTAAATGATTGTCAATGAGATATAAGGGTCACGCTTGTAGATTGAATTGAGGATTCTTGAAAGCAGTCATTCTATCTGCTTTTGATTCCTGCAGTGTAATAGAGAACAAATCAAGAGCAGTGAATAAAATATATTAAACTAAAATAACTGTAAAAAATCTGAAAAGGGAACTGCACCTCTTGAAAGTGGCTTTGAAAGCAGAAAATGTATTGATGGTAATAGTGACCATTGTCTGTTCCAGTGACAGACATTTTCTAGATATTTTGCTCTATATAAAAGGTTGTAGTTACAAGAATTTTAAAAGCTACATTCTTTTATGAATGGTATCAAACAGTTTTGAGTGAATATTCATAGGAGATGTCAATATTAAAAGAGCTCACAAATTAGTTAACATATTGTTATCATTTAAAATAGTTCTTTTGTGACTACTTCATTGATAACATAAGGATTTATGTTTGGACAGAGACATAATGAAACATAAAATAGTATAACAGTGATATAAGAATTAATGTAATAAGATAATTTTCCAAACTTACTTCATATCTTCAATGCTTTTTTTGTATTTTTCAATATCTTTTAATAATGTAGATCTTAAGATTTGTTTCAGAGGAATATTTTTCTGTAGTGTCTCAATTTGCCCGAGGCTGGAGTTAAGCAGATTGAAGCTGTCTAGAAACTCTTTCTGCAATAAAGTAACAAAATTATCAGCTATAATATGACTGTATGATAAGATCTTTGTACCCTTCTTTGATGGATCAAGGATTTTAAATTCCAATATTTGAAGTGTTCAAGTACAAGATATAGCTCCATCCAGCTTCTACAAATCTGACACTTGGTCACTCCTGTATTTGTTTGATGACACTGAAACTTTCTTCTAAACTCTCTGCCCATTTATCTCCACTTTCTTCTTAAACAAACTTCTTCTCTTTGATCAAGTTTTTGATCACTTGACCAAATAATCACAATGTAAGATTTGGGATGAAAATTGTTTCATAGCTGTCCCGCAAAAGGTGCTCTAAAAATAGAAATTGATGCTGTTTTTCTCACACCCATAAAAAACCTCAGAATTTAGTCCTATGTTACATGGGGAACAGTGGAGTCAGCAGTGGAAAGAGTGACCAACTGTAAGTTTTTGAGTGATGACATCTCTGAGAATCTGTCCTGGACCCAACACATCAATGCAATCACAAAGAAGGCACACTAGTAGATCGACTTTGTCAGGAATTTGAGGAAATTTGGTATGTCACCAAAGACTTGCAGCTTTCTATAGATGTATGGTGGAGAGCATTTTGACAGGTTGCATCACAGCACAATATACAAGCTCCAATGTACAGGATCGCAAGAGGCTTCTGAGGGTTGTAGATTTATCTAGTTGTGGTGAACTACATATACCTGTCTGGACACGCCCCCCCCCCCCCCCCGCTGACTGCTCCTGTGGCTCCTCCCACTGACCGTGGCTCCTCCCACAGACCCCGGTATAAAGGCGATTGGGGACACCGCCCGGGCCTCAGTCTCCAGGAAGCAGTGTGGTGGTCAATTGCTGCTTGTTCTTTCTTCCAGCCAATAAAAGCCTATATCTCGCCTCACGTCTCCAAGAGTTATTGATGGTGCATCATCTAGCTCCATAGATTTATCTTGCTTCATCATGGGTACAACCTGCCCCACCATCGAGGATATCCTCAAAGGGTGTTGCCTCAAGAAAGGGGCACCTAGCTTAAAGACCCTCAGCATCTGTGACATGCCCTCTTGTTACTATCATTGAGGAGGAGGTACATAATTTTCTAAAGTGGTATGTGCTGGTAATCATTCAAATGTCAATTTGTATCACTAAAAAATTCCATAGGGCACCATTTGGTGTAAGGATGGTTGCACTTTTGATGTCAGTTCCGCAACAGTCAAGCACAGGTTAATGCCATTTCTCATGTAACACTCCTTTTGCCAGAAAATGTGGACCGTAGGTTGAAAGATTAAATCTAGACCAACAACTGAGAACATACTATGCCATCAGAACTTTTGGCATTCAGAAGAGACTTTAAAAGAAGGCCCAGTCTAACTTAAGAGAAAGGTCCTTCAGCACAGTTTGAAGAGCATAAAAGTTCTCCAAGTGACTAGGGTAACAGTTATTATTCAATCAACACCCCAGTCAACAAATCAACTGGATATTAATCTTGCTGTTTATCATAGAAATAATCCAGTGAAAAAAATTGCTTAAATTTTTTTGTGACCTTAGCTGCAGTGATTACTTTATAAAAGTTATTTTTCAGTTGTGATGCATATTGAGATAGATAAAAAAATCTATATAAGTTTTGGTACATCTAAACCTTTGCTCATAAATACTTGCCAAAACCATTCTAATCTTCCACATATCCACCAAAGCAATTACCTAGGCAAACAAAGCCTACAAATGTACAAACTGCATATGTTGAAAAATCTTTTATAATCTAACCTTCAGGAGTAGGATCTCATTTCATTAGCATTGCATCATAACTCCAATGGTCATTTATTTATTATGTATTGATCACTCAATTTATCTTGCTCAATGAAATTAATATGGTATCCTGAACAACATGCAAAACAAAATGGGCTCAGCATTAAGGCATGTTAAGAAATATATAATTGACCAGCTGATTACTTATAATATAAACATAGATTTTTGTTTATTATGTTATATACAAATCAATTAATTTTCAGCATTATTTTTGCATTTATCTTAGAAGGTGAAATTGATAACCTAAAACAGCCTTTCCATACAGAAGAAATTAATGTTTGCGGGATTCAGCAAGCCTATTTCTTACAAGCAAACATTATTCATATAATGATGCCATCTGCTGAGCACTTGGCAAGTGACATTCATATGAAGTCCAGCATACAACCTTACCTGATCATTAATCAACTTATTTTGCAAATCTTTTTTTTCATTCTCCAGATCATCAGACATTGATTGTTGGCTTTCTTTAAGTTCATTTAGCTTCTTGTTCAACATTAAAAATATCTACAAGTAATTGCAAAAAAGCAAACAATTACTTAACTATTATTTTTCATGTTATTTTGTACATACAGCTTATTTCACAAGTCATGAAAATGTCATTTCAAAATATGTTGCCTTCTAGTCAGAATTGCCTACTGTAATTTTTAGAAAATATAATTTTGCTTCACAAAAACAGAGCAGACTTGATGGATTGAATGGCCAAATTCTACTCTAAAATTAAAGGTTTAAACCAAGGTAGAAATAAATTTTTATGCAAAATTCAAAGTAAATGTATTAAAAAACTACTATATGCAAGCCTGAGATTAGGTTTCTTGTGAGCATACACAGTAAATCCAAAAAGCACAATAGAATCAATGAAAGACTGCATTTAACAGGACGAACAAACAACCAATATGCAAAAGACAGCAGACAGTGCAAATACAAAAGAATAAATATATAAACAAACAAATGATAAATAGATATCGAGAACATGCGATGAAGAATCCTTGAAAGTAAGTCTACAGATTGTGGGAACAGTTCAGAGATGGGGCACGTGAAGTTGAATGAAATTATCTCCTCTGGTTCAAAAGCCTGATAGTTGAGGAGTAATAATTGATCCTGAACATTGTGGTGTGAGTCCTGAGGCTTTGGTTCATTTTTCCTGATGGCAGCAATGAGAACAGAGCATGATGGATGTTGCATTCTTGCAACAGTGCTCCGTGTAGATGTGCTCGATGGTGGAGAGGCATTTACCCATGATTGACTGAGTTATGACATTTTATAGAATTTTCTGTTGAAGGGCATTGGTGTTTCCATACCAGAATGTGATGCAACCTGTCAATATGCTCTCCACTACACATCTACAGAAATATGTCAAGTTTTAGATGCCATTCTGAATCTTCGCAAACTTCAAAGGAAATAGAGGCGCTACCATGCTTTCTTCATAATGGCATTTATGTGCTGGGCCCAGGACAGTTTCACTGATAACAGTGAGGAATTTGAAGTTGTCTACCCTCTCCACCTGATCCCCCAATGAGGACTGGCTCATGGATCTCTGGTTTCACCCTCCTGAAGAAAATAATCAACTCTTTGATCTTGCTGACATTGAGTGAAAAGCTGTTGTTTTAGCGTCACTCAATCAGATTTTCAATCTCACTCTGATTTGTCAGTACCTTTGATTCAGCCAATGATAGTGGTAGCCTCACAGTTACAAGAATAAAGTGAGTAGAGCAGGGGTCCAAGCATACAGAATTATGGTGCACCTGTACTGATGGAAATCATGGAGGAGATGTTGCTTCCAATATGAACTAACTGAGGTCTGTAAGTGAGGTAATCAAGGATCGATTTGCACAAGGAGGTATTGAGTCCAAAGTCTGAAAGCTTATTGATTAGTTCTGAGGGGATGATAGAACACAATGGTGAATTGTAGTTGATAAAGAACATTCTGCTTGCACCTTTGCTTTCCAGACATTCCACGGTTGAAAGCAGAGCCAATGAAATGGCATCATTATGCAAATACCTTATTCTTGCTTATGCACTTACAAGAATATATTCCTTAGTCCTCTATTGCAAGCATTGCTAGGCCAAACACCAAAGCTCAACTTAACTTAAAATTTGAACAACACACACAAAATGCTAGAGGAACTCATCAGGCCAAGCAGCATTGAGGAAAAGAGTACAGGTGACATTTTGGGTCAAAACCCTTCGGCAGGAGTGGAACTCTTACCTAATCAGCTACAGAAGCAACAGAGGGGCTGTTTATAACAATTTAAGATGTTCATAAGTATTTGACTGGGTGTTTGTTTTCACATACCATTCATTGATTGCCAATGACATTTGGCAGCCCTGCTTTATGTATGACTGTAAGATCAAATCCAGCCACTGCCCATTAATTTGTCCTATCTATCTCTGACCATTGATTACACCTATCAAGACTTCTATCAGTCTCATATTAAACAAGGGCACTCTGTCCTCCGTTGCCCATTCTCCAAAGTTGGCCATCATTTCAATCCAACTTCCTGTGATGCCTTTCAACTTTCTTCAAAATGAACATTCAGAAGTCACATTTACCATAGATAATTTTCCAATGTGTACTTGTCTATTACTTCTTATTTTGATATTCATCCATCAGGATTTCAGTGTTGCTGACAATATTCACATTTATTGACCATCTAAAATTTTCCCTGAGAAAATATTAGTCTTTGAGAAGCTACTCCCATAGCACTATTGGAGAGGAAATTCTAGGCTTTTAGACCTTGCTACAATGAAAAAATGATAACATGTCCAAATCAGAATAATGTGCAACTTGAAAGGGAATCTACAAATGAGTCTTAAATCCTGGACCTTTCTGGTGCTGAGAATGACAGCTATGAGAGGTTCTGTTAGATAGGCCTGGGTAATTACAGTAAACTCTATGTTTGGTAAACACTGCAGCCACCAAATGCCAGTGGTTAAGAGAATTAATATTTAAAGTGGTTAATGGCTTTGTTGCCAAGTTTACAGATGATATGAAGATTGGTGGAGGAGCAGGTAGTGTTGAGGAAACAGGTAGACTGCAGAAGGACTTAGACAGATTAGGAGAATGGGCCAGAAAGTGGCAAGTGAAATACAATGTTGGAAAATGCATGGTCATACACTTTGGCAGTAGAAATAAAAGTGCATACTACTTTTTAAATGGTGAAAAAATCCAAAAATCTGAGATGCAAAGAGACTTGGGAGTCCTTGTGCAGAACACCCTAAAGATTAACTTGCAGGTTGAGTTGGTGGTGAGGGAGGAAAATGCAATGTTAGCATTCATTTCAAGAGGTCTAGAATACAAGAGCAGGAATGTGATGCTGAGACTTTATAAGGCACTGGTGGAGGCTCACCTTTAGTATTGTGAACAGTTTTGGGCTCCTCATTGAAGAAAAGATGTGTTGGCATTGGAGAGGGTCCAGAGGGGATTCACAAGGACGATTCTAGGAATAAAATGGTTATCATACAAGAAACATTTGATGGCTCTGGGTCGGTACTCACTGGAAATGAGAAGATTGAGGGGAGATCTTGTTGAAACCTATCATATATTGAAAGGCCTAGACAGGGTAGACGTGGAAAGGATGTTTCCCACGGTGGGGAAGTCTAGGACAAGAGAGTATAGCCTCAGGACAGAGGAGGCATCTGTTTATAACAGAGATGTGGAAAAAATTCTTCAGCCAGAAAGTGGTAAATTTGTGGAATTTGTTACCACCGGCAGTTGTGGAAGCCAGATCGTTGGGTTCATTTAAGGCAGAGATTGATAGGTTCTTGATTAGACATGGCATAAAAGGTTATAGGGAGAGGCTGGGGAATGGGGTTGAGGAGGGCAAAAAGGATCAGTCATGATTGAATGGTGGAGCAGACTCAATGGGCTAAATGGCCTAGTTCTGCTCCTATGTCTTATGGTCTAATGTAATACTGATCAAGTAGGCTTCTTTGTTATGAACAGTCTCAAGCTCATTCAGGCAAACAGAGAATCATACTCCCTATATGCTTTATGAGGTGCGAGGAGTGAACTCATTACAAGATATCCAACTTCTCCTTCACTCTTACATCCACAGTATTTGCATGGCTTATCCATTGAAATGCTGGTCAGCAAACAATCCACAAAACCATCATTGCAGGGGACTCAACAATGGTAATTCTATTGAATCTTAAAAGGCAGGTTGCTAAACTTTTTGTTGTTAGACCTGGTTATTGCCTAGCACTTTCCTTCACAGTTAGAGTTACATCCACTCTCAGAAACCATGCTTCAGGATTCTTATCGACTGTCACTGCATACATGTAGACAACCGCTGAGCACATTTACATGAAACACTGTCACAGCAAAGCAGCATCCATCATCAAGGACCCCCACTAACCAGGACACACTCTCTTCTCATTGCTGCCATCAGGAAGAAGGTACAGGAGCCTCAGTACTCACACCACCAGGTTCAGGACCAGTTACTATCTCTCAACCATCAGGCTTTTGAACCAAAGGGAATAACTTCACTCATCTTCACTTACCCCATCAGTGAAATGTTCCCACAACCTAAGGACTCACTTTCAAGGACTCTTCAGCTTAGGTTCTTGATATTTATTTATTCATTCATTCATTCATGTATTTGCACACCTTTGTTGTCTTCTGCACTCTGGTTAAACACCCTTGGGCAGTCTTTCACTGATTCTATTATGGTTATTACTCCATAGATTTATTGAACATGCCCACAAGAAAATAAAACTCAGGGTTGTATATGGTGACATACATTAAACTTCCTTAAACTGTGGTGACCAGAAATGTATGCAGTTTTCTAGTTGATGTCTGGCTAATGTTTTAAAATTGAACCATTGAACCTGCTGGTGTAATCAATGCCCTGACTAAAGAGGGTCGGTATCCCATATGCCTTCTAAACCATGTTATTTTGCTCCCTTGCCACCATCAAGGATCTTTAGACTTGCATGCCAAGGTCCCATTGTTCTTCAGTACTCCCTTGGTCTTTACTATTCATGGTGTATGTCTCAGCCTCCTCCACATCCCCTAAATGTATTCACATCATATCTATCAGGATTAAACAGCATCTGCCATATTTCAGCCTATTTTACTAACACAATATATTATCATGTTTTGCATTGTACTGCTAAAGCTAACCTAGCAAATTTCACAACACATGCCCGTGATAATAAACTGGATTCTAATTCTGATTCAATAATCAAGAGCTGATTATTAACTACAGGAGGAAGATGCTAGAGGTCCATAAGTCAGTCCTCATTAGGGAATTAGAGGTGGAGCGGGTCGGTAACTCTAAATTCCTTGACATTACTGTACCAGAGAAGCTAACCTGGGACCAATGCATAAGCCATTACAAAAAAAGGCAAGACAATGTAGATTTGGTATGTTATTTAAAATTTTAACGAACTTCTACAGATGCACGGTGGAGATCACTCTGGCTAATCGCATCACTATTGCCCAGGAATGAAAAAGTTAACAAGTGGTGTATATGGCCCAGTCCATCACAGGCAATGCCTTTCCTACCATTGTGCACACTTAACAAGGAGATTTGCCACATGAAAGGCACATCCATCATCAAGGATCCCCATAATCCAGGCCATGTTCTCTTCTTGCTTCTACCATCAGACAGGAGGCACTGGAGCCTTAGGTCCCACATCACTAGTTTCAGGAACAGTTATTACCCTTCAACCATCAGGCTCCTGAACCAGCAGAGATAACTTCACTCACCTCAATGTTGAACTGATTCCACAAGCTTTAGACACTTTAAAGGACTCTACAATTGTGTCTTTTAACATTTATTATTTGCACGATTTGTCCTCTTGCACATTGGATGTTTATTAGTCTTTCTTAAGTGTAGTTTTTCATAAATTCTATTATATTTCTTTATTTTCCTGTAAATGCCTACAAGAAAATGAATCTCAAGGTAGTATATGGTGACATATACATACTTTGATACTAAATTTCCTTTGAACTTTGAACATCAATATCACCCTATATCCTAAGACTACCCTACATACTGTTAACAACACCATTAATTTTTGTCATTCATGGCCTGCAAATACTCTCCGCTAGCTGAGATGGTGATTATGATGTGATTCTTCAAGGGCTACTTCATGACATCAGAGCTGTGAGGAAGGTAGCGTCAATGTGAGAAATTCAACCCAAAACATGCACTGTTTATGAAAGGAGTAAGCTTTACACGGGGATGGTCCGTTACGCTGTATTAATGAATCTGGCGCTAACAAATTCTGTTTTTTTAAAAAAGATCATTTTTGAGATTGCCAATGCCAAAGCTATTTTGGAAAAATGGTACAAACAAACTCATAGACCATTATATTTTGGGATATTCATTGGAAGAAATTAATCCACAGACATAAAATTAGTTCTTTTATGCCCAGCTAATTTTCCAAGAAGTAATTATGGCTTAGTACTCAATTAAAAACTCATTTAGATTTGATGCAATAAAGCAAAACATTTTCAGGGTATTTTACTGCACCACTCGTCCGTACATACAAACATACCATTATGAGTAGGTGTGGACCACTCAACACTTTGAGCCTGCTTCAGCAGCTAATAAGATCATGATCAATCTGGCTGCTATTGGAAATACATCTATCTATGATAAACCTTCATCTCATGATTTATCAAGAGTCTATCTAGCTCTGCTTTAAAAAATATGTAATGACTCTGCTTTCACTGCTCTTTGAGAAAGTTTCAAAGGTTCAAAACTCAATGATAGAAAAATACTGTCTCATTTCTATCTTAAATAGGCAATTCTTTATTTTTAGAAAACTGATCATCAGTTCTATATTCTTCACATGGCAAGAAATATGCATTCCACACCCACCTTATTAAGGCCCCTGAGGATCTTATATGGTTCAATAATTTCCCCTCTCACTTTTCTAAGCATCAGTAGATACAAACCTACACTGTCCAACTTTTCATTGTAAGACAACTTGCCCATTCCAGATGCAATTTATTTAAACCTTCTGTGGATTGCTTCCTTTGCATGAACAATGCAACCAATATTGAACACAATAGGTGGTCTCACCGATGTCCTATAATTTGAAGCATAACTCCCCTCATTTGAAAGCCATGAATAATAACATTCTGTTAGAATTAATCTTTTTTTGTAGACTTTTAAAAAATCAATCATTAAAACTCTGCTTCTCAGAGTTCTGTAATCTCTCGTCATTTAGATAATATGATTCTCATTTTCTTGGATATATACATTGCATAAATTGTTGAAGAAAAGTGTTATTGATGCATTGTGCCCCAATAAATTCCTTGCAGTTAAAATTATAGCAATATACAAAGAGTAACCAGCCCATGAATTGTTACTCAGAATACTACTGTGATATAATGTTCTGAAGCACTGGGAACACCAATAAAATGTTAACATAAATCCAACAACATTATTTACCCGACAGTGCATTACAATCAAAAATTATAAATGACAATTATATGTTTTTATAGAAGAACAGTAGAATAACTGTGACTATGTCTCATGTACTTTAGATTTCAGTTATGAGGAGATTCTGGATATGGGCAAAAATGGAAAGATCATAAGAAACTTTTCTCTGTAATGGAGACAGAGCAGTGAATATACAAATGTGTAGGTTTAAGATGAGGATTAAGAGGGTAAGAGGATCTGAAGCAAACGCCTGAGTTACATTCTGAAGCACATGAACTGAAAAGCTTGTAGAGGAAGAATCTTATGACATTTAAAAAGTATCTGAATGAACACTGGCATAGATGAATAGCTACCAAATGGGATTAGTATAGATCAGGGGTTTCCAACTGGGGATCTACAGACTTGCCTAATGGTATTGGTCCATGGCATAAAGAAAGTTGGGAACCCGTCATAGAAATAGTTTGCTAACTGCATTACTGAACTTCGAACACTGGAAGTCAAGGCCTCCCTCTGCAATTGGATTCCTTAATTTCCTGAATGCAATCAGTAAAGATACCTAGCAACATGTTCACTTTGAATATTTTTAAAACTGGTGCTCCACATGTTTGTGTCCTCAGCCCATGATACACTCACAAATGTGTAACCAGATCCTTCTCTAACTCCATCCACCAAATTTTCAGATGATAATGCTGTGGTGGACTGTATCTCAAATAATGACAAGTAGGAGAGAGAGCTTAGTGATACAGTAGCATGACAACAACCTTTCTCTCAATGTCAACAAAACAAAAGAGCTGGTTATTGACTTCAGAAATGGGAGGTGGAGTGTGGTGTATATCAAAGTTCAAAGTAAATATATTATTAAAGTATATACTCTGCATATGCAAACCTGAAATTTGTTTTCTTGTGGCATATGCAATAATCTAAAAACCATAATAGAATCAATGGAGGACCACACTCAATATGGCAGACAACCAGTGTGCAAAAGACAACAAACTGTGCAAATACAAAATAAATAAGCAATAAATAATAAATATCAAGAACATGAGGTGCAGAGTCCTTGAAAGTAAATCCATAGGTTGTGAGAACTGTTCAGTGATGGGGTAAGTGATTTTGAGTGATATTCTACCCTCTGTTTCAAGAGGCTGATGGTGAAGGGGTAATAACTGTTCCTGGTGTGAGTCCTGAGGCTTCTGTACTTTCTTCCTGATGGCAGTATTGAGAAGAGATCATGACCTGGGTGGTGGGGGTCCCTGATGATAGATGTTGCTTTCCTGGACAATGCTTTATATGGACGTGCTTAATGGTGGGAGTGCTTTCTCTGTGATGGACTGGGCTGTATACATGAGCTTTTGCAGAACTTTTCGTTCAAGGGCATTGGCATTTCCATACCAGACTGTGATACAGCCAGTGAATATACTCTCCACTACACATCTATAGAAGTTTGTCAAAGTTTTAGATGTCATGCTGAATCTTCACAAACTTCTAAGGAAGTAGAGGCTGTCCTGTGTTTTCATAATAGCACTTACAGTACATGCTGGGCTCAGGGCATATCCTCAAAAATGATAACACCAAGGAATTTACAGTTGCTGACCCTCTCCACCTCTGATACCCTGATGAAGACTAGCTCATGGACTTCTTATTTCCTCCTCCTGTAGTGCACCACAGATTCACTAACCCCTAATCCTAACAACATTCCACAATGGAAGGCACCCGTATCAACTGTGGCCAAATCAAAGGTGGTGATGAATCAGCATATAGGAGGGAGACTGATTTTCTAACTGAGTGGTGTCACAATAACAACTTCTTATTCAATATCAAAGAGACCAAGGAGCTGATTATTGACTACAAGAAAAGGGGAACAGAGGTTCATGAGCTAGTCCTCATCTGAGGAACAAAGGTGGAGGCGGTTAACAACTTTAACTTCCTAGGTATTAACATTTCAGAGAACCTCTCCTGGGCTCAGCACGTAAGTGCAATTACGAAGAAAGCATGGCAGCACCTCTTCTTCCTTGAGAGTTTGTGAAGATTCGGCATGACATCTAAAACTCTGACAAACTTCTATTGATGTCTGTGGAGAGTATATCATCAGGTTGCATCACAGCCTAGTATGGAAACACCAAGGTGTTTCCTACAAAAAGTAATGGATATGGCCCAGCCTATCACAGTGAAAGCCTTCCCACCATTAAGCACATCTATGTTGAGTGTTGTACACAGGAAAGGAGCAATAATCATCAGGAAACCCACCACACAAGTCATGCTCCCTTCTCACTGCTGCCTTCAGGAAGAAGGTACAAAATCCCTAGGCCTCATACCATAAGGTTCAGGAACATTTATTACGCCCCAACCATCAGCTCTTGAACCAGAGGAGATAACGTCATTCAACCTCACTTGCCCCCTCAATGAACTGTTCTCACAACGTATGGACTCACTTTCAAGGACTTTTCATCTCATGTTCTCAATATTTGTTGCTTATATATTTATTATTATTATTTCTCTTTTGTATTTGCATAGTTTGCTGTCTTTTGTACACTGAGTGTGGTCATTCATTGATTCTATTACGGTTGTTATTACGGATTTATTGAGTAGCCTGTTAGAAAATGATACAACCCGGTGACATACATGTACTTCAATAATAAATTTACTTTGAACCTTGGAAAGTCTCCATTAACACTGAATATCTAAGCAGCCCCTGACTGTAATCAACAGGTTAATGAAAGTATGGGCCATTCCAAAGTGGCGGGGTCTAGTGACACTGAATCATCAGTAAACAACATCAACAAACAGAAAAAAGATAATTTTCTCATTGTCCAAATAACTACGCAGTGTGTATATGCTCCTGTCTACAACAATAGTGTTGAGGTTAAGAGCTTAGTTCCTAAGAATGAGCATCACCAATGGCTTGTTCTGGTCCAGCCACTTGATGTTATGGCCAAGAAAGCTCACCAACACTTCTACTTCCTCAGGACACTAACAAAATTTGGCATGTCCCAATCAACCTTTATCAATTTCTATTGATGCACATAGAAAGCATCCTACCTGGATGCATAATGGCTTGGGAAGGCATTGGTAAGGCAATTGCTCTGCACATGACTGCAAGAAACTGCAGAGAATTGTGGATAGAGCTCAGCACGTCAGGGAAACCAGCATCTACTCTATGGACTCTGCCTATACTTCTCACAGACTTAATGAAGCAGTCACCCACCCACCCCACACATTCCCTCTTCTTTGCTCTCCCATCCAGCTGAAAACATGTACCTCCAGCCTCAAGGACACCTTCTATGCTACTGCAATAAGATCACTAAATGGTTCAGTAGCAGGATAGGATGGACTCTTAACTTAACAATCTACCTCAAAATAATCACATATTTTATAATTTACATGCACAGCCCTTTCTCTGGAGTTGTTACACTTTTCTCTGCATGTTATTGTTTTACCTCGCTTTAGCTCAATGCACTGTGTAATGATTTGATCAGTATGAATAGTATGCAAGACAAGTTTTTCCACTGTATCTCAATATATGTGACAATAATGAATCAATACCAATATGACTTAGTAACAATTGTGATGGGAATTATAGGAGGGAGATAGAGAACGATCTTAACACTGGTTTTCAGCAGGATAAGGATAGATCTAATTCTAAATTTTGTTCTCCCAAGATGCCAGGTTATCTGGTAGATTTTGAACATTAGTTCTCTTATTTAATGAATTCAAATATATATTTTATGTACCAAAAATCAACAATCATTTTTTGAGATAAGGGCAATAATATAATATAAATGATTTTAGCAGTTTATCCATGAACTGTGTATAGGTACAGGGAGATTCCAATCTTTTAAGCATTCATTTTATAAAATTTCCAGTTTGCACACCGTGAGAGTCATAGAGTCATAGAAAACAACAACACAAAAACAGTCCCTTCGGCCTATCTAGTCTACGCCGAACCATTTAAACTGCCTGGTCCCATCTACCTGCACCAAGACCATAGGCATCCATATCTCTCCCATCCATGTACCTACCCAAACTTCTCTTAAACGTTGAAATCGAAATCATATCCACCACTTGCACTGGCAACTCGTTCCATACTCTCACCACCCTATGAGTGAAGAAGGTTCCCCTCATGTTCCCCTCAAACATTTCACCTTAACTCTTGATCTCTAGTTTGGTCTCACCCAACCTCAGTGGAAAATGCCTGCTTGCATTTACCCTATCTATACCCTTCATAATTTTGTATACCTTTATCAACTCTCCTCTCAATCTTCGACGTTCTAGGGAATAACGTTCTAATCTTCCCTTATAATTCAAGCCCTTGAGTCCCAGTAACATCCTTGTAAATTTTCTCTGCAATCTTTTAATCTTATTTATATCTTTCCTGTAGGTATGTGACCAAACTTCACAAAATACTAAAAATTAGTCCTCATCAATATCCTATACAACTTCAACATTACATCCCAACTCCGCACTTAATACTTTGATCTACGAAGGCCAATATACCAAAAGCTTTCTTTACAACCTTACTTGTGACTCTACCTTCAAAGAATAATGGGCCTGTATTCCCAGATCCCTTTGTTCTACCACACTCCTCAGTGCCCTGCCACTCCCCCTATCAGACCTACCCTGGTTGGTCTTACCAATGTACAAAACCTCACAGTCTGTATTGAGTTCCATTTGCTATTTTCAGCCCATTTTTTCAGCTGGTCCAGATCCTGCTGCAAGCATTAATAGCCTTCCTCTCTGTCCACTACACTTCCAATCTTGGAGTCATCTGCAAATAGGTGACAAACAACAATGGATCGAGCAACAATGCCTGCAGCACTCAACCAGTCACAGGTTCCAGTCAGAAGGGCAGCCATCTACTACACACTCTCTGGCTTCTCCCACAAAGCCAATGTCTTATCAATTTTACTACCTCACCTTGAATACCAAATGGACTGAACTTTCTGGACCATCATCCCTTGTGGGACCCTGTCAAATACCTTGCTGGAGTCCATGTAGCCAACATCCACTGCCTTGTCGTCATTAACTTCCCTGGTAACTTTCTTGAAAAACTCTATAAGATTGGTTAGACATGACCTACCATGCACAAAGCCATGCTGACTATCCCTAATCAGTCACTGTCTATCCAAATACAATCTGGCCCCTTAGAATACCTACCATTAACTTTCCCACAAGTACTATCATGCTTACCGGCCTATAATTTCCTGGTTTATTCTCAAATCCTTTCTTAAACAGAGGAACATTAGCTGTCCTCCAATCCTCCAGTAGCTTACCTGTTACTAAGGATGATTTAAATATCCCTGTTTGGGCCCCTGCAATTTCTACACTTGCCTCCCACAAGGTTCAAGGGAAATCCTTGTCATGTGCTGCAGATTTATCCACACTATTTTTCCTCAAGGCAACAAACAACTTCTCCTCTCTAATCTGTATGGGGTTCATTAACTCACTGCTGATTTGTCTCACTTCTATAGATACTGTGCCATCTCCCGATTAAATACAGATGCAAAAAATCCATTTATATCCCCCTCATCTCTTTGGCTCCACACATGGATTATCATGCTGATCTTCCAGAGGACTAATTTTGCCCCTTGTAATCCTTTTGCTCTTAGCATATCTGTAGAAACCCTTAGGATTCACTTAGACCTTGTCTGCTAGAGCAACCTTGTGCCATCTTTTAGTCCTCCTGATTCTTTCTTAAGTGTTTGCTTGCTGCAAGAAATCTAAATAAGTAGGAATAAAACCACTCAACTATCAAGAAAAATAATTTTATTGTACTATTAATCCAAAACTTCTAAATGCAGATTTAATTTATAACATTTTACTCGTGAACTCCACGATGGATGCATCCCTGCTGAAAAGCTAAACTGTACCTTCCTGTGCTCTACCAAAAAATAAAGGTTTCTATATTTCTTATTCTATGTGTCAATGATGAGCACTTACATCTCTTAAGAATGATTCTAGAGTGCCTCCTCAAAAGAGTTCTATGCTGCCATGCATTCCCTTTCTGCTCCCATGAATTGTTCCAGTTTAATATATAATCATTTTAATTATCGTTGAAATATAAGCATGTTTCTTTTGAACCTCAGGAAATTCAGGTGTCTTCCATGGTAGACCTTTGGTAAGTAAATGCAGCTGGTCTCATCAAAGATACTTTCACTAATGACATGTGTACATCTCCTCAAGATCAACATGAGGGAGACTTTTCAACTTTATGATGTCAGATGTGCTTGCAAAGATAAAAGTTCAAGTTAGGTCAGGACTTGACAAGCCCTGAATGAGTTTGATAAGTTTCAATTAGATTGCTTCTTATTCTTCTCCTTCTTCTTCTAGGGCATTTCCCCTATGTTTGAGTATTTTTCCTAGTCTGATTAATCTCTATTCAATTAACAATATCCCTCATCCCAAAAGTTAATCTATAACCCTTTGTTATACACTGATTAAATTAAGTATATCTTTCTTAGTTAAGAAAACAACACGTGTGCATTATATTCTAGGAGATATCATATACATTAAAACTTCTTCATGATCCTGGACTTTGGTGGTCTGGAGAGAAAGATTTTCCAGACTGTTATGTGTTATTTCTATAACTACACCAACACAATTTTAATTTACCAATCATAAATGTTATATAGTGACTTAAGAGGTTTTCTAGTGAAACCCGACAAGATGAAAGGGAGTACTAAACAGGGGACCAAACAAGTTTAAAAGGGGTGTGGGATAGGGGTCTATGTGTGTGTAAGGAACAGAGCTCTGGCAAACCAGATGTTGAGCTGATACAAACAGGATATGTGATTAATATTACCTTGTATTCAAATTTTTTTGCAGAGAACAACAACCCTCTTTGTTTTCCTAATTAGTCATTGCACTGGGGTGTTAGTTTTCAGAGATTCAGATAGAGGAAGACCTTTGTCTCTCTGGACCATACATCTCCATTTATCACCATTTAAAAATTACAAATGATGAAAGAATATCTATTCACGTCAGCACTTTGAGGGGAAATTGCACTTCGTGGAAATTGTATTGGTTATAAAAATTCACACAGTTTAGTCTATGGAACTTTTCTTCTGCTATTCAACAGCACATAAATCCAGAATTCTGGTTTCATAATATCACTTTTAGATATGCCTGGCATTAGCCCTTGCATACTCTTCTACATCTGTCATCAAATCAAAATGGACGATGGTACTTCCAATTGAAAGCTTGTCAGTCATTAACTTCCTAACAGTGACTGTAGTGACTGAAAGACTCATCACCGTTACATCCTGTTGTATTACTAATTCAATGTTGATGTCTCACTGATCTTCAAAGTCTTGCTGTGCAGATTTCAAATGTGCCTGCATGTTTTTGCACTTGCCTCTGAATCAGGAGGTTGTCAGCTCAAGCTCTTATCAAGCAGCTTCAATACATAATCTGATGTTGAATGGTAT
Organism: Hemitrygon akajei; assembly: GCF_048418815.1. Classification (NCBI taxonomy): domain Eukaryota; kingdom Metazoa; phylum Chordata; class Chondrichthyes; order Myliobatiformes; family Dasyatidae; genus Hemitrygon; species Hemitrygon akajei. Next base: position 51,762,596 of record NC_133124.1, on the reverse strand, counting down.
TGAGGCAACTCTGCTGTTCAGGTCAGACATTAAAGCAAGTGCCCAACTGGTGATAATGTAACCTTTCTATTAAAATGTTAATCGAGGCTTCCATCTGTCCTCAATGGGCCAGATGGCCTAATTCTGCTCCTATGTCTTATGGTCTAAAATATTTCAGAGCACTTTCAAGGAAAAACAGGATAAAATATTCTTGTGTATGGACTATAGATTTTGTGCAGGGTAGCCAATTTTGTGTTTAAATTCAAGGTGTTCCTGCAATCTGATTGATGGGTAACCTTAAGTAAACCATGATCTTGTCATTTATTTTATTACTACTTAGAGAGTGGAAATCTAATTTCTATGTTACATCAAATTATATTTCAAAAGAACTTATTTAATACTAAAAACAGGAAAAGATGTAAACACTCAATCTGAAGAAGAGTTTAAGACTGAAAGTGTTAATTGATTCTTTTTTCACAAATGTTGCCTAACCTGCTGAATATTTCCAGCATTTTCTGTTTACATTTCATATTTACAGCAAATACAATTTATTTTATGTTTTGTTGAGAATAAATCCAGATGACTAGATAATCAACATTGCCAGATTCCATAAGAAAAAAAACTTGAGTTGATAAGAAAGTCAATCTGTTAATGATAAAAAGCTTATATAAATGCATGCATAATACACATGACATTACATAATGATTATTACATTGCAATATATATTAAAGTCCGTGTATAAATTAAGCTGGTCAGTAATAATGATTTCAGAAAAGCTAATTGTCCTTTGATGCTAAATATGGCCAAAAACAAATTGAGCACATCTGAGGTTTGATAATTATCAGTGCTGGAAATCTGAAATAGAAACAAAATTGTCAGAGACACCCAGGAAGCAGGAAACATCGATGGAAAGTGACATTGGGTTAACAATTCAGGTTGACATTCTATCATTACAAACTAAATTCACAACAGATGCCTATAGGTGGTAAAATAGTACATCATCCTGCAAGTGGAATTTTACCAAATAATTCTCCCAAAATTTACACTCATTTGTTGCTCAATTGATTTGATATTTGGTCCTGACAAAGCATTTGCAAATGAAAATACTGGTAGTAATAAGTATGAAAAAAAGTGTCACTCTTCCTTCCTCTAAATTACTTTATTCTCTTTCCTCCATTAAAATACTGCCCCATTTTTCTCCACTTAGTCTTTACATCTTCGCCATTCATCTGTATTTCTAATCTCCTCTTTTCTTTATTGCAGCATTTTATCATCCTATTAATGCCCTCTCACACTCAATTGTTCCTTATTGTTTATGGAACTGTGGAACAGTGGAAGTGTCAGGAACAGCTTCTTACCCTCTGCCATCCAATTCCTAAATGGACATTGAACCCAGAAACACTACCTCATTTTTTAGGCAACACGAGTGAATCTGCAGATGCTGGAAATGAATAAAAAACACAAAATGCTGGCAGAACTCAGCAGGCCAGATCATAGATGCTGTCTGGCCTGCTGAGTTCTGCCAGCATTTTGTTTTTTACCTCATTTTTTATATTATTTTTTGCTTTGCACTATCTTTAATTTAAATATTTAATATACATACATATACTTACTGTAATTGACCTACTTTTTTTTCTATATTATCATGTATTGCATTGTACTGCTGCCGCTAAATAGACAAATTTCGTGACAAATGCCAGTGATATTAAACTTGATTCTGATTTTGAATTGTTATAGCACAGAATGAGGCAATTCGGCAGAAATGAGTCAGAAAATAAACAAGCCAACAACCTGGTCTGCATATTTACAACACAACACTCGATAGTACAACAGGATCAGCTCAATTAGTAGGATGTATTCATAACAGCGTCCACCCTGATAGTTACATACACTTGCTCTATTTCCAAACATTTTTCTCCTCACATGGTTAATGATCAGGCTGCATAATTTTATTCAACACAGACTGACTAAAAGACAACAAGTTCTTCATTCGTTGATCAATGGATGCAATAGCTTTGAACACATAAAACATTGTTGTACTTGTAAGTAAAATATAATCAGTGTCATTTTCTTCAGAAAACATTTGAAAACAGATCAATGAGGAGAAAGATTCTGCATCTGTAAAAGTAACTAATCATATGCTGGCTTTATTAAGCAACTTTTTAGTTACACTATGGTTGAGCTAGTTTTATTTATGCAATAATTTTGCACACAATTTTTGGTGTTTTCCACCATTAAAAATAAATATTTCAACAACATAAAAATATTAGTTCTTTTATTTTTTAGGATGTGTATGTTGTTGTGCAGGTCAACTTGTCGAGTATTGTTCCAGCTGAACACTAACAAGCAAAAAGAGAGTATTCAAACAAACTCTTGACTTGTGCCTTATACACTACACAAGTGTCTTATGGTTGCCAGGAGTTAAGTCACGTGTCACAGACCACCCAGCCTTAACCCATCCTTCAGCTGGCATGGTATATGGTCTGTAACTTCAATTTCTATCGTCATTTCTTGATATCACATGAAATTAATCCAATTGACTGACGCTTGTCTTCTTTGATGATGGGAATCTAAGGACAAGATCATGCTGGACCATCAACTTGGAACTTCTCACTGAACATAGTTGCAATCGCACAAGAGGCTCTGCCAACGTTTTGCACGGGATGCTTGTGAAGCCTCCACTTCCTGTGAACTGTTTAATTGTTCAAAAAGAAACATGGCAGGAATACAAAGCTTTGACTTGATCCTTAAAAATCACACAGAACAGATGCTCAACTTCATTTTGTTTGTCCCAATGCATGAAATTTTGGCTATATTTGAAGCTTAGACCACTTCTCCCAAACATGAGGAAATCTGCAGATGCTGGAAATTCAGACTCTCACAGCTACCTGGACTATTTGTCTTCCCACCCTGTCTCTTGCAAAAATGCTATCCCCTTCTCACAATTCCTCTGTCTCCGCCGCATCTGCTCTCAGGATGAGGCTTTTCATTCCAGGACGAAGGAGATGTCTTTCCTTTTTTAAACAAAGGGGCTTCCCTTCTTCCACCATCAACTCTGCTCTCAAACGCATCTCTCCCATTTCCCGCACATCTGCCCTCACCCAATCCGCCCGCCACCCCACTCGGGATAGGGCTCCCATTGTCCTCACCTACCACCCCACCAGCCTCCAGGTCCAACATATAATTCTCCGTAACTTCCGCCGCCTCCAACGGGATCCCACTACCAAGCTCATCTTTCCCTCCCCCCTCTTTCTGCTTTCCTCAGGGATCGCTCCCTATGCGACTCGCTTGTCCATTCGTCCCCCCATCCCTTCCCACCGATCTCCCTCTTGGCACTTATCCTTGTAAGTGGAACAAGTGCTACACCTGCCCTTACACTTCCTCCCTCACCACCATTCAGGGCCCCAGACAGTCCTTCCAGGTGAGGCGACACTTCACCTGTGAGTCAGCTGGTGTGGTATACTGTGTCTGGTGCTCCCAGTGTGGCCTTTTATATATTGGTGAGACCCGACGCAGACTGGGAGACCGTTTCGCTGAACACCTGCACTCTGTCCACCAGAGAAAGCAGGATCTCCCAGTGGCCACACATTTTAATTCCACGTCCCATTCCCATTCTGATATGTCTATCCATGGCCTCCTCTACTGTCAAGATGAAGCCACACTCAGGTTGGAGGAACAACACCTTATATACCGGCTGGGTAGCCTCCAACCTGATGGCATGAACATTGACTTCTCTAACTTCTGTTAATGCTCCTCCTCCCCTTCTTACCCCATCCCTGACAATATTTAGTTGTTTGTTTTTTTTTCTCCCTCTCTGCCCATCACTCCGCCTGTTCTCTATCTCCCTCTGGTGCTCCCCCCCTCCTTTCTTTCTCCCGAGGCCTCCCGTCCCATGATCCTTTCCCTTCCCCAGCTCTGTATCACTTTTGCCAAACACCTTTCCAGCTCTTAGCTTCATCCCACCCCCTCCGGTCTTCTCCTATCATTTTGCATTTCCCCCTCCCCCCACTAATTTCAAATCTCTTAGTATCTTTCCTTTCAGTTAGTCCTGAAGAAGGGTCTCGGCTCGATACATCAACAGTGCTTCTCCTTATACATGCTGCCTGGCCTGCTGTGTTCCACCAGCATTTTGTGTGTGTTGTTTACCACTTCTCCCAAGTTCAGGCTCAAGAAATTGAGCATCGGATCAATTAGTTTTATGCCCATTATTGAGCTGGAAATGAAAACTCATCAGGGGTCAGAGATCCAAAGGAAATGACCAGAGTTCTTGATTGTGAAGTGTGGTGAATGGAAAAATTTGGCATTATTCATTAGAGATAAACTGAATTGCTGAGGCGCTCTTAATTAGGGGCCACAAGGGGAAGAACTGGAATTATTCACTGGGGATCTACAGGAGGTGTGATTTGAGAATCTTAATAGGGATTTGTGAGGATAAGGACCAATATCATTAGTTATGGTTCAACAGGGAAGGTTTAGATAGAAATATCAATGCCGTGCAGAGGTGAGAGTAAGGAGGTAGTTAAGCACTTATCGTGTGGACTTCTGAGACCAATTACATGTTGGACTGGGGTGGCCAATTGTCCCAGAAATACTAAATAAATGGAAACCCCTGGCAACATGGCTCAAGTTTCTTTGCAATTGTCCAAAAGAAGAACTGCAGCAAATGGTACTATTACATGCAGCCAAATGGGGCAAATGTGGTGGAATCACAGAATGTCTTATGACGAAAATTTGCTCAGAGTGACTCAAAATGCCCTGCTAATTGTTATTTATATTTTGTTCCAGAATGAAAGCAGAGTTTTCACCTGCAACAGACTGATAAAAACAGGACAAGATGATTTATTTCTTCACGATTTATGCTAGGTTTCTATGGATCTTGTGTATGGACTTGAGGACTTTAGTACCATGTTAAAAGTTTTCAGAGTTAGTAGCCTGAGATTTCCAGGAATCAGTAGGCATGTCGTATTTTATCAATGGGTGTCTGAGCACATTCTTCAATCGCACCCCCTCTTAATCTAACAGGGCTCAGAATACAAAGCTTGTTTTGGGAGTCTGGTGTTGCGGTTGCAAACATGACCTGGCCTATGGAACCTACTAAGTGTAATGAGTATCTTAATGCTGGAGATGTTGGTCTGAGAAAGGAAACTAACATTGGTTCTCCTATCCTTACAGTGAAATTGAAGTACTCTGCAGAGACAGCAATGGCAACGGCTTTCCCCTTCCTCAAGGTGCCTATTTTGGTCAGTTCAGGATTCTATAAGTGTAGAAAGCAGAAATTTTTGCCTGATTTGAGATATTTTGTTTACCGTAGATTCCGGACTACAGAGCGCACCTGATTTTTAGCCGCTGGCACTAATTTTAGAAATAAAATCATTTTTTTAAATGTAAAGGCCGCACCGGATTTTAGGCCGCAGGTGTCCCACGTTGTAATATGAGATATTTACACAGAAAGATATTACACGTGAGGATTTTTTTTAACTTTTAATTAAATCCATATGGTAACAAAAACAAATACATATTGCAAATGCTTTTTTTCGAACCGTGCCCGTACGCGGCTACTTTTAAATATACGTTGCGTATACTTCTTTACTGAACAACATTCCAATATCTCCTAACGACTGGTAAAAAATATATATACTGCAGCCTACCAGGAAAAGTTATTGATACCTTTAACTTAAAAGCAGAGTTCGCTCAGATCCAAAGCCGCTCCGCCGCTCCCCCCCTCCTTTCCGTTTCATCGCAAACGGCATTTAAAAGCAGAGTTCGCTCAGATCCAAAGCCGCTCCGCCGCTCGACCCCCTCCTTTCCGTTTCATCGCAAACGGCATTTTCCCACAAGACGCCGCGAAACCGGGTGTGTCGTCATAGCATCCCGCGATGTAGTACAGAAAACAAATATAGTTTAAACTAAGAGGGTAGGTAGCACAATGCTTCGAGTGTTTTCCATGTTGATGAGGGTGAGTACAAATGACTGATTTACAATAATTTAATTGTGAAAGTGCGCTTGATTTATCGTACAATTTCATTGGACCTCTGTGAACTACTCATCAATTTTATTGGTCTACTGTTACGAGGCAAAATGTTTACGAGGCGGCATGAAAAAAACCTTGCATTAGCCGCATCGGATTATTGGCCGCAAAGTTCAAAGCTGTTCAAAATGTGGGAAAAAAGTAGCGGCTTAAAATCCGGAATCTACGGTAATTATTTAGAGATGCAGTGCAGAACGGGCCCTTCTGGCCCAACAAGCCACACCACACAGCAACCCACCATTTAACCCTAGCCTAATCACAGGATTACAATGACCAATTAACTTACTAACCAGTATATTTTTGGATTGTGGGAGGAAACTGGAGCACCCGGAAGAAACCCACATGATCACATGAAGAACATACAAATTCCTTACAGAGCACATTGGAATTGAACTCCCAACTCCAACACTCCAAGCTGTACCAGCATTGCGCTAACCGCACACAACCGTGGCACCCCAATGATGTTGATCATTAACTACAATTTTTCTCAATCAATCAAAAATTGTGCTGGAATACTAAAGGCAAAATAGGGCCATGGTATGATTAATCCTACAGTATTATTGAGGAAGGCTTATTTACAAAACATTTTAATTAGTTTCCCTTTCCACAAATGCTGACTGACGGACTGAATTCTTTAACATTCTGTTTTTGGCAATGCATGATATTATGCAATTCCCTAACAACATATATGGGACAGATAAAGTGCAACAGAGGTTGGGTAAATTGATTTCTGGGAGGCATAGATTGCCTCAATTTGATTGGGGGTGGGATGAGAGCTGACATATGGAAACTTACAAAAAACTTACAAGGTCCCTTTGGGTAAATGCAGGGATGATGATAAGAGGCATAGATCGAGTGAAAAGCTAACAATTTATTCCCAGAGTGGAAATGGCTAATCTGAGGAGCATAATTTTAAGGTGATTAGAAGAAAGTGTAGACGGATGTTAAAGGTAAGATTTTTACAGAGAGTAGTGTGAATACTTGGAATTCACTGCCAGGGGTGGTGGTAGAGGCAGATACATTAGTGACATTGAAGAAACTCTTAGATAGGTACATGGATGAAAGAAAAATGGAAGGAAGTGTTAGATAGATCCTAGAGTAGATTAAAAGGTTGGCAGAATATCATGGCCAAAGGGTCTGTACAGTGCTGTAATGTTCTATCTTTACCTGGGTTGGAATGTTTAGAATGCAGGGTCATAGTCTTAGTAAGAAATCCACCATTGAGGACAGAATTAAAAGACTAAGTAGTGAATCTCAGTTGTTTTCTACTTAAGACAGCAGTAGAGTTCATTTTGCTGAGTAAATCAAAAATAAAAAGTGTTTTTTTTTTGGATAGTAAGTGAATCATGGAAAAGGAATCAGTAAAGTGTTTCTGAGGTAAAAGCTCAGCCATGATCTTATTAAATGAAGTAACAAGGGTAAGGGGTCAAATGGCCCATTCTAACTTCTATATTTTAATGTCGTAGCTGAGTTGAGATTGAACTTAACATGAGGTCAATGTTTGACCCAGTGTGACATCAAATAGTCAAGGTAAGATTGAAGTCAATGGCCACAGACATTAGATTTACACCCTGCACAAGGTGTGGTTCATAATCAATCAGCTCAGTTATATCACTTCACTCAGAACAGCATGCTGCCCATCAGTGAGTTTCTTATTGGCAGAGAAACAGAAGGAGCTGGACTTGGTCTGGATCATGCTGCTGTCTGTGTAAGAGAGGCGATGGAGGAGTCGGTGCGCAAAGGTGGTGTGCAGTCTAACAACAAGTGATCATCTTAGTTGCTTTTCTTGTGATCACAAGACCCTGTTGTGGACCTTAATGTGGAATGCTGTAAGTTTGATTCACTGATTTATTGGCAGATGGTGGAGGAGCTATGTGGCCTCAGTTGAAGCGAGGTTTAGACCTCAAGCCGCGGTGTCGTCTGTTTACAGCTGCCCAGGAAAGAGGCATTGGAGTCAGTGCACTCCTCCAGAATGTCAGGAGCAGTGTGGCATGGTGCCTAAGCTGCAGTTGGTGCAGCCGCCCCATTGTTCACTAGACAGAAGACAAGCTGTATTGTGTTCGACTGCAGACTACTGCAACATTCATAGACTCCTGGACTATATTTTTTTTGTGTGACTATATTTTATTGACATCTTATATGTGTTTGCTGATTTATATGTGCTATATATGCCTTGTACAGGGTATGGCTGTTGCTACTGAGTTTTGCACCTTGGCCCCAGAGTAATACTGTTTCATTTGGCTGTATTCATGAATGGTTGAATGACAATTAAACTTGATCTTAAATCACCCTAATCTACTTCAGCAATGACCTTTCTTCCATCTCATGGTCAAAAGTGGGGATGTTCCCTGATGATTGCACAATATGTAATGCAATTTGCAGCACTTTATGAAAAGGAGTTGCATGCTGCAAGAACTTATGATGAAGGGTCTTGGCTGAAACGTCAACAGTTTATTCCTCTCCACTGATGTCACCTGACCTGCTGAGTTCCTCAAGCATTTTGTGTGTGCTGCATGTTGCAAGACTGCATAAAACTCAAACACAAGAAAGTGTAATCAATATTCACACCAGACAAATGCCAGGCAATGACCATCTCCAACAAGAAAGATTCCACTAATCTATCCATTGAGCACCAATCAATCTATTGGGAACAACTTCCAAAAATGGTGCCTAATGAAGAATACATCCATCATTAAGGACCTTCACCATCCAAGGCATTCCCACTTCTCATTAATACCAACAGGAGCCTGGTGGACACATACTCAATGCTTTATGAACAGCTTCTTCTCCTCCGCCATCAGAATTCTGAACAGTCTATGAACCCATGAACAATAGCTCACTATTCCCATTTTGCACTTACTTTTAATTGGAACTTTTGCAGCAATAGGGTGAGGTTGTAAATCAATGTGCAAAACTATAGAGAATGTATCAAAAATATCTTTCCAAAATTTTTCCAAAAGAGGACAAGACCAAAACATATGAGTCAGAGAGGCTACCTCAGAGTGACATCTATCACAAATTGGATTTATACGAGAGTAAAAACCAACTAATTTATCTTTAGACATATGAGCCCTATGTACCACTTTAAATTGAATCAGCGTATGTTTAGCACAAATAGAAGAAAAATTAACTAAATGAAATTTTTTTTCCCATTTCTCTATAGGTAAAGAAAGTTGAAGTTGCTTTTCCCATTCATTTTTAATTTTATCAGATATATCTGGCTGTATATTCACAATCATATCATAAATGATTGCTATTAAACCCTTTTGATAAGGGTTTAAGCCTAAAAACTTTTCCATGATATCAGCTGGGTATGAAATCGGAAAAGTAGGTAACATCGTATTTAAAAAATCTCTGATCTATAAGTATCTAAAAAAATGGGATCTGGGCAAATTATATTTATTAGACAACTGTTCAAAAGACATGAAACAGATTTTATTATTGGGCAATTAATATTCAATATTTAATATTTTGGACACAAGATGTGGATATTAATGTCAGTCCACAATGGGTTAATCTTGAATGTAATTCTGCACAAGGATTTTCTGTGACTTCCATCTTAGGGGCCTTGCTTCTTTTCTAAATTGAATAAACAAATAGTTAATCCAATAATTAAACATACATTTCGAATATGGTTTCAGTTTCGTAAATTTTTTGGCTTGAATAAATTTATTTTTATCAAGTCCTATTATATCTAATTTTTTCTTTCAACCCTCTGTCATGGATCAAGCCTTTTTGGTTTGGAAAACGAAGGGGATAATTTTGTGATTTAATTGGAACTTTTAGTAATTTTTTACATTTTGCACTGTTCTATTGCCGCAAAACAACAAATTTCACAATGTACGTCAGTGATAATAAAACTGACTCTGATTCTGTCTTTGATATTTAAAGGCGTTACCAAAGCCAAGAAACACTATTGCAAAGGAAGTTCAAATGCCAGTCAGGACTTGATGCACCATTGTAGAGTGTACAAGTGTTGAGTGGAGCTGGCTGTTATTTTCATGCTAGAAAGAATTAGCTCCAGACTTTACATAAAGTCATATGCAATGTTGGAGCTAAACTCCCGCATACATGTCATTCATTAGTAAAGAGAACAAAGCATATATTTTCTTCCATTAACTTCTTGAATCTTTGCATAATGTTTCTATATGAATATCCAGTATGAATAATTTCTTTTCAGTGTTTGATTCTGATGCAAATTTCTATATCCAAAATAGTTCAAAAGCTAAGACCTACATATTTCAGAATTTGCTGCATAGTACTGTTAATTTGTTTAGCTAAATTCAATAGTAGAAACAGTAGAAATATATAGTAGCTTTCTTTTCAGTTAGCCCTGACGAACGGTCTTGGCCCGAAACATCAACAATGCTTCTTCCTGTAGATGCTGCCTGGCCTGCTGCGTTCCACCAGCATTTTGTGTGTGTTGTTTGAATTTCCAACATCTGCAGATTTCCTCGTGTTTGCTCGTAGAAATAATTAATACATCTGTGGTTAACGAGCAATAAATATTGCTCAGGTAGTAACCTGCACCTTTCAACTGAGCACTAAGATGACATCCTGTTTACAATATTTGTGGATTTTATTTTTAATACTACAATTATTCTCAGCCGCAAATGGATAATATGTCACTTCTAAAATTGCAAAATGTACGAGACTGCATAATGATATATGATTTTTACCACACCTTTAAAGATTCAAAGTGACAAATGATATAAACAGTGCCACAATTTTTGTTGATCTTGCCACACTGTAGGGCTATCGACATCGTTCACTGACAAACAACTGTTTTAAAATCAGGCATGTGTTATGAATATTGGGATCTTTAGTTCAGTATATTATTACTGCAGTATTACCTATAAACATTCTGTCATGATATTTTCAGTCTCAAAAACTAAATAGCAAATTGAATTCTGCTTGACAGATCACCCCTAGATACTTTACTGCTACATCAAGGATGATCACTTTAAAGTGTTTTCGATGCTTGAAACTTAGATTACATTTCAGCAATATACTTTTCTTTGACAAAACAAGTTATGTGAAATTACTTGTGAGCTCTACCAATTAATCCGAAATTATTTTTATAAAATTTAAATGTTTCTTTACAATACATTCAATAGAATGTTTGGCAGCTCGAAGTGTCAAACGATCATAACTAAAATTTTCTAAGAGACTTACTTCATAGTGATTCTTGTATATAGCTTCCAGTTCCTTAAATTCTGTTTCAATTTTTTCAACAGTCTTCTCAACTTGTGAAACCTTATTTAAAGCTTTTTTCTTCTTATTATTACTGTTTTCCTTAAACTGAGTTAGTGTTGCAGCATCCAGTTTAATTTTGGCCTGTATTTAGAGAACAAGATCATGTAGTTGTTATATATAGAGCTGAATAAATATGAAGATCATATCATTTTTTAAAGAAGATTCATAGTTATTAATAGGGTATCAGAACTGACCTCAACAGTACATCATGGAAAAACTACTAACAGAATTAAACAGTTCCAGCAACTATTTAATGAAAACACAAAATGCTGGCAGAACTCAGTAGGCCAGACAGCATCTATGGGAGGAGGTAGTGATGACGTTTCGGGCCGAAACCCTTCATCAGGAGTGATGAAGGAGAACTATTTAATGATATTGGAATTATGATAAAAATGCATAATTCTCGGAAGCAGTCTTAAGCTGGTTTTAACTTAACTACAGTCCAGACTACAACTCTTTAAAAGTAAAATCAGACAGTTATTTTTTTTATATCTGTAGGGATAGGGAATATACAAACCACAGATTTTGTTAATCTTACGCAGAAAATGATGCAGTTCCTGCAAACAAAGAATATCTTCCAATGCTGCATCACACTCATTATGAAGCAAATTGAGACTGGTAACTGGAATGAAGTAAAGTAACTCATTTATGAACTATCTGATCATTCAATGATTTTATATTCATTGCATCTCAATGCAGGTTTTTATTTCTGCAGCTATGCAAGATCTCTGAATATCATTCTGTCTACCCAAAATTGAAATGGTGCAAATAGGACAAAATTCTGAACCCTAAATCCATGCATCTGCCTTTTATAAGTAATAGAAGGAGTACTCCACTTCAAATTACACATCCACATGCTTCAGGAGACACCTCTGCCCCATTTTTAGAAGATTAGCTTCATTATGCATAATAGCAGCAGGAAATAAAGTCATATTCAAACTCAAGCAACTGCTTAAAAAGAAAACTAGATACCTCAGCTGCTTACCTGAAGTTTATTTCGTTGCATCATTTTGTCTCTGATCTTTTTCTTCACCTTTCCTATCTGATTCTACACGATAAACAAAGCAGAATAAAATTGAGATTGTAAATTCACTCTAATTGAAAAGAATTCCAGTAACTGCATACTAATATTTTTGAAGTTACCACACACAATTCTTTGGAGCTGAATACCAAAACATAATGCATTAATACTGTGTGCACATTACCTAGTTGTGTTGCGGATTATCACTTTATGAAGATGCCTATCTGACACACAAAGTTCAGCTGTTGACAATTCATAAAGATTAAGTATAGCTCAATGGTTCCAATATTAGGCGGCTGACTCATTTAAAGTTAACAAGCACTAGTTAAGCAAAAGTCAGCATTCTGATGAAGGGTATCAATCCGAAATATCAAAAATTCTTCTCCCCTCCTTGGATGCTGCATGCCCTGCTGTGTTCCTCCAACAGATTGTCTGTTACACTAGTAAAAGACAGACAGACATACTTTATTGATCCCGAGGGAAATTGGGTTTCGTTACAGCCGCACCAACCAAGAATAGTGTGGAAATATAGCAATACAAAACCATAAATAATTAAATAATAATAATTTAATTATGCCAAGTGGAAATAAGTCCAGGACCAGCCTATTGGCTCAGGGTGCCTGACACTCCGAGGGAGGAGTTGTAAAGTTTGATGGCCACAGGCAGGAATGACTTCCTATGACGCTCAGTGTTACATCTCAGTGGAATGAGTCTCTGGCTGAATGTACTCCTGTGCCTAACCAGTACATTATGGAGTGGTTGGGAGTCATTGTCCAAAATGGCATGCAACTTGGACAGCATCCTCTTTACAGACACAACCGTCAGAGAGTCCAGTTCCACCCCAACAACATCACTGGCCTTACGAATGAGTTTGTTGATTCTGTTGGTGTCTGCTACCCTCAGCTTGCTGCCCCAGCACACAACAGCAAACATGATAGCAAGTCTACACCTGTCATGAAAGGTTTTGTATTGTAGCCTACGAAAAAGTCATTACAAGTTCATTGTCATTCAACTGTATGCACATATACAGCACAAAGATGCATACAGCTAAATGAAACAACATCCCTCTAGGATCAAGGTGCCCTAATCAAGGAATCACAGTAGATCTATCACATACAGCACATAAATATTTACACAATATTAACTATAGATATACAAGTTGACCTAAAGTGCATATACTGTACAACATATAGTTAAATATACCATTGGCACTATCATAATATTGTGTACTGGGAGATAGCAGGGCGTTCAAAAGTCTCACCGCCAGGAGGAAAGAACTGTTACCCACTCTAACCATTCTTATTCTTATACTATGGTACCTTCAACTTGACAGTAGGAGGTCAAAGAGATTGTGGGACAGATGGGAGGGGTACTTGACAATGTAGAGGGCTCTATGAATGTAGTGCTATTGGTAGATATCCTGGATGGGTGGGGAGGTGGGGAAAGAGACTCCGATAATTCTCTCAGCTGCTTTCACAGTCTGTTGTAGGGTCTTGCAGTCAGATGCCTTGCAATTCCCATACCAGATGGTAATATAATTGATCAGGACCCTCTCAAAGGTGTTCCAGTAGAATGTGAGTAGAATAAGTGTAGGAAGTCTTGCTCGCCTCAGTGTCCTCAGGAAGTGGAGGCACTGCTGTGCGTTCTTGACTAAAAAGGTGGTGTTGAGGTCTTAGTGGAAGAAGTGGAAAGCCGGTGAAAATGTTTTATGCTTACAGAAGAAATGTCTTAATGCAGTGGAATCAAAAAGTAATGGAGACCAATATGAAAAGCTAAGGATATGGAGACTAAACATTACAAGTTCAATGAAGTCACATGCAAGGCCATAGGCAGGGAATGCATCTTCAAATGCCTTACTTCACCAACTACATCAGCAACTGACAATGGACTAAATCTCCCTCAGTCAGGAGTATTCAGAGCCTTACCTCACCGTCAAACAAATAGCAAATTCCAAGCCAGACATACAAACAGCAGCTTATACACACTTCACCAGTTAATCAATACAACCAAATAACCAAAACATTTATTTAGAGTGCAGTGCTTAGGCAACCTAGATTTTTTATATACTTTTTTTTAATATTATTTTTTGTTTTCTGCATTTGTATGTCAGTAGAAAAGAGCAAATTTTAGTTTTCCAAACAATTATTTTCCAAAAAAATTAAGTGCTAGAGAGAATTTTTGTGTTTCATTAAAGACAGTAACATATTAAGTAACAGAATAAAAACCTGGTCACTTTGTAGGTACAGTGGTATGCAAAAGTTTGGGCACCCTGGTCGATCTCTGAAAGTCATAAAGTTAAAGATGAAGCATTCTTTTCAACATTTTAAGCGAGATTAGTGTGTTATTTTTGTTTTGTATAACTTTAGAGTGAAAAAAGGGAAGGAGCACCATGCAAAAGTTTGGGCACCCCAAGAGATTTGAGATCTCAGATAACTTTTACCAAGGTCTCAGACCTTAATTAGCTTGTTAGTGCTATGTTCACAGTCATCATTAGGAAAGGCCAGGTGAAGCAAATTTCAAAGCTTTATAAATACCCTGACTCCTCAAGCCTTGTCCCAACAATCAGCAGCTGCCTAGCACTCTGAAAATTAAAATAAACGATGCCCACAAAGCAGGAGCAGGCTATAAGAAGATAGCAAAGTGTTTTCAGGTAGCCGTTTCCTCAGTTCATAATGTAAGTAAGAAAAGGTAGTTAACAGGAATGCTGGAGGTCAAGTTGAGGTCTGGAAGACCAAGAAATCTTTCCAAAAGAACTGCTCGTAGGATTGTTTGAAAGGCAAATCAAAACCCCGGTTTGACTACAAAAGACCTTCAGGAAGATTTAGCAGACTCTGGATATGTGATGCACAGTTCTACTGTGCAGTGACTCCTGCACAAATATTACCTTAGTGGAAGAGTCATCAGAAGAAAACCTTTCCTGCGTCCTCACCACAAAATTCAGCATCAGAAGTTTCCAAAGGAACATCTAAACAAGCCTGATGCATTTTGGAAACAAGTCCTGTGGACTGATGAAGTCAAAGTAGAACGTTTTGGCTGCAATGAGTGAAGGTATGTTTGGAGAAAAAAGGGCACAGAATTTCATGAAAAGAACACCTCTCCAACTGTTAAGCATGGGGTTGTATTGCAGCCAGTGGCAGGGGAACATTTCACTGGGAGAGAGAAGAATGAATTCAATTAAATACCAGCAAATGCCATGGTCCCGATCGTTTAAAAAACATAGAAAATAGGTGCAGGAGTAGGCCATTCAGCCCTTTGAGCCTGCACTGCCATTCAGTATGATCATGGCTGATCATCCAACTCAGAACCCTGTACCTGCCTTCTCTCCATAGCTCCTGATCCCTTTACCCACAAGGGCCATCTCTAACTCCCTCTTAAATATAGCCAATGAACTAGCCTCAACTGTTTCCTGTGGCAGAGAATTCCACAGATTCACCACTCTCTGTGTGAAGTTTCTCCTCATCTGGTCCTAAAAGGCTTCCCCTCTATCCTTAAACTGTGACCTCTCGTTCTGGACTTCCCCAACATCGGAAACAATCTTCCTGTATCTAGCCTGTCCAATCCCTTTAGAATTTTGTACATTTCAATAAGATCCCCCCTCAATCGTCTAAATTCCAGTGAGTATAAGCCTAGTCGATCCAGTCTTTCTTCATATGAAAGTCCTGTCATCCCAGGAATCAAATTGGTGAACCTTCTCTGTACTCCCTCTATGGCAAGAATGTCTTTCCTCAGATTAGGGGACCAAAACTGCACACAATACTCCAGCTGTGGTCTCACCAAGGCCTTGTACAACTGCAGTAGAACCTCCCTGCTCCTGTACTCGAATCCTCTTGCTATGAATGCCAACATACCATTCGCCTTTTTCACCACCTGCTGTACCTGCATGCCCACTTTCAATGACTGGTGTACAATGACACCCAGGTCTCATTACCCCTCCCCTTTTCCTAATTGGCCACCATTCAGAGAATAATCTGTTTTCCTGTTATTGCCACTAAAGTTGATAACCTCACATTTATCCACATTAAATTGCATCTGCCATGAATTTGCCCACTCACCTAACCTATCCAAGTCACCCTGCATCCTCTTAGCATCCTCCTCACAGCTAACACTGCCGCCCAGCTTCGTGTCATCCACAAACTTTGAGATGCTGAATTTAATTCCCTCGTCTAAATCATTAATATATATTGTAAACCCAGCACTGAGCCTTGCGGTACCCCACTAGTCACTGCCTGCCATTCTGAAAAGGTCCCGTTTATTCCCACTCTTTGCTTCCTGTCTGCCAACCAATTCTCTATCCACATCAATACCATACCCCCAATACCGTGTGCTTTAAGTTTGCACACTAATCTCCTGTGTGGGACCTTGTCAAAAGCCTTTTGAAAATCCAAATATACCACATCCACTGGTTCTCCCCTATCCACTCTACTAGTTACATCCTCAAAAAATTCTATAAGGTTCGTCAGACATGATTTTCCTTTCACAAATCCATGCTGACTTTGTCCGATGATTTCACTGCTTTCCAAATGTGCTGTTATCACATCTTTGTTAACTGACTCTAGCATTTTCCTCACCACCAATGTCAGGCTAACCGGTCTGTAATTCCCCGGTTTCTCCCTCCTTTTTTTAAAAAGTGGGGTTACATTAGCCACCCTCCAATCCTCAGGAACTAGTCCAGAATCTAAAGAGTTCTGAAAAATTATCACTAATGCATCCACTATTTCTTGGGCTACTTCCTTAAGCACTCTGGGATGCAGACCATCTGGCTCTGGGGATTTATTCCCTATCTTGCTCCTAATTTCCGTTGATTGTGCCACAGTTCCGACCGTTTGTTTCCCAAATACTTCTAATTCGCTTTGATGACAGCACACCTGGTTTCCATCTAGAATTGCAGTACAAGAACCCTGGCATTACAAACACTAGTTGCCAGATCGTTGGCCTTTTTCCTGTGAGATAACTACATTTCCTGACCGCTTAGAACCGTTTGTTCTAAGTTTAGCTCCAGTTACAAGGTTTACCTATGAGACTCCATCTGAGTCAAGACTCCGTGTCAAGTCTCTGATTCAAGGCTCTGTGTCAAGGCTCCATATCAGGACTCCATGTCAAGATCCCTCCTGTTTATTGTTTGGCGTTTACACCCCTGTAAGCATCCAAACTCAATCTCTGTGCCTGTGTCCTGCACTTGGGTTCACTTCCTTCGCTCATTGTAACAGAACAATCTGGCCAAAAATGGACCCAGCGGACATGAAGACCCTGCCACAAGCCCTCACTAGCCGGGGCTCCCTGCTGGGTCTGCGGGATGTCGTGGAGAACCTCCCGTTACCTGTCCACGAACATAATGAAGATTGGTGACCAGGTGGACCATTCATTCACTAATCTTACCCCATCCTCTCCAGGAACTCTGCCAAACCAGTCCAGACAGTCTGTAGTGGCAACCCTTTACGTGTCAGCAACACCCCCACCAAGAGAGCCACATATACCTGAACCAGAACACTACGCTGGCGATTTGGGGAAGTGCCGGGCCTTCCTTCTGCAATGCTCCTTGGTGTTCGATCAGCAGTCATCCACGTATTCCACAGACAAGTCAAAGGTAAATTATATCATGGGGTTGTTGTAGGGAAGTGCCTTAGTGTGGGCTATGGCAGTTTGGGACAATCAGCCAGATATCTGCTCCTCATTCTCCACCTTTCTCACAGAAATGAGAAAGATCTTTGGCCACCCCATCTGTGGTAAAGATGCTGCTAAGCATCTACTCACCCTCTGTCAGGCCTCCCACAGCATCACCTAGTATTTCATATAGCTCCAGACATTAGTGGCCATCTCGGGGTGGAATGATGAGGTACTCCAATGGGTATTCAGAAATAGCCTCAGCAATACGGTGAAGGACGAGTTGGTGGCAAGGGATGATACTAACAGCCTGGATTCATTGATTTCCCTAGCCACCATGCTGGACAACCATCTTCGAGAATCCCATAGGGTGAGAACTGGTTGTCTACCCCCTTTGGCCACTCCACGGCACACAGTGCCATCTCCCACCAGCGCAAGTATCTCTTCTCCACCTGCTTCTGGAATAGCTCCCAGTCCGGGAGAGGAACCATGCAGCTGGGACGTAACCATCTTCTCCCACAGAGCGTCTCGAGATTGAGATCGGGGGAGCGTCTCTATTGCGGCCAGTCTGGCCACTTACGTGCAACCTGTTCCCTTCAGCCAAAAGGGAGGGTTCCCCAGTAGAAAGGGGGACCCTGGTGGGACAGACAACATTCCCTTTAGTCCCCTGAACCCAAATGCAGATCCAAGCTACCTTAAGTTATAACCAACAGTCCCTGCCTCTGTCAGCTCTAGTGGACAAGGGAAACCTGTTGGATGACGACATAGCTTCCTGGGCCGGAATTCCTCAGGAGCCATTGAGTACCTCTCTGGAAGAACGGGCACTGGATGGTAGACTTCTGACCTGAGTCACTCACTGCACACCATCCCTGTCTCTTATTCTCTCTGGGAACCATCGAGAACAGGTACAATTTAACCTAATTTCCTCTCCTCAAGCTCCTATCATTCTTGGGTACCCCTGGTTAAACCGCCATAATCCCCACATTGATTGGTCCACTGGAAGATAGCCAGCAGGAGTCTGTTCTGTCACTCCACTTGTCTTCAATCAGCCCTTTCCCCCATGAAAGTCACCATGACCTTGTCGGCTGCTGAAACCCCCGACTTATCCAAGGTTTCAGCAGAATACCAAGATCTGGGGGAGGTAGTCAGTAAACAATGGGCTCTTCCCCTGTCTCCACACCTCCTTCTGTCGACCTTCTCCCTGGAGCTCCTCACCCACCAGTCAGATATATAACTTGTCCCAGCCAGAAAGGGAAGCAATGCAGGCTTACTTAAATGAATCTCTCACAGCGGGCATTATCCAACCCTCATCCTCCCCTGTTGGCGCAGGTTTCTTCTTTGTGGGGAAGAAGGATGGCTCACTGGGCCCCTGCATTGATTACTGAGACCTAAATAGCATAACTATAAAGAACAAATATCCACTGCCCCTTCTCAACTCTGCTTTCAAACCACTTCATGGAGCCACCATCTTCTCCAAGTTGGACCTACGAAGTGCTTATCTTCCGGTCAGGATAAGGGAAGGAGATGAGTGGAAAACAGCATTCAACACCCCTCTTGATCACTTCGAACACCTGGTCACGCCATTCAGCCTCACCAATGCCCCTGCCATTTTCCAAGCCCTGATAAATGATATCCTTAGAGATTTTATTAACTGCTTTGTGTTTGTCTATTTGGATGACATCTTAATTTTCTCCAGCAGTCTTCAGGAACACAACTACCATGTCCGTCAGGTCCTGCAGAAGCTTTGGGTGAACAAACTATTTGTAAAAGCGGAGAAGTGCGAGTTTCACGTTACAGTCAGTTTGTTAGGATACATCATCAAGAGCGGACAAGTGAGGGCGGAACCTGAAAATATTCGGGCGGTGGCGGAGTAGCCTACACCCATGACACTCAAGCAATTCCAGCGATTTCTGGGGTTTGCAAACTTTTATCGTCGTTTCATCAGGGATTACAGCGGATGGTAGCACCCCTTATTCGACTCACCTCTCCTAAGACCCCATTTCACTGGGACCCCAAAGCAGACGCTGCCTTCTCAGAGCTGAAGAGGCGTTTCGCTTCCATTCCCATCCTGGTTCAACCAGACCCCTCTTGTCAATTCATTGTGGAGGTCCACACCTCCGACTCTAGGGTGGGAGCTGTCCTCTCCCAACATTCAGGCCCTGACCAAAAACTTCATCCCTGTGCCTTCATTTCTCACCGGCTGTCACCCGCTGAACGAAGTTACGATGTAGGGAACTGGCAGTCAAACTTGCTTTGGAGGAGTGGAGGCACTGGCTGGAGGGAGCGGAACATCCGTTTATCATCTGGACCGATCACAAGAACCTTGCATATATCCAAACCGCCAAACGCCAGAATTCCTGCCAAGCCCGTTGGGCATTATTTTCTGGCCAGTTCAGATTTAAACTCACTTATCGTCCAGAGTCCAAGAACGGGAAGCCCGATGCTCTCTCCCGTCAATACATCTCTGAGGAGGGCCTTCCCAGAGGAGGACTCTGTCCCTCCTGAAGAGACATTTCTGGTGGCCCTCCACGGATGCTGACACCTGTTCCTTTGTCTCTGCCTGTTCTGTTTTTGCCTGTGGAAATGCCTCCTACTGACCACCTGCTGGATTGCTTCATCCCTTACCTGTTCCTAGCCATCCTTGGTCTCAGATTGCGCTGGATTTCATTACAGGACTACCCCCTTCACATGGAAACACTGCTGTACTCACCATGGTGGACCGCTTCTCCAAAGCTGTGCACTTCGTAGCCCTTCCCAAACTTTCTACAGCTCGGGAAATAGCCGACCTTCTTATCCATCACGTCTTCTGCCTTTGCGGGATTCCCTCCGACATTATTTCTGACCGGGGTCCCCAATTCATCTCTCAAGTTTGGAGATCTTTTTGTCAAACCCTTGGAGCCTCAGTAAGTTTGTTGCCTGGCTTTCATCCGCAGACGAACGGGTAAACAGAATGAGCTAAACAGGATTTGGAAGCAGCACTGCGCTGCATAACTGCCAACAACCCATCTACCTGGAGGAAATCAGCAGGTCGGGCAGCATCCGTGGAAACAAGCAGTCAACATTTGGGGCCAACGAAAGGTCTTGGCCCCAAACGTTGACTGCTCATTTCCACGGATGCAGCCCAACCTGCGGAGTTACTCCAGCGTGTTGATTGGGCCACAGCATCTGCGTGTACTTTGTGTTTACTACCCGTCTACCTGGAGCACCCATCTCGCTTGGGTAGAGTACATCCACAATTCCCTGGTCAGCACTGCCACCAGAATGTCTCCCTTTAAATGCCCCCTTGGTTACCAGCCCCCTCTGTTCTGCATTCATGAAGTTGACATCACTGTGCCTTCTGTTCAGGACAATCTCCGCCGGTGCCGCAACATCTGGAAAGACACACACGCTGTCCTGCTCCGCTCAGCTGACCGCAACCTGAGGATTGCCTTTTGCCATTGGATTGCTGCACCTGATTGTTGGCCTGGGGAGAAGGTTTGGCTCTCTTCTAAAGGCATCCCACTCAAGAATGAGCCCAAGAAACTCGCCCCCTGCTTCCTGGGACCAACTCTTCAGCGGTCCGACTCAAACTGCCCAACTCTATGAACATCCATCGTACATTCGTTTCCCAGTTGAAGACGGTATCTGTCAACCCCTTGTGCCCTCCTGCAGAACGCCCTCCACCCACCCAGGTCATTGTTGACCACCCAGTGTACACTGTCCGGCGATTACTGGATGTGCATCATCGAAGCAGGGGCCTCCAATACCTGGTCGATTGGGAGGGATACAGCCCGGAGGAACGTTCCTGGATTCCTCGTTCTTTCATCTTGGACCCTTCCCTCATCCGGAATTTCCATCAGGACAATCTGGACAAGCCTGGTGGATCGCCAAGAGACCCCCAATGGGGGCCGGGGGGGTACTGTCATGGTCCCAATCACTTATTCCCTATCTTGCTCCTAATTTCCGTTGACTGTGTCACGGTTCCGACCATTTATTTCCCAATTACTTCTAATTCGCTTTGAGGACAGCACACCTGGTTTCCATCTCGAACTGCAGTACAAGAACCCTGGCGTTACAAACCCTAGTTGCCAGATCGTTGGTCTTTTTCCTGTGAGATAACTACGTTTCCCGACCGCTTAGAACCGTTTGTTCTAAGTTTAGCTGCAGTTTCAAGGTTTACCTATGAGTCTCTATGAGTCAAGGCTCCCTATCAGGGCTTCGTGTCAAGATCCCTCCTGTTTGCTGTTTGGCGTTTACGCCCACGTAAGCATCCAAACTGAATTTCCATGCCTGTGTCGTGCCCTTGGGTTCCGTTTTCTTTGCTCATTGTAACAGCAAATTCTGGAAGCAAACCACACCGTCTGTAAAAAAGCTGAAGATGAAAAGAGGATGGCTTCTACAACAGGATAATGATCCTAAACACACCTCAAAATCCACAATGGACTACCTCAAGGGGCACAAGCGAAGGTTTTGCCATGGCCCTCACAGTTCCCAGACCTAAACATCATCGAAAATCTGTGGATAGACCTCAAAAGAGCAGTGCATGCAAGACGACCCAAGAATCTCACAGAACTCGAAGCCTTTTGCAAGGAAGAATGGGCGATAATCCCCCAAAACAAGAATTGAAAGACTCTACAGAAAGCATTTACAAGCTGTGATACTTGCCAAAGGGAGTGTTACTGAATAGTGACCAGGCAGGGTGCCCAAACTTTTGCTTCAGGCCCTTTTCCTTTTTTGTTATTTTGAAACTGTAAACGATGGAAATAAAAAAGTAATCTTGCTTAAAATATTAAAGAAATGTGTCATCATTAACTTTAGCCTTTTTGGAAATCACGTCATCTTTTACTCGCTTAGCTATTCATAGTAGCAAAAATTTTGACCAGGGGTGCCCAAACTTTTGCATGCCACTATATAAGAAAAGATGAAACTGGAACAAGTCTTACTGAGACTGGATCTTATAATCTGTGTGTCAATAATCAAAATGTTTAAAATGCAGGTGTGGAAGTCTGAAATTTAAAAAAAAACAAAATGTTAGAAATATTCAGTAGGATCAGTCTTCCAAATTTCAATCATTTTTAGTTCTTCATTTTTAATAAAGTGATTTCAACCTGAAATGCAAAATTTGTTCCTTTCTTTTCAGATGCTTCCTGAGCATTTCCAGCATTTTCTTTTTTTATCTGTGCATGGCTTGCAGACTTCAATGGTTTTAGCTTTTCACAGTATATGTATTGGTTGAATTGCAAACTCACATACTGTTCTTTTCTAGAATTTTTGCTAAAATTCATTTATATATCACATCAGGTTTAACTGAGTTACAAAGAATCATAAGTATTGTCATTATTTTGTTCATTATCAATTTTTATGCAATAAAATCATTAAAATCCACCCCTATATATCAGCCATGGCAAAATAAATCCACTGAATCTACAATTTTCTTAAAATATACATACTGTATTAACCACTAACCTTTAGTTTTCCTTCCTCATCAGATATTGTTTTTCTCAATGTTGCTAGCTTGGTCCTCAGTGCATTTAGCACTTTCTCCACTTGGGAGAGCTGTTTCTTCATGCTGGCTAGTTTGTCATTATTAATTTTTAGAGCTTCTTGTATTTGTTGCATTTCTCTTTTCATTTTATTTCTTTCCTGGCGACTTTAACAGATGCCAAAGTTATTTTTTTTAATAAATCAAAATAATTATGATAGAGTAGAACTTAATTTATCACTTACCTATCTTTAATGTTGTTGTTAAATGTTTCAATATCCAACTCAAATTCTTCATTTTTAGTCTCCAAATTCTTAAGCTCATCCAGTTTTTTGTCATATTCTTTTTGCTGATTTGATAAATCAGCATTACCATTTTGTATCTACACATGCAAACATACAAATTCAAGCTATTAAAAGTTAGAACAAAAAATTCTACCTGCACAGTTTCTATAAAGGAATATTAATGTATTTAATTTACTCCTAAGTAGATGTAAAGAAGCTTTTACAAACCAGGTTCCAAATATCAATGGAGAATTTCAAATACTGAGTCAAAAAGAAACTGTACAAATGTCAATTTCCTCAGTCAAAATAATGGTCAGCTGCAATGAAAAATATTGCCTTGGGATATGAAAGATAATCACATTCATATAGCACAATGCATTGCCATTCTATTGGATGATGCCAAGAATTGATTGTTCAAGTTTCACACACAGTGATCTGACATTTAATGCTCACAACCAATGGGGGCTGAAGTGGAGTAACTCAGAAAAAAAATATTTCTCTGCAATCTGTTCAAATCATTAAATTCAAATCGGGGCTGCATTATCACCCGCTTGAGAACTCATCTCTGCACCGTGCCATTCTTTTTCCATCATCCTAGCTTATGTTTCTTTTTGTTTTCCAGTATAAAGTTTGCTGATAGGTTAAGATGATGTCTCACCAAAGGAGTGGGACAAAATCTGCAAAAATGTCAAGATACCTGATGCCTTATTCAATTTAAGATCCTACACCGTTTCTACTGGACTCCACCAAGGTTACATAGATTAGGGTTGAAAAATACCCCTGAATGCTGGCGCTGTGAGGCGGATAAAGGGGACTTAGTACATGCTCTCTGGTCCTGTCCCAGAATTCAAGAATTTTGGATTGATACGTAAGTACATTGAAGTTTCAGGTATTCCACTCCCTTTCTGCCCCAGACTTTTTGTCTTGGGAGACACACTTGGGTTACTTGGGGATAAACAATCCCAAAACGGGATCCAGACAAGTATAATGGTAGGAAGACAAATTATACTTAGAGGTTGGAAGAACTTGGGGGACCATCATTTCAGGAGTAGGCCACAGAAATAGCCAAAGTGGCAGCTTTTGAACATGTCTTGAAAACAGTTTGATAAATTGGACATCTATACACAAAAATGGGGCAAATATTTAGGTTTCCTGGGGGGGAGGGAAATAGTGGTGAATGTAGTGGTGAAGCATATTGCTGAATGGCAGTCTTTTCTATTATTAGAGGTCTAACAGACACACTTGGTTATTACATTGATATTTATTTCTGCTATGTTTGTTGTTATTTTATGGATAATTTATGTTTTGTAAGCTATGGTTTACATAATTTTAACACTGACTCAAGGGTTCGGGGAAAAAATTCTCTAGAAATAAAATTTGAAAAAAAAAGATGATGTCTCACATGCTCTAGATAATTTTTATATTTCTGTACCTCTCCTTGTGATATTCCCCTGCTCTACTTTACATTTAACTTTATTATTCTGTGCCCGCACTAGTGGTATATGTTGGAGCCACCAAATGTTCACCAATTGTTCAGGTAATATTTCGAAAGGAAGCAATGATAAGAAAAAATACTGGCTGAAATTTAAGTAGGCATTATAAGAGGATACACCAAATCAGAATGATTTATTCTTCAATTAAATATTAAATCCCACCATTTTTTAATTATGCTTCTACTCACAGAGACTGTCATTTTGCATTCAGACTCTCATCCCAAGCTACTCAAGTGAATGGAGCAGTAGACATCACTCATGCATTCCACAGTTCAATGACTGTCAGGAATTCAAAGCCATCCAAGCTTGGGAAACTCACTACTGCTAATTCTATAGATTTGCATGCTGAAACACAACTTTGTGTTCCCTTCATATTAAATATTAATATAATATAAAATTATATTAATACTTAATGTTAAGGGAACACAAAGTTCACTTTATATATTAATATAATATAAAATTAAGTGAAGGTAATATTAAAAATGTTAAGCTCACTTAATTGGATGCGAATCAGACCATTACCAACTACTGTCATTGTGACCAGTCAAGGAAGACTATTACAAAAATATCCCATGATAAAAGAATTCTAAAAGGGTTATTAAATTGCTGTACATTACCTTTGGGATGCAAACTCTCCTGACTTCCAACTCCATAATAATAGATCTGCCATTCATCAAACACAGTTAAAAAAAGACTGTCTATATTAGGCTTGTTGATCACTCAAAATTATACATTAGGGCCAATTACCTTTCTCCTCTCAGAAGAAACTACATGAGGCAAGAGAATGCTTGGCATTCAAATACATGTACTGTGTAATTTTTTTCCATCAGTTAAATTAATGATGGGAAGATCACACAAAGAAATGCCCATTTTTCCAATGTGCATTCTTAGCATCTACACACAAAGAGGGAAATTCACTCTTACAATTTAAATGGAAGGAATCCAACTGAACACTTTTCTAATAGAACGTTGGCCATCTGTGATTCAACTTATCCACAAAGTTAGGTACACAAAATCAACTGGAACAGAGATCAGATTTTTTTTTAAATAGATGAGGGGAAGAGAAAATTAAGAGATGCCGAATACAAGTCTATTTTATTGGAGCTGGAAGTTCTAGTAAATAAATGAAGCACACTCACTCCTACCATTTACTGTATACGAATGTTTACATCTGTACAAAAACAGATGTGACCACAGGAATCAGATGAGCAAGGAAAGATGCTTTAGTTTTCCTAAAATATCCAGATTTCTCAGCCATTGCCGAAGCAATTACAATTTTATTTTTATTTTAAACATATTGGGGTAAAATTGAATAGATTTTTTTCCTGATATACAGCCTTTTTGCATGAATCAGTCACGGCACAGGAAGAGAATTAGACAAAAACAGAAAATGTTGGAATCATTCAGCAGATAAAATAGCATTCACAGAAGCAATGATGGTTGATTAAGGACCCTTCATCAGAATTGGGAAAGCGAGAACATAACTATTTTAAGATGCAATGAGCCGGTGGAGGGCGAGGGGTGGGCTTCAGGGTAAGAAACAGAGAAAATGTGATAAGGTGCAGATCAATGTTGTCAAGGCAACAATTACTTAAAATACTAGTTGGAGACAGAAAATAATAGAACAGACTTATGCAACGGTTCTCAACCCTTTTATGCCATGGACCAATACCATTAAACAAAGGGTCTGCAGACCCCAGGTTAGGAACATGAGGGGGATCTTCTTCACTCAGAGGGTGATGAAAATGTAGAACGAGCTAGCAGTAGAAGTGGTGATTGCAGGTTTGAATTCAACATTTAAGGGAAATTTGGATAGATGCATGGATGGAAAGGGTATGGAGGTGCCGGTTAATGGGACTAGGCAGATTTATAGTTTAGCACAGAATAGATGGGCCAAAGGACCTCATTCTGTGCTGTAGTACTCTATGACTCCACAAACAGAATTATAAAACAATTCCAAAACAAGGAATTATACATTATTGCACTAAACATCTTTGCAGTACATGTTTGCCAGTTTCATTTCAGTGTGCATTTGGGGCTTAACAGATAGCAGCCAGTTTGAAGGTGACTGCTACATTTAGACCAAACAATGGATGTATAATATTGTTTCAAAGAAATTTTTCAAGAAAAATTCAAGGAATTTCAAGTTTGGCTTGGTTACATGAGAACATTTAACATTTTTTTATTTTCTTCAGCTTTCTGAACCTCCTTAAAGTAAAAAGCATTCTACAAAACACTCCAATCTATGCATCTTTCCCAAGTTTATCATAGTAGCAGGTAGCATTTTCCTCCTAGCTTCCATCCCACAGGGCAGTGCAGGTCATAGAAAATGTCCAGAAAAGCAAACTCTATCAGGGCAGAGGAGTTATGTGCTTCACAGAAATGTGGTATCAATTGTACGAACTGTAACGTTTTAGAAACAAATCAGCAGCAAGAGATTTCACACTGAGTCAGGTTTTGATGTTAA
This sequence comes from Hemitrygon akajei, assembly GCF_048418815.1. Lineage (NCBI taxonomy): Eukaryota > Metazoa > Chordata > Chondrichthyes > Myliobatiformes > Dasyatidae > Hemitrygon > Hemitrygon akajei. The sequence continues at coordinate 51,735,006 of NC_133124.1, read as the reverse complement.
AACCATCTTTATTAGTATATACTTATAATATAGTAACTTAACCAAGATAAACAGAAGTTAAGAGTGTTATGTGTATATATGTGTGCAAACATAGCTCCCAAACTATCGAGCTTGGGAGAACAAGGCTTAGAGCCTTGAGATGGTAAGGTAGGAAAGTTCAGTCACCCACGTAAGAAATGATGGGAGAGAGATATTTGTAATCCACATTGTAATGGAGAGAGAAAGTACGAAGTATTCCACAGGTTCCACGTCAAGTAAACTAAGTAATAGTCGCCGTAGATCTTGTCTGATGTGTTGTTCCAAATCCAGATACGAATCATCAAAAAAAAACGACCTGTCACAGGAATATCGTCTTCGAGTGGTTACCACACAACATACCCAGGCAAGGATTAACACACAAGTGGTCCCACAGGATATTCCAAAAATCCACTCCTATGGATTATGCTAAGTGACAGTCACTTTTCCGTTATGCACAGCGTGCCGATGATCAACTCACCCTTGTGGGTATAGGAGAGTTCCAAGCCTCAGCTGCGACAAGCCAAAGCTACTGGCTTCCCCAGTCTCTCTTACTCTCTCTCTGTGATTAAGTCCAGTGTCAGCCTGTGACTGACATCATAGTCCCGCCTCACTCAGGCACTTTTAAAGTAACAGTCAGTAAATGACTGCAGGTTCGTAACACTTCCCCCCAAAAAGAAAGGTTTTGATCTAAAAGAGCAAAATTTTAACTGCAAACTACAGTATGTGAAACAATACATGTATGGTTATCATATAGCATACTACAGACTAATAACATTTTACAGAAGTGTATACATCAAAATAAATTCCACATCACTCTTCAAATACATTGCAAGCTTAACATCTAGAAAGACAATCCACAATTATATTATCTTTGCCTTTAATGCGAGTTATCATAATATTATATTCCTGCAGAATCAAATTTAACAACCGTCTGTTTTTGTCCTTCACCTTACTCAAAAACACCAATGGATTATGATCTGTATAAACCACAAGTGGTTTCTGAGCTGAGCAAACATAAAATGCTGCAAAGCCAAGATAAGTGACAATAATTCTCTCTCTATGGTGGAATAATTTCTTTGATGCTCATTAAATTTGTTTGAAAAGTAAGCCACAGGATGATTTACATCATCATCCTTTTGTAATATTACTGCTCCTGCAGCTTTATCACTGGCATCCACAGCTATAGAGAATGGCTTTGCAAAGTCAGGTGCCCTGAGCACAGGTTGGTGACATAAAATAGCTTTCAATTGATCAAATGTCTCCTGACAAGTGTTACGAATGTGCCACAACTCTGAGGGGCCGAAGGGTACAAAGTAGCCCCCTCCTTTTTGAGAATCGCAAGATCGCAATTAATTCGGGTCTGGGACCCAGGAAATGAGAGAGAGACACGCAGAATCCACAAGGGTTTGGAATGTGCCCTGGCCTCAGCAAGACAGAACCATTGATAACGGCCATTGTCTCTTGGAGACGGAATTGTGTATTGAGTACTGTACTATTCATTGAAGCCCTCAGGGGGTGACCAGAGTGGGTTGGTTGAGGGATTGCATCATCCCAACCTGATTGACATCTGAAACCCCTTGAGTAAGGATAAAAGAGGGTCTGGGGAACAACCCCTTCAGACACACCAGGAGAAACGCTAGAAATCCCATGACAGCGTTTAATAGCGACAGCCGGTGGGGCTCGCGTGCGTCCTTTTCCCTTGCCTGGGAATTGGTGGGCTCGCCATGGAAGAACGGCTTTAGCTAAAGGAGAGGCCACACCAACGGAACTCTGGAAGGATCGAAATCATAAAAGGAAAAGCCAGCAAGTTCTAAAAATCTCTCTCTTGACTCCAACCAAAGGCTGCAGCCTGAATGAACTGAGTGACTTTTATATTTCCATCGGACAATACATTATCCCCTAGACAATAATAGAGCTATTTCTTATTGATTATTATTATACCCGCACTTTTAGATTTAGTATTAACGACGTATATTATCTGTATGTTTGCATTGATATTATTTTTGTGTATTTTTACCAATAAATACTGTTAAAAATAGTACCATCAGACTTCAACGGACCTCTCTATCTTTGCTGGTAAGTAACCCAGTTACGGGGTTCGTAACACAAGGTTCTGTCCAAACAAACTTTTCACCTTTTTCAGGAGGTTGGTCAAAGGGAGAGCGATATCAGCAAAATTCTTACAGAACCTACGATAATATCCAACCATTCCCAGAAACCTAAGAGCCTTTTTACCATTTGGAATGAGAACTTCAGAAATTGCCTGAACTTTTGCCTGAACAGGAGCCAGCTTGCCTTGACCTACAACATAGCCAAGATAGGTCACAGTGGCATGGCCAGATTCACTCTTAACTAAGTTAACTGTAAGTTGGCCTTCGAGAGCATTTCAAATAACTCTTCCACTGCAGAGATATGTGCTTCCCATGTGTCACTCCCTGGGACTAAATCATCAATACAGGCATCTGTATGTTTTAACCCTTGAATTACAAAATTAATCATTCTCTGGAATGTTCCTGGAGCACTGTTTATTCCAAATGGCAGAACATTGTATTCATACAACCCAGAAGGCGTTACAAATGCAGAAATTTCTTTACCTTTATCCGTCAATGGAACACACAATACCCTTTCAACAGATCAATCTTTGTAAAACCCTTACTTTTTTCAACCTTGTCTATACAATCATCCACTGTGGGGATGGGATAAGCATCTGTTTTTGTTACAGCATTTACCTTTCTATAATCAGTGCAAAACCCCACACTACCATCTGGTTTAGGCACAATAACACAAAGTGAACTGAGTTAGAAGGCTGAATAATACAATTTTTCAGTATATACTCAATTTGTTGTTCAGCGTTCACCCTGTACACATCAGACTTCCAATATAACTCGGAGTCCTGCCATGTGCAGAAGTTCGCTGATGACACGGCCATAGTGGGGTGTGTCAGGAATGGACAGGAGGAGGAGTATAGGAAACTGATACAGGACTTTGTGATATGGTGCAACTCAAACTACCTGCGTCTCAATATCACCAAGACCAAGGAGATGGTGGTGGACTTTAGGAGATCTAGGCCTCATATGGAGCCAGTGATCATTAATGGAGAATGTGTGGAGCAGGTTAAGACCTACAAGTATCTGGGAGTACAGTTAGACGAGAAGCTAGACTGGACTGCCAACACAGATGCCTTGTGCAGGAAGGCACAGAGTCGACTGTACTTCCTTAGAAGGTTGGCGTCATTCAATGTCTGTAGTGAGATGCTGAAGATGTTCTATAGGTCAGTTGTGGAGAGCGCCCTCTTCTTTGTGGTGGCATGTTGGGGAGGAAGCATTAAGAAGAGGGACGCCTCACGTCTTAATAAGCTGGTAAGGAAGGCGGGCTCTGTCGTGGGCAAAGTACTGGAGAGTTTAACATCGGTAGCTGAGCGAAGGGCGCTGAGTAGGCTACGGTCAATTATGGATAACTCTGAACATCCTCTACATAGCACCATCCAGAGACAGAGAAGCAGTTTCAGCGACAGGTTACTATCGATGCAATGCTCCTCAGACAGGATGAAGAGGTCAATACTCCCCAATGCCATTAGGCTTTACAATTCTACCGCCAGGACTTAAGAACTTTTTAAAAGCTATTATTAATGCTTTTTGAGATAGTGATTTAGATGTATATCATTTTTTTTTTTACTGAGTTAAGTATTGTATGTAATTAGTTTTGCTACAACAAGTGTATGGGACATTGGAAAAAAGTTGAATTTCCCCATGGGGATGAATAAAGTATCTATCTATCTATCTATATATCTATCTATCTAAGGATGTTGCTTAATTGGTTTAGCATCCCTGACATCAACATCATGGGAGGTTATTGTCGTTCGTTTTGGGATATCAGGAAATAAATCCTTAAATCTCATAATTAACTGTTTCATCTTACAGCTGCTGCGGCTGTAAGTGGGCCAATTTCTCATCAATCAAATTCAAAATACTCTAGTTTACTAATCTAGCGGAAACAATGTTTGGTTTATGATAAACCTCAGATGGGTCAATCAATTCGTTCCCAGGGTTGGCAGACTCATTTACTTTTACAACAACACTCACAGTTGGTGCCTGCTCTTCAAAATATGATTTCAACATGTTTATATTAACCAACTGTGTTGGCTTTCTTCGATCTGGTGTTTTGACTACAAAATTCACATAATCTATTTTAGACACTATTTCATAAGGTCCTTGGTATTTCGCCTGAAGTGGATTTGTCAATATTGGAAATAACACCAGCGCCTTATCTCCCATCTGGAATTTTTCTCACACAAGCCGTTTATCATACCAACACTTCATTTTGTTTTGAGAAACCTTTAAGTTTTCCTTCGCAAGGCTATAGGCTTTGTGTAATCTGTCTTTGAATTTCAAAACATAATCTAACAAATTGATATGCATGTCCTCATTAATACATTGTTTCTTTAACAGGGTCAAAGGTCCTCGAACCCTATAACCAAATACAAGTTCAAATGGACTAAAGCCTAGTGAATCCTGTACTGATTATCATACTGCGAATAAAAGCAAATGAATTCCTTCATCCCAATCCTTCCCATTTTCAACACAGAATGTCTTAATCATTGTTTTTAGGGTAGAATGGAATCTTTCTAAAGCCCCTTGCGATTTTGGATGGTACGCAGATGATGTAATCTGCTTGGCTCCCAATTCATAACTACCTACTGGAATAATCCAGATGTAAAATTACTTCCTTGATCAGACTGGATTTCTTTAGGCAAACCAAATAAAGTGGAAAAACATTATGAGAGCTCTGGACACAGTTTTAGATTTGATATTTCTTAGAGGTACTGCCTCGGGAAATCTTGATGTGGTACACATGATGGTTGGCAAATACTGATGACCTGCTTTAGTCTTTGGTAATGGGACAAGACAATCCACAATAACTTTGGAAAAGGGTTCACCAAGTGCAAGGATAGGCTGCAGTGGCGCCACTGGAGTGACCTGATTAGGTTTACCCACAACTTGACAAGTGTGACAGGTTCGACAAAAGGTCACAACATCTTTCCTCAAATTAGACCAGAAAAATTGTTTCATAACCTTGTTTAAAGTTGTATTCACACCAAGATGGCCACCCAAGGACATACTATGGGCCAAAGTTAAAATTTCATTCCTATAAACTTTAGGAACTACAACCTGGTGAACAACTGCCCATTCCTCACTCGCAGGTATAGCAGATGGTCTCCACTTCCTCATTAACACTCCATCCTTGAAACGATATCCTACTGGCACTTCTTTAATCTGATCATCTGAGAGAGCTTTTTCTTTTAAAGCTTCAATCTTAGGGTCTCGGTTCTGTTCTGCTATAAACTCCTTCCTCGACAGAGACAAATCTTTATCGTTAGATTTAATACCTGGATATTGGTGAAACAATGAAGGCAGAAAAGTTCCTGACACGTCATCTAAACCTGAATCCCGATTTTGGCTATCATGGGTAGCAGAATCATGCTGCACAGAACTATCTGCATTGGCTGATTTCTTAGCCATACTTCGAGTTATTGCGCAGGAGGGATAAAAGTTAGAATCCATCTTTACATCATCAGTGTCTGGCTTAGATGTCAGCTGCACTGCAGGAACAACTTTACCACCTGCTAGGTCATTTCCTAACAACAGAGAAACACCTTTCACTGGTAAACTGGGTCATAGCCCTATTTTAACAGATCCCGAAACCAACCCTGACTCTAAAGTTACCTTGTTCAGCAGCACAGGAACAATGCTGCCCCCGATGCCTTTAATAAGATTTACCTCACCAGTGGCAGTCTCATCACTAAACTTCAGAACACTGTCTAGTATAACTGACTGAGAAGCCCCAGTATCTCGAAGAATCTTCACTGGTACCGGGGTTGTCCCTTCATTCACTGACACAAACTCATCTGACATAAAATGATCAAATCCCTTGAGAACCCTGTGGGTTTATAGGTGTTTCAATATGCTGAACACAGGCGTCTGGAACTGTCTCCTTTTCCTTCTTCTTCTTCAGAAGGGAACAATTAGCCATAATATGACCAGCTTTCCTACAATAGTGACATGTAAGACCAGAACATGTCTCCTTCACTTGCTTCCCTTCATCCTTACCTTTGTCACTAGACCTAGATTTAATTTCTGGTTCACTCCTACTTTCCATGCTACACTTTTGGGAGGTCTTACTCGGGATAAACTTAGCCTTGTGGGTGAGGGCAAACTCATCTGCTAATCTAGCAGATTCTTGCAACGTGGCAGTGCCTTTCTCATCCAAATACGTCTTTATGTCATTCAGGACGCACCTTTTAAATTCCTCAATTAGAACCAACTCTTTCAAGTTGTTAAAATCATCACTCACATTTTTAGATGTACACATTCGCTCGAAATATACAGACTTTTCATAAGCAAATTCCACATGTTTTGTTCACAGATTTCTTCAAATTTCTAAACTTTTGTCTATAGGCTTCTGAAACCAATTCACAGGCTTTAAGCGCAGCCTGTTTCACAATGTCATAATCATCTGCATCTTCAATTGATAGGGTAGAATAAGCCTGTTGAGCCTTACCCTTAATTACACTCTGTAACAAGAGAGGCCAGCCTTCTTTTGGCCACCCTAGACTCTGAGCCACTTTCTCAAACTGCTGGAAGTATTTATCAACCTCAGCCTCAACAAATGGAGGGACTAGTTTAACTTCCTGGCTGGCAACAAACTGTACAACCAGCTTCCTAGAGCCAGAAGTTTGCCTCTTGAGCTTTAACCTCTCCTTCTCTATCTCAAACTGCCTTTGTTTGTCTCTTTCTCTTTCCCTAGCCTCTAATTTAAACCTCTCTAACTTCATTTGTTCTAGTTGTAACAGGGTCTCCAGTTTACTTTCAGGAAACCACTCTAACACCTCCGCATCAAACTCTTCCTTGTCTATGTAGTGCTCTCTATTATCCTCTGAATTTGTACCTTTTTCATAGATCGTTTTACCTCAGTAAGTTTCAGCTCCTTAGCAATGGCCAACAATTCATCCTTTTTGGCTTTCTCTAATGCCTCGGGGGTTAGCAATGTCAGAAATGCATCAATATCCATTGCTGATGATTTCCCCACACATAAGTAAATCAAAAGAGAAGTAGCCAATGAGATCGATAATCAATCAATCAATAAGCTCCGATTTTGTTCATAGCCCAGAAGAGTCATCAATTTTGTTACGAACTGTAACGTTTTAGAAACAAATCAGCAGCAAGAAATTTCACACTGAGTCAGGTTTTGATGTTAAAACCACTATATTTATTAGTATCTACTTATAATATAGTAACTTAACCAAGATGAACAAAAGTTGTGTACGTATGTATGTAAATATAGCTCCCAAACTATCGAGCTTGGGGGAGCAAGGCTTAGAGTCTTGAGGTGGTGAAGTAGGACCTACAGAACAATACAGGCCCTTCGGCCCACAAAGTTGTGCTGAACATGTCCCTACCTTAAAAATTACTAGGCTTACCTATAGCCCTCTATTTTACTAAGCTCCATGTACCTATCTAAACGCCTCTTAAAAGACCCTATCATATCCGCCTCCACCACTGTTGCTGGCAGCCCATTCCACGCACTCACCGCTGAGTAAAAAGCTTACCCCTGACATTTCCTCTGTACCTACTCCCCAGCACCTTAAACCTGTGTCCTCTTGTAGCAACCATTTTGGCCCTGAGAAAAAGGCTCTGACTATCCACACGATCAATATGTCTCATCATCTTGTACACCTCTATCAGGTCACCTCTCCTCCTTCGCTCCAAGGTGAAAAGGCCGAGTTCACTCAAACTATTCTCATAAGGCATGCTTCCCAATCCAGGCAACATCCTTGTAAATCTCCTCTGCACCCTTTCTATGGCTTCCACATCCTTCCTGTACTGAGGCGACCAGAATGGAGCACAGTACTCCAAGTGGGATCTGACCAGGGTCCTATATAGCTGCAACATTACCTCTCAGCTTCTAAATTCAATTCCATGATTGATGAAGGCCAATACACCATACACCTTCTTAACCACTGAGTCAACCTGCGCAGCTGCTTTGAGCGTCCTATGGACTCGGACCCCAAGATCCCTCTGATCCTCCACACTGCCAAGACTCTTACCATTAATACTATATTCTGCCATTGTATTTAACCTACCAAAATGAACCACTTCACACTTAACTGGGTTAAACTTCATCTGCCACTTCTCAGCCCAGTTTTTCATCCTATCAATGTCCTGCTGTAACCTCTGACAGCCCTCCACACTATCCACAACACCTCCAACCTTTGTGTCATCAGCAAACTTACTAACCCATCCCTCCACTTCTTCATCCAGGTCATTTTTGAAAATCACGAAGAGTAAGGGACCTAGAACAGATCCCTGAGGCACTCCACTGGTGACCAACCTCCATGTAGAATATGACCCGTTGACAACCACTCTTTGCCTTCTGTGGGCAAGCCAGTTCTGCATCCACAAAGCAATGGGCCCTTGGATCCCATGCCTCCTAACTTTCTCGATAAACCTTGCATGGGGTACCTTATCAAATGCCTTGCTGAAATCCATATACTCTACATCTACTGCTCTTCCTTCATCAATATGTTTAGTCAAATCCTCAGAAATTTCGATCAGACTCTTAAGGCACGACCTGCCCTTTACAAAGCCATGCTGACTACTCCTAATCATATTATACCTCTCCAAATGTTCATAAATCCTGCCTTTCAGGATCTTCTCCATCAACTTACCAACCACTGAGATAAGATTCGCTGGTCTATAATTTCCTGGGCTAACTCTACTGCCTTTCTTGAATAAAGGAACAACATTCGCAACCCTCCAATCCTCCAGAACCTCTCCCGCTCCCATTGATGATGCAAAGATCATCACCAGAGGCTCAACAATCACCTCCTTCGCCTCCCACAGCACCCTGGGGTACATTTTGTCCGGTTCCAGCGACTTATCCAACTTGATGCTTTCCAAAAGCTCCAGCGCATCCTCTTTCTTAATATCTACATGCTCAAGCTTTTCAGTCTGCTACAAGTCATCACTACAATCACTAAGATCCTTTTCCATAGTGAATACTGAAGTGAAGTATTCATTAAGTACCTCTGATATTTCCTCCGGTTTCACACACTTTCCCACTGTCACACTTGATAGGTCCTATTCTTTCACATCTTATCCTCTTGCTTTTCACATACTTGTAGAACACCTTGGGGTTTTCCTTAATTCTGCCTGCCAAGGCCTTTTCAACGCCCCTTCTGGCTCTCCTAATTTCCTTCTTAAGCTCCTTCCTGTTAGGCTTATAATCTTCTAGATCTCTAACATTACCTAGCTCTCTGAACATTTTGTGAGCTTTTCTTTTCTTCTTGACTAGATTTATTACAGCCTTTGTACACCATGGTTCCTGTACCCTACCATAACTTCCCTGTCTCATTGGAACATACCTATACAGAACTCTACACAAATATCCCCTGAACATTTGCCACATTTCTTCCATACTTTTCCCTGAGAACATCTGTTCCCAATTTAAGCTTCCAATTTCCTGCCAGATGGCCTCATAATTCCCCTTACTCCAATTAAACTCTTTTCTAACTCATCTGTTCCTATCTCTCTCCAATGCTATTGTAAAGGAGATAGAATTATGATCACTATCTCCAAAATGCCCTCCCACTGAGAGATCTGACACCTGACCAGGTTCATTTCCCAATACCAAATCAAGTACAGTCTCTCCTCTTGTAGGCTTATCAACATATTGTGTCAAGAAACCTTCCTGAACACACCTAACAAACTCCACCCCATCTAAACCCCTTGCTCTAGGGAAATGCCAACTGATATTTGGGAAATTAAAATCTCCCATCACGACAACTCAGTTATTATTACACCTTTCCAGGATCTGTTTCCCTATCTGCTCCTCAATAACCCTGTTACTATTAGGCAGCCTATAAAAAACACCTAGTAAAATTATTGACCCCTTTCTGTTCCTAACCTCCACCCACAGAGACTCCATAGACAATCCCAGTGACTTATCTAACTTAATACCTTTCAAAAGCTCCAGCGTATCCTCTCTCTTAAAGTCTATACACTCAAACGTTTCAGTCTGCTTAAAGTCATTTCCACAATTGCCAAGGTCCTGTTCACTAGTGAATACTGAAGCAAAGTATTCATTAAGTACCTCTGCTACCTTCTGCGGCTCCATGCACGATTCCACTCTCATTCCAGATTGGTCCTATTCTCACACGGCTCATCCTCTTGCTCGTCACATACTTGTAGAATGCCTCGGGGTCTTTCTTAATCCTGCTCACCAAGGCCTTCTCATGGCCCCTTTTAACTCTCCAAATTTCATTCTTGAGCTCCTTCCTGGCACCCTTGTAATTTTCTAGAGCTCTAACAGTACCTAGTTTCTTGAACCTTTCGTAAGTTTTTCCCTTCTTCTTAACTAGATTTTCTACATCCTTTGTATACTATGTTTCTTTCACCTCTTTTCCTGCTTCAGTGGAACATACATATGCAAAATGCCACACAAATGTTCCCAGAACATATGCCACATTTCTGCAGTGCATTTCCCTGAGAACATCCACTCCCAATTTATGTTCCCAAGTTCTTGCCTAATAGCATCATATTTCCCTCCACTCCAATTAAATGTTTTCCCAGATTTTCTGCTCCTATCCCTCTTCAGTTCTATGGTAAAGAATATAGAGTTGTTATCACTACCTCCAAAATGCCCTCCCACTGAGAGATCTGACACCTGACCAGGTTCATTTCCTAATACCAGATCAAGTACAGTCTCTCCTCTAGTTGGCTTATCTACAGATTGCATCAGGAAACCTTCCTGAACACACCTAACAAACTCCACCCAATCTAAACCCCTTGCTCTAAGGAGATGCCAGTCAATACTGGGGAAGTTAAAATCACCCATCACAACAAATTCATGCTGATACAATTGTATTTCTATGTTATACTGATTATCCTGTTGTACATACTATTTATTACAAATTACTATAAATTGCACATTTAGATGGAGACGTAACGTAAAGGTTTTTACTCCTCATGTATGTGAAAGACGTAAGTAGAAAAGTCAATTCAATTCAAACCCTATTACTATTGCACCGTTCCAGAATCTGCCTCCCTATCTGCTCCTCAATTTCTGTTACTGTTGGGGTTCTATAAAAAACACCCAGTAGGGTTATTGCCCCCTTCCTGTTTCAGACTTCCACCCACAATGACTCAGTAGACAATCCCTCCATGACTTCCTTCTTTTCTGCAGCTGTGACTCTATCCGTCATTAGCAGTGGCATCCCCCCCCACCTCTTTTGCTTCCCTCCATCCTTTTTGAAACATCTAAAGCCTGTGCATTCAGCAGCCATTCCTGTCTGAGTCGGCTAAGTCTCTGTAATGCCAACATCATAGTCACACGTATTGATCCACGCAATAAGTTCATCCGCCTTGCTTATGATACTCCTTGCATTAAAATAGACACAACTCAAACCATCTAGCTGAGGGCTTCTTTGCTCTATCATCTGCCTGTCCTTCCTTATCAACTCTCTACCAGCTGTCACTATTTGTACACCAACCACCCCATCCTCTGCCTCTTCACTTCAGTTCCCACCCCCCTGCAAATCAAGTTTAAACCCTCCCCATAGCAGTAGCAAACCTCCCTCCCAGGATGTTGGTTCCTCCCCAGTTTAGGTACAACCCGTCCCACTTGAACAGGTCACCCCTTCCCCAGAAAAGGTTCCAATGATCCAAGAACTTGAAACCCTGCCCCCTGCACCATCTCCTCAGCCACTCATTCATCTGTGCTATCTTTGTGTTCTGACCTTCACTAGATCGAGGCACTAGGAGTAATCTGGAGATTACCACCTTGGAGGTTCTGCTCTTCAGCCTCCTTCCTAACTCCCTGAACTAACTGCACAGGATCTCTACCCCTCTCCTGCCTATGTCATTGGTACCAACATGTACCACAACCTCCAATGCTCACCCTCCCCTTCAAGAATATTCTGCAACTGTTCAGAGACATCTTGGACCCTAGCACCCAGGAGGCAACACACTATCCTGGGGTCTCTTTTGCTGCTGCAGAATCTCCTATCTGTCCCCCTAACTATGACTATTGCTCTGCCTGACTTCTCCCTTCCCTTCGGAGGCTCAGAGCCAAATGCAGTGCTATTGGTCTGGCTGCTGCTGCCTTGCCCAGATAGGTCATACCCCACAGCAGTATCCAAAGGGATATACCTGTTGCTGAGGGGAATGGCCACAAGGGGACCCTGCACTGATTTCCTTCTCCTTTTACCTCTACTTCCTGAATTCTGCATTCCGGGTCAACCAAGGTTGTGTACCCTTGCCACTTGAGAATAACTTCTTCTGAGGGGCATATCTTTCCTGCACCTTGTGAACCATTCCCAGAAACTTCATCCGCTCTGCTCTGGTGTTATCCACACCTGTATTCCCTTCCAATCCACGTGGGCAAGCTCCTTTCTCATGCCACTGTAATTGGCTTTATTCAATTGCAATACTGATACATCTGACTTATGCTTCACCATCTCAAACTGCAGTTTGAATTCAATCATATTATGATCACTGTCTCTTAAGGGTTCCTTTAGGTTAAGCTCCCTAATAAAATCTGGATTATTACACAACACCCAATCTAAGATAGCCTTTCCCCGAGTAGATCAAGGACAAGCTGCTCTAAAATGCCATCTCATAGGCATTCAACAAATTCCCTCTCTTGGAATCTGACACCAATCTGATTTTCCTAACCCCCTTGCATATTGAAGTCCTCCATTACAATCATGACCTTTCCAGCTCGCTTTGCAATCTCAACCCCACATCTTGGCTACCATTTGGAGGTCTATATATGATTCCTTTTTTTTTACCTTACCGTTTCTTAACTCCACCCACAAAGATTCAACGTTCTCTGACCCTATGTCACCTCTTTCTAAAGATGTAATTCCATCTCTTACCAACAGAGCTACACCACTGCCTATGCTTTCCTGCCAGTCCTTTCGATACAAAGTATATCCTTTGATATTAAGCTCCCAACTATGACCTTCTTTCAGCCATAGTGTCATACCGATCAATCTCTAATTGTGCATGAGTTTATCCACTTTGTTACAAATACTATGTGCATTTAAATTCACCACCTTCAGTCCTACATTCTTAGCCCTTTTGAATTTAGCTTCTGTGGTACCGTAAGACCTTAAGATATAGGAGCAGAAGTAGGCCATTCGGTCCATCAAGTCTGCTTTGCCATTCAGTCCTGGGCTGATCCAATTTATCCAGTCATCCCCAATTCCCTGCCTTCTCCCCATACCCTTTGATGCCCTGGCTAATCAAGAACCTATCTATCTCTGTCTTAAATACACCCAATGACTTGGCCTCCACAGCCACTCATGGCAACAAATTCCACCCTCTGACTAAAGTAATTTCTCCACATCTCAGTTGTAAAGGGATGTCCATTAATTCTGAAGATGCGCCCTCTTGTCCCAGAATCCCCTACCATGGGAAATAACTTTGCCATTTCTAATCTGTTCAGGCCTTTTAACATTCAGAATATTTCTATGAGATCCCCCCTCAATCTCCAGAACTCCAGAGAATACAGCCCACGAAATACTAGACATTCCTCATATGGTAACCCTTTCATTCCTGCAATCATTCTCGTGAATCTTCTCGGAACTCTCTCCAATGTCAGTATATCCTTTCTAAAATAAGGAGCGCAAAACTGCACACAATACTCCAAGTGTGGTTTCACAAGTGCCTTATACAGCCTCAACATCACATCCCTGCTCTTATGTTCTATACCTCTAGAAATGAATGCCAACATTACATTTGTCTTCTTCACAACTGACTCAACCTGGAGGTTAACCTTTAGGGTATCTTGCACAAGGACTCCCAAGTGCCTTTGCATCTCTGCATTTTGAATTTTCTTGCCATCTAAATAATAGTCTGCCCATTTATTTCTTCCACCAAAGTGCATGACCATACACTTTCCAACATTATATTTCATTTGCCATTTCTTTGCCCATTCACCTAATCTATCTAAGTCTCTCTGCAGGCTCTCTGTTTCCTCAACACTATCCGCTCCTCTACCTATCTTTGTATCATCCAAAAATTTAGCCACAAATCCATTAATACCATAGTCCAAATCATTGACATACATCATAAGAAGCAGCAGTCCCAACACCGACCCCTGTGGAACTCTACTGGTAACCAGCAGCCAGCCAGAATAGGATCCCTTTATTCCCACTCTGTTTTCTGCCAACCAGTCAATGCTCCCACCCACACTAGTAACTGCCCTGTAATTCCATGGACTCTTATCTTGCTAAGCAGCCACATGTGCGGCACCTTGTCAAAGGCCTTCTGAAAATTCAAGTACACCACGTCTACTGCATCTCTTCTGTCTACCTTGTTTGTTATTTCCTCAGAGAATTGCAGTAAGTTTGTCTGGCAGGATTTTCCTTTCAAGAAACCATGCTGGCTTTGCCCTATCTTGTCATGTGCCTCCAGGTATTCCGTAATCTCATCCCTAACAATCGATTCAATTCTTTGTACTCTCTGCATTTGTATCCAATCATTGGCTTGTCCTTCCTTACATTCAAGTTACACTCATCTTGTATATCTGCTGGCTCACTGTCAGCTCTATCATACTGGTTCCCATCCTCCTGCCATTTTAGTTTAAACCATTCCCAACAGTCCTAGCAATCCTACCCACAAGGATATTAGTACCCCTCAGATTCAAGTGTAACCCGTCCCTTTGTACAAGTCACACCTACCCCAGAATTCTGAATCCCTGTCCCCTGCTCCAATTCTTCAGCCACGCATTTATCTGCCAACTCATTCTAGTCCTATCCTCACTGTCACGTGGCATAGGCAGCAATCCTGGGATTACTACACTTGAGGTCCTGCTTCTCAACTTCCTTCCTATTGTATGTAATTAGTTTTGCTACAACAAGTGTATGGGACATTGGAAAAAAAGTTGAATTTCCCCATGGGGATGAATAAAGTATCTATCTATCTATCTAACTCCCTGTATTCTGTTTTCAGGACATCCTCCCTTTTTCTAGTTCTGTGATTAAGAAGGCATATACGGTGTATTGGCCTTCATCAATTGTGGAATTGAAATTAGGAGCCGAGAGGTAATGTTGCAGCTATATAGGACCCTGGTCAGACCCCACTTGGAGTACTGTGCTCAGTTCTGGTCATCTCACTAAAAGAAGGATGTGGAAACCATAGAAAGGGTGCAGATGAGATTTACAAGGATGTTGCCTGGATTGGGGAGCATGCCTTATGAAAACAGGTTGAATGAACTTGGCCTTTTCTCCTTAGAGTGACTGAAGATGAGAGGTAATCAGATAGAGGTGTATAAGATGATGAGAGGCATTGATCGTGTGGATCATCAGAGATTTTTTCCCAGGGCTGAAATGGCTGCCACAAGAGGGCACAGGTTTAAGGGTGCTGGGGAGCAGGTACAAAGGAGATATCAGGGATGTTTTTTACTCAGAGAGTGGTGAGTGTGTGGAATGGGCTGGCAGCAACGGTGGTGGAGGCGGATACGATGGGGTCTTTTAAGAGATTTTGGATAGGTACATGGAGCTTAGAAAATAGAGGGCTATGTAATTTCTTAAGGTAGGGATATGTTCGGCACAACTTTCTGGGCTAAAAGGCCTGTATTGTGTTGTAGGTTTTCTATGTTTTTTCTATGTTGTTAGCAACAACATGTACCACGACTTGTAGCTGCTTACCCTCCCTTTTCAGGATATTCCGATACATCGCAGAACCTGGCAGCTGGAAGGCAAACTACCATCTATGTCTCCTTATGGTGTCCACAGAATCACCTATCTGTCCCCTTAACTATAGAGTCCCCTATTACTGCTGTCATTCTTTTTATTTCTTCTGTTCAATGATTAGAAAATTCTTCAATTGATCAATGACCAGCTTTATAATATCAAGCTCAGAAAATTGTAATGTGTTTTGGTTGTGGAGGCCATCTTTACATATATTTAAGGCAGAAGTTGATAGATTCTTGATTAGTCAGAGCATGAAAGGATACAGGGAGAAGGAGAAGGCAAGAGATTGGGGCTAAGATGGAAAATGGATCAGCCATGATGAAGTGGCAAAGCTGACTAGATGGGCTAAATGGCATAATTTTGCGCCTAGATCGTATGGTATTAAAACATGTATCCATACATTTTTCCATGGGATCATCTTTTCTTTGGAATAAAGCATAAGTGGGTTGAAAAACATTCTTACATGTTAAAATAGGTGGAGAAAAGATCTCCCTCAGATTTTTTAAAATGGATAAACAATAGTCTCTTACTTTATCTCTAATAGCGTGTTCAATTTCAGTGCAAGACGCTGTTAGCATTTTGATCTCAACATATTTATCTGTAACTTTAGCTTTCAATTGTTGTATCTGTTGGGGGGAAAACAAGCAAAGCCAATAAATATTATTCCAATTTTTAACAGTACCACTAAAGTAATTTCTTTTTTATTATCCTAAACAATTCACAATTTTTAAGTAGGCAGAATCATAAAATCACCATATAAGGCCATTCAGTACATTTTGAGGCAATATACTCTGTGGTCCGACCATAACATATGCAATTTTTCTAACTTCATTTAGCATCTGGCTCTAATGCTAGTTGCCTTAAATCTGAGTTCTCTGACAGATACCTCTTAGTCATTACTTGGACTTCTCAGTCATTAGGAAACAAGAACATCTGGGCCACTTTCATTAAAGGATAAGCTTAAATTTGATACAGGTGTTCAAAAGTGAAGGCTCTGGCCAGATAAATGTTGAAAGCCTGTGGTTAATTTGGGGCTAACAACCCTGAATGGTCAAAGAATTGTTACAGAAACAGCAATTATGAATCCTTCTACACCTGTGTGTGATGGTCTGGACAGACAGAGATGGAGGGCCTTCATTGCTGCTCGAAATGTCAGTGGCATTATGAGCAATAAGCAAGCAAGCTATGGATAATTTTCTGATGATAGAAATTTAAGATCACCAAAGAAAGAAATAAGAAGTTATGAGGATACCTTTTAATCTGAGGATTATTAAGTGGTGAAAGATGAAAATGTTTAAAAATTTGATTTATGTTAAAACAATTAAGAAAAATAACATGGAAGGCATCAGGAAGGTATGTTAGAAATTTAAACTGCCACAGTTGCCAGATGGCTTCCTTGTACTCTAAAACATTTGGTACATGAGCCTAGAAATGAATGTTGGTAAGGTTAACGGGAAGTTCTTATACCACTGTTTTAATATTGCATTCACTTCTGCAAGAGCAGAAATAGAAGAAAATTGAACTAAAGTAATCACTTGATGTTTGAAAATATCAAGAATTGCCTTGTTAGACAAACACTAAATTGTTTACAATTGGAATTTGATATCTATCAAATAACTTGTTCCTTTGAGTATAATTCTTAAGGAATACCTTTTAGAAAATAACTGGCTAAAAATGAAACTAACATTACACTGAAAGTTTTTTTTAAAATGAGAGTTCAGGGAACGAACCAACAGAGTTTTGATAGTGAGATCGCAACCAGCCAGTTGCCAACAGTTTTGAAGGGATGGTGGGCATGAAAAAGGCCAGGCATATGATTGAATAGTAGGACCAGAGAAGGAGACTAGAAACAGGAGAAAAGTGGGAACTGGAATAAAGACCATGATGTACCCTGGGGGATGATGATTTGACTTGTATGGCTGGTGTGTTTAGTGGGAGGGTGATGGTTCAAGTAGTAAGCACCAGAATATAACTCTGCAGATTTGGAAAGAGATTGTCATGTGAAAACCTAGTGCAAAAGAGGGCCTCAACAAGAGTGGATTTTGTGATCATAACTAGTGGAACTGAGCATATGTCCACACCATTGAGAGAAAGGGTCAGTTTTAAAATGGGCTGAAGATGTGGTGGGGTTAATACAGTACAGGCAGGGTTGGTACCCAATGTTGACAGTGAGTAATTAACTTATCTGCAGCTGTCCTGGCCTGGTACTGTTCTCAAAAGACAGTTACCCTGGAAATACTAATAATGGACCTTTTTGAACAACAATGGTCCAAGTTCTTTTGCAACATTTCATATTAAAAGTTGCATTGTTTATGGATTTACGTTTCAAAAAGCATCAGGATGTGTCAGCAACTGACATCCAACAATGCCTGGATGACTTTCAGATATGACACAATATTATCCAAAATTGGTCACTGTATTTCAATTCAGTAAATAAAAATTGATTTTCAAATACATGAATCTCAAAAAAAGCTTAAATTTCTAGGCAGAGATACATGATCAACCACATAGTACTTAAAAGACTCAATTCCTCTTTCAATATCAATGTCTGGCCTGCAGTCAGTCCAATAACATATAGAACACTCACTTGTCAGTTTCCATCACACCTCTAATGAAGCCACAGTGTCAGATTTGAAATATGCTCAAGCAAACTCCCAGCCATTATTTTGCTCAGGGTTCTTTATTTCAAATTTTATAAGACATTTTTTATATTTTCAAACCTTGTCACTTTAGAGTTCACATGTTAGTTAAAAATTCTCAAAATTACTTTCCCCAAACAATTCCTCACATATTCCAGAGCATATAAATCATGGGCACACTACTCAATAGAAGCATACACTCAGAGATTCAACACAGGTAAAACAAAAGCAAATTAAATACTTGCATTGTCTTTCTTTATATTCTGCTGAAATTCCAAATCAACCAATTCATCGGTAAGTCTTTTCTGTGACTTTTCTGCTTCTACAATCTGATCCTGAATTTTTTGTTCTTGAGTAGTATATATTTCAAATACAGTTTTGGCTGTGATTATGTCCTTGCTTTAAATAGAAAGATGATGTGTTACAAAACAGTTCTGAAGCTCATAGAGAACTATTTCTTTCCTGCACAGACATATTTCTGTCCAGAGGTTTTAGCATAGACATGTTTTTGTGTAGTGCACAGAGCAAAACAATTAAATTCTAAATACAAGAGAAAATCTGCAGATGTTGGAAAGCCAAGTAATACACATTAAATTCTGGAGGAACTCAGCATGCCTGGAAAAACTCAGTTCCAATGAAGGGTCTCAGCCCAAAACGTTGACTGTACTCTGAGACCTGATGAAGGGTCTTGGCCCGAAACGCCAACTGTACTCTTCTCCATAGATGCTGTCTGACCTGCTGAGATCCTCCAGCACTTTGTAACTGATAAAATATATATTTGTTCAGATTAATATTAAATAATAACTGTCATCCATATATATATGATAAAAATAATCGGATACATGTATTTTTACTAGTATGTGTATAATATATTAAACTTTTAGTTATATTTTCAGTAGAAAAGAATCTTTGGCTTGCTGCCTTTTGTAACTAATAGCTAGCTAGATGAATATATGAAACTATGACCAATGACGTGGGTAGGAGAGTGAGGAGGTCCTGAAAGGTGAGTTTAGGGAGCTAGGTGCGAAGTTAAAGGACAGAACCTCCAGGATAGCAATCTCAGGGTTGCTACCAGTGCCACGTACAGGTGGTTTTAGAAATAGTCAGATAGTGTGGATCAACATGTGGCTGAAGACATGGTGTAGGATGGAGGGCCTCAGATTTATAGATAATTGGGCAGTTTTCCAGGGAAGGTGGGACCTGTTCCGGTGGGACAGTTTACATCTGAACTGGAGGGGGACAAATATTCTTGCAGGTAGGTTTGCTAGAGAGGTTCCAGTGGATTTAAACTAGAAATGAGGGGGGAGGGGAGCCAGAGTGTAGTAACAGATGTATGGGAGAAGGAAGAAAAAGAAGACAGTAAAGTTCTTTGTACTGTTGGAGATAAACAAAGGGGAAGAGGTGGAGAATTTCTTAAATGCATTTATTTTAATGCTAGGAGCATTGCAAGAAAGGTGGATGAGCTTAGAGCATGGATTGATACCTGGAAATATGATGTTGTAGCTATTAGTGAAACATGTTGCAGGAGAGGTGTGATTGGCAACTAAGTATTCCTGGATTTCGTTGCTTCAGGTGTGATAGAATCGGAGGGACAAGAGGGGGAGGTGTTGCGTTGCTTGTCAGAGAAAATATTACAGCGGTGCTCTGGCAGTATAGATTTCAGAGCTCGTCTAGGGAGGCTATTTGGGTGGAATTGAGGAATGGGAAAGGAGTAGTAACACTTACAGGGGTGTATTATAGATCACCTAATGGGGAGCGAGAATTGGAGGAGCAAATTTACAAGAAGATAGCAGATATTTGTAATAAGCACAGGGTTGTGATTGTGGGAGATTTTAATTTTCTACACATAGACTGGGAAGCCCATACTGTAAAAGGGATGGATGGTTTGGAGTTTGTAAAATGTGTGCAGGATAGTTTTTTGCAGCAATACAAAGAGGTACCAACTAGAGAAGGGGCAGTGTTGGATCTTCTGTTAGGGAATGAAATAGATCAGGTGACGGAGGTATGTGTTGGGGAGCACTTCGGGTCCAGTGATCACAATGCCATAATCAATATAATTATGGAGAAGGATAGGACTGGACCCAGGGTTGAGATTTTTGACTGGAGAAAGGCTAACTTTGAGGTGATGCGAAAGGATTTAGAAGGAGTGGATTGGGACAATTTGTTTTATGGGAAGGATGTAATGGAGAAATGGAGGTCATTTAAAGGTGAAATTTTGAGGGTACAGAATCTTTATGTTCCTGTTAGGTTGAAAGGAAAGGTTAAAAGTTTGAGAGAGCCATGGTTTTCAAGGGATATTGGAAACTTGGTTAGGAAAAAGAGAGATATCTACAATAAATATAGGCAGCATGGAGTAAATGAGGTGCTTGAGGAATATAAAGAATGTAAGAAGAATCTTAAGAAAGAAATTAGAAAAACTAAAAGAAGATACGAGGTTGCTTTGGCAAGTAAGGTGAAAATAAATCCAAAGGGTTTCTACAGTTATATTAATAGCAAAAGGATAGTGAGGGATAAAATTGGTCCCTTAGAGAATCAGAGTGAACAGCTATGTGTGGAGCCGAAAAAAAGATGGGGGAGATTTTGAACAATTTCTTTTCTTTGGTATTCACTAAAGAGAAGGATATTGAGTTGTGTAAGGTAAGGGAAACAAGTAGGGAAGGTATGGAAACTATGACAATTAAAGAGGAGGAAGTACTGGTGCTTTTAAGGAATATAAAAGTGGATAAATCTCCGGGTCCTGACAGGATATTCCCTAGGACCTTGAGGGAGGTTAGTGTAGAAATAGCAAGGGCTCTGACAAGAAATATTTCAAATGTCATTAGAAATAGGGATGGTGCCAGAGGATTGGCGTATTGCTCATGTGGTTCCATTGTTTAAAAAGGGTTCTAAGAGTAAACCTAGCAATTATAGGCCTGTCAGTTTGATGTCAGTGGTCGGTAAATTAATGGAAAGTATTCTTAGGGATGGTATATATAATTATCTGGATAGACAGGGTCTGATTAGGCACAGTCAACATGGATTTGTGCGTGGAAGGTCATATTTGACAAATCTTATTGAATTTTTTGAAGAGGTTCCGAGGAAAGTTGACGAGGGTAAATCAGTGGATGTTGTCTATATGGACTTCAGTAAGGCCTTTGACAAGGTTCCGCACGGAAGGTTAGTTAGGAAGGTTCAATCATTAGGTATTAATATTGAAGTAGTGAAATGGATTCAACAGTGGCTGGATGGGAAATCCCAGAGAGTAGTGGTGGATAACTGTTTGTCAGGTTGGAGGCCGGTGACTAGTGGTGTGCCTCAGGGATCTGTACCGGGTCCAATGTTGTTTGTCATATACATTAATGATCTGGATGATGGGGTGGTAAATTGTATTAGTAAGTATGCAGATGATTCTAAGGTAGGTGGTGTTGTGGATAATGAAGTAGGTTTTCAAAGTTTGCAGAGAGATTTAGGCCAGTTAGAAAAGTGGGCTGAGCAATGGCAGATGGAGTTTAATGCTGATAAGTGTGAAGTGCTACATTTTGGTAGGAATAATCCAAATAGGACATACCGTAGATGCCGGATTATAAGCCGCTACTTTTTTCCCACGCTTTGAACAGCTTTGAACACTGCGGCTTTTACTACGGTGCGGCTAATGCATGGTTTTTTTTCATGCCGCCAAAAACATTTTGCCTCGTAACAGTAGACCAATAAAATTGATGAGTAGTTCACAGAGGTCCAATGAAATTGTACGATAAATCAAGTGCACTTTCACAATTAAATTATTGTAAATCAGTCATTTGTACTCACCCTCATCAACATGGAAAACACTCGAAGAAAAGCATTGTGCTGCCTTTATGGCAGTTATTTAGTTTATAATATTTTCGCTTAGTAATTCATTTGTTAGTATTTTCTAGTTAAAGTTAGAAGTGTTTTAACTATATTTGTTTTCTGTACTACATCCCGGGATGCTATGACGTCACATCTGGTTTCGCCACGTCTTGTGGGAAATACCGGTTTGCGATAAACGGAAAGGTGGGGGGGAGCGCATTAGACGAGCGCATTAGACCCGCGCGAGAACGCTGCTTTTAAGTTAAAGGCAATCAATAACTTTTCCTGGTAGGCTGCAGTATATATATTTTTTTACCAGTCGTTAGGAGATATTGGAATGTTGTTCGTGCACTGTTCAGTAAAAAAGTATACGCAACGTAATTTGTGTGTTACCGATACGTATGTATATTTAAAAGTAGCCGTGTTACAGGCACGGTTCGAAAAAAAGCATTTGCAATATGTATTTGTTTATGTTACCATACGGATTTAATTAAAAGTTAAAAAATCCTCACGTGTAATATCTTTCTGTGTAAATATCTCATATTACAACGTGGGACACCTGCGGCTTAAAATCCGGTGCGGCTTGTACAAGTACAAAATTGATTTTCTTTCTAAAATTAGAGCCTGCGGCTTTTAATCAGGTGCGCTCTGTAGTACGGAATCTACGGTACATGGTAAATGGTACAGCATGGAAGAATGCAGTAGAACAGAGTGATCTAGGAATAATGGTGCATAGTTCCCTGAAGGTGGAATCTCATGTGGATAGGGTGGTGAAGAAAGCTTTTGGTATGTTGGCCTTTATAAATCAGAGCATTGAGTATAGGAGTTGGGATATAATGTTAAAATTGTACAAGGCATTGGTAAGGCCGGATTTGGAGTATTGTGTACAGTTCTGGTCACCGAATTATAGGAAGGATGTCAACAAAATAGAGAGAGTACAGAGAAGATTTACTAGAATGTTACCTGGGTTTCAGCACCTAAGTTACAGGGAAAGGTTGAGCAAGTTAGGTCTTTATTCTTTGGAGCGTAGAAGGTTGAGGGGGGACTTGATAGAGGTATTTAAAATTATGAGGGGGATAGATAGAGTTGACGTGGATAGGCTTTTTCCATTGAGAGTAGGGGAGATTCAAACAAGAGGACATGAGTTGAGAGTTAGGGGGCAAAAGTTTAAGGGTAACATGAGGGGGAATTTCTTTACTCAGAGAATGGTAGCTGTGTGGAATGAGCTTCCAGTAGAAGTGGTAGAGGCAGGTTCAGTACTGTGATTTAAAGCAAAATTGGATAGGTATATGGAAAGGAAAGGAATGGAGGGTTATGGGTTGAGTGCGGGTCAGTGGGATTAGGTGAGAGTAAGCGTTCGGCACAGACTAGAAGGGCCGAGATAGCCTGTTTCCGTGCTGTAATTGTTATATGGTTATATATTTAGGAATCAATTCTTCATTTTAATTCAATTCAAGTTTAATTGACATTTAACCATACATGAGTATCCAGGAGAGAACAGACCAGAGCACAGAGCCTCAGAATACAGGGGTGTCCTTTTAGAATGGAGATGAGGAGGAATTTCTTTAGCCAGATAGAGTGGTAAATCTATGGAATTTGTTGCCACAGGCAGCTGTGGAGGCCAAGTCTTTATGTCTTTTTAAGGCAGAGGTTAATGGCTTAATGATTGGTCAGGGCATGAATGATTGCCCATTCATGGCAGGAGAAGGCAGGTGATTGGGACTGAGAGGAAAAATGGGATCAGCCATAATGAATTGGCAGAGCAGACTCAATGGGCCAAATGGCCTAACTTAGCTCCTATCTCTTATGGTCTTATGGAATACAGCCAAACGGAACAGCTGGGGTCAAGGTGCAAAACGCACAGTATCAACAGTCACACACACAGCACAAAGTACACAAAGGACAGCCAGCACAAATGGTATCACAATTGCGCAACCAGAGTCCAAAACTCATGCCATCAATTTACAGTTTACCACAATAGAGTTTGTCCCCTGTTGAGTGAACAGCGGTGATGGAGCACACCTCCTCCACTGTCCCTCTGAGGCGACACTGCGGCCCATGGTCCAGTCTCTGTACATACAGAATATCAGCAAACGACATCCGTGCAAAATATACATTCTTTAGTTTTATTTCAACAGCTCCCTGCACCAGGTACTCGCAAAGCCACTGGCACAACACAGTAGTTTTGTGATGTCCAAATCAGTCCTATGGCCATTGCAACTGCAATGTTCTGCTATTGCCGACTTCTCCAGGGAACCCAAACAAATACACCTCTTATTCTCCTTGATGTGGGTTTCCACCTTGCGTTCTGTCTGGCCAATATACACTGCTCCACATTCACAGGGAATCTTGTAAATGCCAGCTGTCCTGCATACTCCAACGTCATCAGTTCCTGGACATTCTAATATGATGGAAACAGGATGGTGGACTTGGACATAGTGTCTCTCAGTAACCCACTCACACAGGCTCGTACCACAATAGCAGTCACCATCACACCTCCCAGCGTAGAGTGGTTCTTTCTACTTTGATTAACTATGCGAAAACTATTTCGGACCCAGAGAATCTTCATGAGGAAATAAGACAATTATGCATGACATTCCTACAGAATGGCTACAAAGTGAAGGAGATCATTTAGGCCCTTAGAAGGGCTGACGGAAAAACCAGGAAACCCAACAACAAGGAGGAACCTGTCATTACCGCCCGTCATCCCTATATTTCCACAGTTTCTGGAAAGATTGCCAGGATCCTAAAGAAATACCATCCATAAACATGAAAGGAAGCTCAAGTTATGGCTTATGCAGGTCACGGACTCAGTACAGTTGGCACTTACAGGATTCCATGTGAATGTGGAGCAGCTTATATCAGCCAGATGGGATGCATGATGAAACCTGCATCAAGGAGCACAGGAGGTGCATCCGCAATGGCCATAGGATTGACTTTGAAGGCACAAATCTACTGTTTTGTGCCAATGGCTTTTGGGACCACCTAGTGAAGGAGCCCATTGAAACAAAACTAGAGAAAAAGAATTTTAATAAAGACAAATGTCTCGTTCTAAGTAAGAACTGAAATTGAATTGTAAACAAGGTGGCAGAGTAGAAGCCAGTTTGAATGAGGACTAACCAATAAGGATGGATGGATGACAGGGGCATATATACCACCAGACTAGACATGCCCAGGCATTATCCCTGATGAAGATAGCAGGATTTGTCATCGGAACACCAACTAAGATCAATCCCTGTACCCGGGTGGAAGCCCAAGAAGAGTTTATAATTCAGATAAGTTCAAAAGACAATAATCCGCTCTACAAAAATCAAATGTGCTGATGCAATTAGTTTGAAAATGACTTGCCTTCCAACTTCTGTTGTGTTACAATGATATTTGATTATTATTGTCCTTTTATACATTATAATTAAATCATACTAAAAATTTATCCAAAAAATTCCTAACTTTGATCACCCTCTCCAAGAAACTGAACAGAATGCTAAATAAATGCAAGATTTCAAAGTTCAAAGTAAATTTATTATCAAAATACATGTATTTCCCCATATACTACTCTGAGATTCATTTTCTTGTGGGCATTCACAGTTAACATAAAGAAATGCAATATAATCAATGAAAAACTGCACATAATGATGGACAAACAATCAATGTGTAGAAGATGACAAATAGTGCAAATACAAAAAAGTAAAAAGAGAAAATAATTAATAAATAAATATTTGGAACATGAGTTAGAAGATAGATGATTGAACAGTACAGCACAGGCATAGACCCTTCAGCCCATGATGTTGTGTTGAATCAATTAAATTAGTAATCAAATGGGTAACTAATTTCTTCTGCCTACACAATGCCATATTCTTCCATTTTCCTCACATTCATTTGCCTATCTAAATGTCTCCTAAAATTCTTTTTTTAGTTTTTCCCCTCTTCCACCACACCCCAAGCAGCACAATTCAGGCACCTACCACTCTGTATTTTTTTTAAAAAACTTGCCCTCACATCTCTTTTGAAATTATGTCCTCTCATATTAAATGCATGCCCTCTGGATTTAGACATTTCAACCCTGGGAAATTCTTCTGAACCTCTATCAGATCTCCATAACCTCTGTGCTCCAGAAGAAAGAACCCCGGTTTGTCCAACCTCTCATCCTCTACAGAGGCACATGCCCTCTAATCCAAGCAGTATCAAGCCTCAACACCTTTCCTATAATGGGGCAACCAGAACTGTATGCAATTCTGCAGATGCAGCCTAAATGCGAGTTTTATAAATCTACAACATAGCCTCTTGACCTTTGGACTCAGTGCCTCATCTAATAAAGGCAAGCGAGCCACATGTCTACTTAACCACCCTATCAACCTCTGTGGTCACTTTCAGGAGCTAAGGAAATGGACCCAAAGACCTATCTGCTCACCAACTTTGTGAAGGATCTTGCCTTTAACTGTGTACTTTCTCTTTGCAATTGACCTACCAAGGTACAACACTTCACATTTGGCCAGGTTCGACTTCATCTACCATTTCTCTAACCTTATCTGCAACTGATCTATATATCCTGTTGTATTCTTTGCCAGTCTTCTATACACAACACCACCAATTTTTGTATCATCGACAAACTTTCTAATTTACACATCCAGGTCTTTTAAATACATCACAAACAGCAGAGGGCCTACTACAGATCCCTGTGAACACCACTAATGACATACCTCCAGCTAGAATACATCCCTTTGACCACTACCTTCTATCTTCTATGGGTAAGCCAGTGATGAATCCAAACATCATGGATCCTATGCATCTTAATCTGGAAAAGATTCCCATGAGGAACCTTGTTAAACACCTCACTAAAATCCATGTAGACAACGTCCACAGATCACTGACCCTCGTCAAAAACCAAGTTAGTAAGACACTACTTGGCTCACACAAAGCAATGCAGAAAATTGTAGAGTTCTTGAAAGTGAGTCCATAGCTTGTGGAATCAGTTCAGTGATGGGGAGAGTGAAGTTATCCACTTTGGTTCAAGAGCCTGATGGTGTGGCACGTAAGGCTCCTGTACCTCCTTCCTGATAGCAGCAGTAGGAAGAGAGCATGGACTGGATAGTGAGGTCTTTGATGATGGACGCTACTTTCCTGCGATAGTGCTTCTTGCGTGCTCAGAGGCGGGATGGGCTTTACCTGTGAAGGACTAGGCTTTTTGTAAGCTTTTCCATTCAAGGGTATTGGTGTTTCCATACCAGGCTGTGATGTAACCAATCAGTATATTCTCCACAGTGCATTTATAGAAGTTTGTCAAAGATTTCTCTGCATTGCTCACAGAACAAAAATAAGCACTGAAACACAAAATATGGGGAAATATGATTCAGTGAGAATCAATGGGTTTATGATAGACATCAGTGGATGAGCTGTTCCAGAGGTAGAGATGGAGAGCTTGAGAAAGGAGAGGGAGGTGTCAGAAATGAACCAGGTAAATTCAAGGGCAGTGTAGAAGTTGGAGGCAAAGTTGATGAAGTCGATGATCTCAGCATATGTACAAGAAGCAGCACCAATGCAGTCGTCAACGTAGCATAGGAAAAGTGGGGGAGTGACATCAGTGTAGACTTGGGACATGGACTGTTACACGTAGCTGACATAAATGCAGACACAGCTGGGACCCATGTGAGTACCCATGGCTAACCATCACCCACACCACTACTGACCTGATTTGCTCTGGGGATCTCCCATCCACTGCCACCAGGGGTGGATGAGTCCCACCTTATATTCCATCTCTGTAGCCTCCAACCCGATGGCATAAATATCGATTTCTCGAACTTCTTGTAATGTCCCCCGCCTCTATTACTCTTCTCCTTTTCCCTCTCTCACCTTATCTCTTTGCCTGCCCATCTCCACCATCTAGTGCTCCTCCCCCTTTTCTTTCTTCCATGCCCTTCTGTCCTATATTACATTTCCCCTTCTCCGGCCCCATATCTCTTTCACCGATCAACTTCCCAGCTCTTTTCACCCCTCCCAGTTTCACCTATCCTCCTCTACCCCACTTTCTGACTTTGACTCATCTTTTTTTCTCCAGTTCTGCTGAAGCATCTCAGCCCAAAATGCTGACTGTACGCTTTTCCATAGATGTTGCCTAGCCTGCTGTGTTCCTCCAGCATTTTGTCTGTTGCCTAATTCTGCTTCTAATTCTTAAGTTCTTAAGAAACCATTCAGCTCAAAATGCATCAGAATCAGATTTATTGTCGCTGATTTATATGAAGTGAAATTTGTTGTGTTGTGGTAACAAGTACAGTGCAAAGATATAAAATAAGTCTGCATGCAGAGTTTAGCACTGCAATATTCATAATATTTTACAAAAACTTAACTTATTTAAACAGAAGTATACACTGCAGTTTTAAGATGGTGTGTCAGTGTTCTAGCTAAGCCAATGGGAGAAGCTAAAGATAGGGGGTCAACCTCATCAACTGGGCGCCAGTGGATGTGGTATTTTTTTAATTTTCAAAAGGATTCTGATAAGATGAATCGTAGGTATCATTGTCTCACATGCCTCAGTGAATGAGTGGGTAATGGCTTGGAGATTGACCTCTGAATCTGTGCAGATACAAATGGCATCAAGAGAACATGCGTAATACATTGTGTCATTTGCCCCAATTTAGGAACTGGCAGCTGTCAGGTTATATTGTCATCCCAGCAAAGGAGTACAAAGATGTCCAGATCATTCAAATCATGACAGGCACGCATAACTACTGGTCTGACCAGTGATAATCTGATCTATTATCTTTATCAACCATACTCCAAAGCATCAGTGCCAATAGAAACATTTCAATGCTCTTAATTTCCAATTAAATGTAAGATGGTAAATAAGCAGTGGCAAATACTAGACATATCATAGTGTAGTTGTACAAGATCACAACCACATCATCTCGAACCACATCATCAAGTTCGCCGATGACACGACTGTGGTGGGTCTCATCAGCAAGAATGACAAGTCAGCTTACAGAGAGGAGGTGCAGCAGCTAACGGACTGGAGCAGAGCCAACAACCTGTCTCTGAATGTGAACAAAACAAAAGGGATGGCACGGAACGACCACTCCCCGCTGAACAACAACACACACAAAATGTTGGTGGAACACAGCAGGCCAGGCAGCACCTATCGGGAGAAGCGTTGTCGACGTTTCGGGCCGAGACCCTTCATCACGACTAACCAAAAGGAAAGATAGTAAGAGATTTGAAAGTAGTGGGGGGAGGGGGAAATGCAAAATGATAGGAGAAGACAGGAGGGGGTGGGATGAAGCTAAGAGCTGGAAAGGTGATTGGCGAAAGTGATACAGCTGGAGTGAAAGTGAAAGAGCTGGAGAAGGGAAAGAATCATGGGACGGGAGGCCTCGGGAGAAAGAAGGGGGGGGACACCAGAGAGAGATGGAGAACAGGCAAACAACTAAATATGTCAGGGATGGGGTAAGAAGGGGAGGAGGGGCATTAACGTAAGTTAGAGAAGTCAATGTTCATGCCATCAGGTTGGAGGCTACCCAGCCGGTATATAAGGTGTTGTTCCTCCAACCTGAGTTTGGATTTATTTTGACAATAGAGGAGGCCATGGATAGACATATCAGAATGGGAATGAGACATGGAATTAAAATGTGTGGCCACTGGGAGATCCTGCTTTCTCTGGTGGACCGAGCGTAGGTGTTCAGCGAAACAGTCTCCCAGTCTGCGTTGGGTCTCACCAATATATAAAAGGCCACACCGGGAGTACACCACACCAGCCGACTCACAGGTGAAGTGTCGCCTCACCTGGAAGGACTGGAAGGACGGTTGATGTCCTGTCGGCAATTAGCAATAAAGAGATTCAGAGCAGGCAGAAGACCAGAGTGGGGTGTCCATGAAGAGGAGGAGGGTTGAAGACAGGAGAAGGGATCATCGGTGGGGGTAGGAGAGTCCTTGTCAAAGAAGTAAGCTCGGAGACAGAACTGGCAGAAGAAGAGTTCAGCATCATGGCGTACGCGGAACTCGCTGAGGTGTGGGCGAAGGGGGACAAAGCTGAGGCCCTTCACTCTGTCCTCAGTGCCTCAGAGAGTTGAAGGTTGGAGGGAATGGTAAAGACCCGGCACGGATGAGAGATGGGATCAGAGGGGGGAGGGAGGCTGGTAGTGTCAGTGGAGAGGAAAGGGTTGGGGTGAGAGGAAGATGGAGCCTCTGAGGGCCCAGGAGCTGACGATGGGATCTGAGGGAGAGGGGATTGCATAGTGGTGGTGAAGGAAGGGAAGACGGGAGTCACAATCGCAGCATGTGAAGACCCGGCCTGGAGTTCCTTGTCATATGGAAGACTGATAGGTGATCTTATAAATATGCGTAAACTCATGGAAGGGCATAGAGTAAATGCACTCAGTTTTTTCTGGGGCTGGGGAATCGTGAACTCAAGGGCGTTGGATTAAGGTGAAAGGAGAAAGATTTAGTTGGAATTGAGGGACAACTTTTGTTTTTACACAGAGGGTGGTATGTATGTGGAATATGCTGCCAGAGGAAACGGTTAATAATAACTTCTAAAAGGCAATTGGATAGGGACATAGGTATAAAAAATTCATAAAGTTATGGACCAAATGCTATAATTGGAACTAGCTTGGATCAGCATCGTGGTCAGTGTGTTGTATGACTCTATAATCCTAAATAAAAGAGGAATAAAATAGTTTTTGTGAGCAAGCTAATGAGAAATATAAAAACATATACAGTAAAAGCTTCTACAAGAGTAGCTGAGAATAACATTGATTTCCTGGATGAAAAGTCTTGGAGAATTAATAATGCGATTTATGGAAGTGACAAAGACTGCGACTACATTTTTATCTGTCTTTCTGGCAGAAGAATCTAAAAGCATCCCAGTAATAGAAAACATGGAGCCAAAAGGAGAAAAAGAAATTAAAAACAATTACGACACAACAAAAGTTAAGGGGCAACTGCTTGGATTAAAACTGACAAACAAACTGGACCTAATAACCTGTACCCTGATATCTTAAAACAAATAGTGGAGATATTAGTTGTGAATTTTCAAAATTTTGCAATTTGAAAAGGGCTCAGTGGTCTGGGAAGTTTCAAATGTAATGCTTTCTTTCAAGGAAAGGGCAGGACAAAGAGCAAGATATTTATCATAACATTTGTGATAGGGAATATGTCAAAATCCATTATCACAGAGGTAATAACAGAACACTGAGAAAATTATAATGCAATCAATCAAAATGATCAATGTTTCATAAACAGGAAATCATGATTGACAAATGCAATAAGCAAAATAGGAAAAAAAAGAGACCAGCTGATGTAAGGCTAATGTTGATATGTAATGCACACTTGGCAGGACACCAGATTAGGGATCACTTTTAATAAAATGATTTCTCTTTAAGGTATTAATCTTAGCAATTATAGAAAACAGTTTTATTTTGCATCCTTGTGTCCCAACATCTTCTCACAATCCAAGTGTAGGTGAATGGTAGGAGAGTTGGGGTGAAGTAGATGGGCATATGAGGAAACCAGAGGTCTATGAACCAATCGTCATTGGGGGATCAGAGGTGGAAAGGGTCAGCGACTTCAAATTCCTCAATGTTATTTGTGGGACCCGTCCTGGGTCCAGCACACAAGTGCATTTATGAAGAAAGCACTACTGCACTTTTACTTCTTTAGAAGATTGTGAAGATTCAGCATAACATCTAAAACTTTGACAAATTTCTATAGATGTGTGCTGGAGAGTATATTGATTGATTGATTGCATCATAGCCTGATAGGGGAACACCAATGCCCTTAAATGGAGTACTGTCATAGAAAGGCAAGATCCGTTATCAGTAACCCCCACCACCCAGGTCATGCTCTCATCTCACTGCTGCCATCAGGAGGAAGGTACAGGAGTCTCAGAACTCACTCCAGCACATTCGGTAACTGTTATTACCCCTCAACCATCAGGCTCTTGAACCAGGGGGGATAACTTCACTGAACTTCACTTGCCCCACTATTCTCACCCTTCAAGAACTCATCTTCAAGAACTCCTCTTCTTATGTTCTCAATAATTATTGTTTATTTATTTATATAGTATTATTTCTTTTTTTTTCTTTCTTATTTGCACAGTTTGCTGTCTTTTGCATACTGGTTGTTGTTTGTCTGTTGGGTGTGATCTTTCACTGATTCTACTATGGTTCTTGGATTTACTGAGTATGCCTGCAAGGAAATGAATCTCAGGGTTGCATATGGTGATATACAGTATGTGTACTTTGATAATAAATTTACTTTGAATAAGTTGCAGGGGGATGAAATTGTCCTGAGAGCTGGCATAGACCCAATGGACTACGATGCAAGGTAACATGATCAGTAAATAAGATTATTGTGGGGTATTTTGAAATTTCAATTCTCTTAGAACCCATTGAATAGTATTACAATTTTCTTACTTGAGCTGTGAAGTTTTGTTCTCTATTGAGAGAATTTCTGTATGCATCTCATTTTGTTCAAGCTGTGCTTCAGCAGTAGCATCATCAAATTCCTGGTGCACTTTATTAAGGTCCGAAATAACATTACTGAAGACACCTGTCAACTAAAGAGTATAAATAAACAGTTTATTTACAATACCATATTAGATTATTCGCAAAAACACAAAGTTTCTATCTCTTTCAATAAACCCATATCTACAGGTAAAATATCACGATATGACTATTATATTGGAGCAGAATTAGGCCATTTGGTCCATGAAGTCTGCTACATAACATTAATATCTATTTGACAGAAGTTCAAAGCTGAATAAAATCAAGTTTGAGGGAACTTGCCCTACTTTTCTGAACAAGTGACTTTCACCAGAGTTGATGTGGTTCTAAGCCATGCATTCAGTCATTAAAGGAAGCAAGGGAGTATTACAAACAACTACACTTGAAAACTAAGGTATCATGCAGCTTTCTGCCTGCCTACTCTTTATACTGACGCAAGTGTGCAATCATCATTATTTGCCCTGCTCAATAATTGTTAAAACACTAAAAGGGAGCTGTCCTTTGGCTGCAAGTACATGAGAAAAAGGTCCATTAAAAAACTGTTTGATAATATCACAGACCATATACCAGATACTAGATACTCATCTTTACCCCTCTACTGTGTGAATGAAGTACTGAAGACAATTTAAGTAGCAGAGGGGAATAAAGGAAAACTTTTCTTTTCCCCCTCCTCAGAGCACAGGCAGCCTTCTGGGCATTAACTGTGGTTAAACAATAGAAGAAATTTCCATAACAAATGAAATGATCAAAATACAGATGTTAAGCTAAGAAAATAGTGTTTGTGCATGCTGCTTCCAGATATCAAATCAAACATCACATTAGTTATGACACTCACAGCGCTCAACTAACTGCTGTACGCACAATTCCCTTCACTTTAAACAGCCAGCAGGTAACTTTATATTTCCCCTCAATAAAATAATCCCTTTACTCAAACCCTCTTGCATTCTTTGAAATAAAAGTACAAAATACAATATCTTACATATTTGTAACATTAGGTTCATTTCACCACTTTCAAGTTGGCTGCATATTTGTATGAAATACCTCATTTTGATTTGGTACGATATCATCAATGGTCTTCTTTTCCAAACCCAGCATTTCCTTTAGGTGATCTTCAAGTTTTTTTACTAAATTAATTTCTTCACGTAGTCTCTGATTCAGTATTCTTGCATCATTAACTTGAATTTGTACTTTTTGTAAATGAGTTGCCTTACACTTAGCATGTAACTCTAATTCATAAATCTCTTCTGAATGCACTGCATATTCTAAATGAGAAAAAGAAATACAATTTTATTCAAAAATCAGAAAAAGCTGACATTCTCAAGCAGTTGAATATGCTTCTGCCATTAATAATCAAGACAACATATTCAGCTGAAGTTGTCTATTTTATTGCATTGATTAAGACAAGTACACTTACTCCACCTTTTGCTGTAGTCATTCACTGTTATGTTCATCAGACCTTATCTCAACAGAGCAAAACAGTTATGAAGCTTCCTTTCTGTGGAAGTCGCATGAAAGCCACTGGAAATCTCTGGCTTAGCTACAGCTGTCTGACCTCAGTGGAAAGTGCTAAACCGGGGAAAGAATAATTACAACAGTATTAGATAGGAGGTGGGGAGAGTAGACTGGTAGTGGTGATTATTGGGGAAGTCCACATCTGAGATGTGGGAATAACTTAAAGGACAACAGATCAAAATTCAGGACCAACAGGGTCCTGTGAAGAAGAAAGAGAAGGAGGACAAGATTCTTTAATGATGGATGAAAATAAATCTTGTAGATGCAGTCAAAAAGTAAAAGCATATGCAAGGTTTCAGAAGGTAAAGTCAGACAGTCCTTTGAAGAATATAAAAAAACAAGAGGTTACACAAGGAATCAGAAGGGCTAAAATGGACCATGAAATGTCTTTTGGTGAGTAGGTGTAGAAAATCCAATATAATTATTGGATATACATTTATATTTATTTATTCATATGTGTATTTATTTATATTAAGCAAAAGAGAAACTACAGAGAAAGAAGGATACCTGAAGAACAAAAGAAGGAAATTATGCTTGGAGCTAGAGTAAGCAGTCAAGGTACAAAACAAGGTACTAGGTACTAAACTGTAGAAGGGTCAGCAAAAGGGTTAATGAGCTAACTTGCATTTTTCTATTTGAACTTTGTAACCCAGTATCCTAAGCTTAGAGTTGCAGAGAATCCTTCATAATCAGGATGCAGCACTGAGTGCAGAAAAGAGAAACACGCACTCCTTTGATTTAGTCACTTGCTTGTTCTATAATTTAAAATATATTGTGCTACAGATATACCTATTTGCTCCTGGTTACGCACATCTACTTATGCAACAGATTCACTTGCATGCCTGTTCATCAGTATAAATATATGCCAAATTTGCTCTGTAACTTAGAGCCTTACACTCTTCTGCACGCTCTCCGTGATATCTCCATGCTGAATAATGGTCCATTTGAAGTCTGGTCTCTGGGGTCTTTTTCTTTGATATAAACTTTGTATTAGTATTAAGCATGGAGAAAGAATGTGATGATAGTGATATCAAGTGGAGGTATGCTGCTATTCCAGGGCATTTTGATATCAAGAATAAGAAAATTAAAGTAGATGTCCCCCAATGTCTGATGGGATCTATCCCAGTTTATTTTAAGAGGTAAGAGGTTTCTTTCCTAGTTGTCACATACACACAACCCTGTAAAAGTATCAGCAACAATAGAATACACATGGAGTCTGGTTTTGCTGTTAACAAAACACTATTTTATTAGTAACTACGTCATATAGTAACTTACACCAGGCAAATCAAGAGTTAACGGTATTATGCATATATAGGTGTAAATATATAAATCCCCAAACTTCTTCAAGCTTAGGTGGTAAGTGGTACAATCTTACGATCATATGTAAGAAAAGTTCAGTGCAATTGCACAGGTTAATTAATGCGAGATATTTGTAATCCAAAGGCGAATGTTGCGAGAAGGCAATTACATCGATATTCCACAGATTCCGCGACAGCAATACAATATAACTGTAGCAGTAGCTTTTATCTCTGCAAGTTATTCCACTCCACACATGAAGTATCACCAACAGTGATTTTCAATGAAGATCCTTTCAACACAAGTGGTACCACATCCAAATTCAGCTACGGGACATGACAAAGTGGTGGCCACAGGATACTCAAACAGAATCCATGAATGGATTATCACCAGTGGTAGTTTATCCCAAAGGGACCATCTTCAAGGGAACCACCACCCAGGCAAGGATCCACATGGTTACCCCAATCACACACAATGTGATAGCTACTTATCCAGTTACACGACATAACATATCCACGAAATAACTCCAACAGTGATTTGCCACAGGGGTGCCTTTCTTCAGTGAACTACCACACCTAGACAAAGGGTAAACACACACGTGGTATTCACAAAGGCTTTCCCCCTCACCAGAGAATCCACTCCTGTGGATTAACTAAGTGACAATCATACTTTCGTAGCCGAAGGAAACAAACTCACCCTCACAGGCTACTTAGAGAGAGAGTCCAAACAGTGATCTCTTTGTCACTAGGTTTCTTCTGTTTCAAACCTATCTCTCCTCTCTTCTCTGTAAACTTCTTCTAGTTCCAGCAACTTGTGAAAGTCATTTATCAATACTTTGGATCGATCTTAACTCGCCCCTTTTGGGCTACTGAAGGTTTAAACCAGCGACCGACTCACTGGTGTCTTCCATTGACCAAATCCATCTTGACTCTGAGCTGTGTGTGTCTGTGACTGTCCTTGTAAAAAGTAAACAAGCTGCAAAGAAACCATAACATTGATTGTCCATCAAATCAATCAATCTCTCTCTCTCCCCCTCCCTCCCTCTCCATCTCTCTCCTCAAACAGTGTCCAAAAGTCAGTCTCATTCTCCCTGCATTTTAAAATGACAGTCCACAGAAAAAATGAACTCTAGGAGTATATAACATAGTTAAGCAAACGTGAGGTTCCAGAGGACTTAAGAATATCCAATGATGTCCTCAACTTAAGAAACGACACAGAGACAAACCAGGAAATTAGAGGCTGGTGAGCCTTACAGTGATGGTAGGGAAGTTATTGGAGAACATTTTTAGGGATACAACCTACTCACATCTGGAAAAGCTTAAGACTCATTAGGGTCTTCAGCATAGCTCTGTGTGGGAACAGGCTTGTCTTATAAACTTGAGATTTTTTTTGAGGAGGTGACAGAGCTGTTTGATAAGGACAGGGTAGTGCATGTTGTTTCATGGATTTTCATAAAGCTTTAACAAGGTCCCTCCTGATCCAGAAAATTAAGGTACATGGGAACTTCTAAGAAGTGCATCCAGCTGCAACTTAACCCACGTTAAGGAGTTGAAGTTGGAACTGAATGAACTCCACATCCCTCAGGAGGATGAGGGAAAGATGGAATTGAATTGACTTTATTTCTCACATCCTTCACATATATGAGGAGTTAAACTCTTTATGTCATGTCTGTCTAAATGTGCAATGTACAATCATAGTAGTTTATAATAATTTATAATAAATAGAACAGTCAATGTAACATAGAAATACACTCAAATCAGTGTGAGTTAATCAGTCTGGTGTTAGAAGCTGTCCCGGAACCTGCAGGTCCTGGCTTTTATGTTGCGGTACCGTTTCCCAGATGGTTAGATTGTGGTTTGGGTGACTCGGGTCCCCAATGATCCTTCGGGCCATTTTCTTGTCTTTGTAAATGTCCTGAATCATGGGAAGTTCACAACTACAGATGCACTGGGCAGTCTGCACACACTCTGCAGAATCCTGCGATTAATGGAGGTACAGTTCTCATACAAGGCAATGATGCAGCCAGTCAGGACGCTCTCGATTGTGCCCCGTAGGAAGTTCTCAAGATTTGAGGGCCCATACCAAACATTCTCAACTGTCTGAGCTGAAAGAGGCACTGTTGTGCCTTTTCCACCACACAGCTGGTGTGTGCAGATCACGTGAGGTCCTCGGTGATGTGGATGACTAAGAACTGAAAGCTGTTTACCCTCTCAACCTCAGATTCATTGATGTCAATAGGGATTATCCATCTCCATTCCTCCTGTAATCCACAACCAGATCCTTTGTTTTGCGACATCGAGGGAGAGGTTGTTTTCTTGACACCACTGTGTCAGAGAGATGACTTCTTCCCTGTAGGCCACCTTGCTATTGTTTGAGATTAGGCCAATCAATGTAGTGTCGTCGGCAAATTTAATTAGATTAAAGCGGTGGGTGGCGAAACAGTCATGGGTATACAGGGAATAAAGGAGAGGACTTAGTACACAGCCCTGAGGGACTCCTGTGTTGAGTGTCAGAAGGGTGGAGGTGAGGGAGCCCACTGCCACTGCCACTCCCACTGCCGGTGATCTGACAGGAAGTCCAGGTTCAAGTTGCACAAGGCAGGGTCAAGACCGAGGTCTCTGAGCTTCCTGTCAAGCCTGAATGGAATTATGGTGTTGAATGCTGAACTGTAGTCCAAGAACAGCATTTTCACATAAGCAGATGTGTAAGGAAGGTATGTAGTGCAGTAGCTACTGCGTTGTCTGTCGATCGGTTGTGTCAGTAGGTGAATTGTAGGGGTCCAGTTTGGGTGGTAGCAAGCTGCAGATGAAATCCTTGACCAGCCTCTCATTTGCTTATTATTGAGGTGAGTGTGACAGGACACCAGTCATTCAGGCACGTTACCATGGTCCTTTTTGGTACAGGGACAATGGTGGATAACTTGAAGCAGGAGGGCACTATGAAGTGGGAGATGGAGAGATTAAAAATGTCTGCAAACACACCTGCCAGTTGTGCTGTGCACATCCTGAGTACCTGCACTGGGTTGACGTCCAGTCTCGCAGCCTTGTGACTGTCCACTCGTTGGAAACATCTGTGTACCTCAGCCTCAGAGATGACCAGGTTGCAGGTTGTAGTGGTGGCTTTCCTCGGAGGCTCAGAGTTAGCAACATCGAACTGAGCGTAAAAGCGATTGAGCTTATCTGGGAGAGAGGCCGCGATGTTGGCGGCACCACTATGTTTGCCTTTGAAGTCTGCGATGGTATGCAACCCTCGCCACAAGTGCTATTTGCTGTGAATCTTGTCCGTGTATTGTTTCACAGCCTTGATAGCTTTGCGCAGATTATAGCAACACACACAAAATGCTAGTGGAAAGCAGCAGGCCGGGCAGCACCTATAGGGAGAAGCACTGTCGACATTTCGGGCCGAGACCCTTCGTCAGGACTAACTGAAGGAAAGATAGTAAGAGATTTGAAAGTAGGAGGGGAAGAGGGGGAAATGCAAAATGATAGGAGAAGACCGGAGGGGGTGGGGTGAAGCTGAGAGCCAGAAAGATGATTGGCAAAAGGGAGCCTCCCGTCCTATGATCCTTTACCTTCTCCAGCACTGTATCCATTTGGTCGGATCAACAGTGGATGGTTTTAACTATGGCCGCCTCTTGTTTCAGGTTTTGCCCTTACGTCGGCAAAAGTAGGATCAAAGAGTGATCTGATTTTCCAAAAGCCGGGCAAAGGAAAGCTTTGTAAGCGTTGCAGAAGGGAGTGTAACAATGGGCAAGTGTGTTATCTCCATGAGTGCTCACCTAGATGTGCTAACAAAACTTCAGAGAGACTTTCGTCAGAGACGCTTAATTAAAGTTAACAGCGACAATGAATGCAGCCTATGAGTGTACGGTCTTCAGCACGTTGATGGTCTCATACAGTTCCTTGAGAGCCAGGTCAGTATAAGCCTGCGGCGGAATGTACACCGCTGTGATGATGACATGTCATTGGTACCTATATGGACCATGACCTCTAGCTGCTCATCCTCCAACTTTAGACCATAGGCATACAGTAGGGTCTGCACAGCAGCACCAGGTATTCCAGGTCTGGGGAACAAAAGGATTTGAGGGCATGCACATTCTGGGGGTCGCACCAAGCATTGTTGACAATGAAGCATACCCCTCCACTTGTATTCTTCCTAAAGAGGTTTTTTGACCCGTTTGCCCAGAACAGGGAGAACTTAGAGGGCGCAATAACATGATCCGATATCTCCTCCATCAGCCAGGTCTCCACAAAGCACAAAACATAGCATTCCTTTGTTTCCCTGTGGTAGGAGAATCTGGCTCTCAGTTTGCACAGCTTGTTGTCTAGGGACTGAATGTTAGCCAGGAGTATGCTAGGGAATGGCGGCCGATTTGTACGCCATTTCAGCCCTTCTCCCTCGCATCCTGTTCTTTTTCCAAGGTAGTCGCAGTGCAAGAGATGAGTCTCCCATGGATCACGTAAGCAGGTGTCCCAGTGTAGGAAAGGCGGCACAGAGTGGGTAAATGCCGTCTTTCCGATGTTCAGAAGGGTCAGTCTATCATATCTGATGTGACTATCAGCTACTTGAACAAAAAATACTAAGAAAATTGTAGAAATTAGTAGTATACTGTAAATTTGGAACGGAGGTTGTAACACAGCTGCCATACTCAGCACCATCTTCAATGTCTGAAGGGGCAGGACATACAGAGAGGTACTTATACCCAAGGTGCAGGAAACAGGAATCTAGGTGAAAGTCAGGAGGGTGATGGGGGTTAGATAGCCAAGTGCAGAGTACCCCTGTGGCTATCCCTCTCAACAATAGCTCTACCACTTTGGATACTGTTGGGCAGGGATGACCTAGCAGAGGAAAGTCAGAGCAGTCAGGTCTCTGGCATGGAGTCTGACTCTATGGTTCAGAAAGGAAGTGGGGGAGAAGAGGCAACTTGTCGTGATAGGGGATTTGTTAGTGAGGGTAACAGAAAGGAGGTTCTGTAGACGAGAACAAGATTACCAGAAAGTATGTTGCCTCCCGGGTGCCAGTGTCTAGAACATCTCACATTGAGTTCTTAGCTTTCTAAAGTTGAAGGGTGAGCAGCTAGAGGCCATGGTGTATATAGGTACCAATGACACAGGCTTGAAGAGGGACAAGGTTCTGCAAAGTGAGTTCAGGGAGTTAGGTGCTAAATTAAAAGACAGGACCTCCAGGATCGTCAGGATGTCAGGGTTGCTACCCGTGCCACGTGCTAGAGATGCAGAAATAGGAAGATCATATTGTTTAATGCAAGGCTAAGGAATTAGTGTTGGGGGGGGGGGCTTCAGATTTTTGGATCATTGGGTTCTCATTCAGGGAAGATCTTGGGGTCTTGGGGTCCATGTCCATAGGACACTCAAAGCTGCTGCGTAAGTTGACAAGTTGTAAGTTGTTAAGAAGGTGTATGGTGTGTTGGCTTTCATCGACTGTGGGTTTGAGTTCAAGAGCCGTGAGAAAATGTTACAGCTATATAAGATCTTAGTTAGACTCCATTTGATCTTAATAGGACCCCATTGTGCTCCGTTCTGGTCACCTCACCACAGGAAGGATGTGGATACTATA
This sequence comes from Hemitrygon akajei, assembly GCF_048418815.1. Lineage (NCBI taxonomy): Eukaryota > Metazoa > Chordata > Chondrichthyes > Myliobatiformes > Dasyatidae > Hemitrygon > Hemitrygon akajei. The sequence continues at coordinate 51,693,913 of NC_133124.1, read as the reverse complement.
GAGAGAATGCAAAGGAGATTTACAAGGATGTTGCCTGGATTGGACAGCATGCCTTATGAGCACAGGTTGTGCAAACTCAGAGGTAAGATTTTCACACAGAGAGTGGTGGGTGCATGAAATGCACCACCAGTGAATGTAGTAGAGGCGGATACAATAGGGTCTTTTAAAAGACTCTTAGATAGGTACATGGAGCTTAGAAAAATAGAGGACTATGCAGTATGGAAGTTCTAGGCATTTTCTTGAGTCGGTTACATGGTCAGCACACCATTCTGGGCCGAAGGGCCTGTAATGTGCTGTAGATTTCTTTGTTTCCATACAGAAGAGACAGTTTGCACCTAAGCTGAAGGGGGACTAATATCACAAGAGTGAGGGGGAGAGGGGCACATTCTGGGAATCAGATTGCCAAAACAGATGGTGGAATGATTGTGGAGATGGATTTTGTTGAAACCTCAGACGAAGTCAGGAATCAAAAGGTTGAGCATGGTGTTCTGAGTTGCGTTTATTACAATGCAATTAGTATTGTAGGAAAGGCATGTGAGCTCATGGCATGGATCAACACATGGAATTGTGATATTGTAGACATTAGTAAGATTTGGTTTCAGTGGGGGACAGGACTCTGGCATCTCGATACTCTGGTGTTCCGTTTTACATGTGATAGAGTAGGAGGGATTAAAAGGGTAGAGGTGGTGTTACTAATCAGGGAAAATGTCACAAAAGTGCTCAATCAGGACAGAATGGAGAACTTGTCTAATGAAGTTTTGTGGATGGAACTAAGGAATAAGAAAGATATTGTTAATGGGTTAACATTAACATGTTAATGGGTCTATATTATAGACCACCCAAAAGTCTGCATGAAAACATAAGGTCGTGAAAGAAGGTGATTTACCTTTCCACATACTGACTGGGACTCCCACACAGTAGAAGGACTGGATGGGAAAGAGTTTATCAAATGTGTTCAGAAAAGCTTCCTTAATCAGTACATAGAAGTCCCAATGAAAGAGCGTGCAATACTTGATCTCCTATTCTGGAATGAGACAGGGAGTGACAGAAGGTTTGTGTAGGAGAACATTTTGCATCTAGTGACCATAATGCCATTAGTTTAAAGGTAATTATGGAAAAGGATAGGTCTGGTCCCTGGGTTGAGATTCTAACTTGGAAAAAGGCCAACTTTGATGGTATCAGAAAGGATCTGGCAAGAGTGAATTGGGAGAGGCTTTATATTGGTAAAGGTGGGTGGTTAAGTGGGAGGCCTTCAAAAGTGAAGTTCTGAGAGTACAAAGCTTGCAGGTGCCTATCAGAATAAAAGGCAAGGATAACAAGTTTAGGGAACCTTGGTTTTACAGCAATATTGAGGCCCTGGTTGAGAGAACAAGGAGGTGCATAACAGATAGGTACTTAAGGAGTATAAGAAATGCAAGAGGACACTTAAGAAATCAGGAGGGCTAAAAGAAGGAATGAGGTTGCTCTAGCAGACAAAGTGAAGGAGAATTCTAAGGTCTTCTACAGATATGTTAAGAGCAAAATTGTTGCAAGAGACAAAATTGGTCCTCTGGAAGATAAGAATGGTAACCTATGCATGGAGCCAAATGAGATGGGGGCAATCTTAAATAGATATTTTGCATCTGTATTTACTTGGGAGACCGGCACAGAGTCTACAGAAGTAACAGCGAGATCATGGACCTTATACAGATTACAGAGGAGAAGGTGCTTGCTGTCCTCAAGCAAATCAGGATGGACAAATCACCAAGGCCTGATGAAGTGTCCCCCTTGATCATGTGAGAGGCAAGTGCAGAAACCGCAGAGTTCTTAGCAGAGATATTTAAATTATCCTTCGCAACAGCTGAGTTACCAGAGGATTGGAGGACCGCGGATGGTGTTTTGCTGTTTAAGAAAAGCTCTAAAAATAAACCAGGAAATTATAGGCCAGAGAGAGCCTGACAACACTAGAGGGAAAGCTATTGGAAGTTATTCTAAGGAACCAGATATATGGGTATTTGGATATACAGAGACTGATCAAGGATACTCAGCACAACTTTGTGTGTGGTAGGCTGTGAACAACACATCTTATAGAGTTTTTTCAAGGAAGTTACCAGGAAAGTTGATGAAGGAAAGGCAGTGGATGTTGTCTACATGAACTTCAGCAATGCATTTGACAAGATCCCACATGGGAAGTTGGTCAAGAAGGTTCAGTAACTTGGCATTCAAGATGAGGTAGTAAACTGGATTAGACATTGGCATTGTGGGAGAACCCAGAGAGTGGTAGTAGGTGGTTGCCTCTCTCACTGGAGGCCTGTGACTAGGGAGTGCCACAGGGATTTATGCAGGGTCCTTTGTTTGTCATCAATACTAACAATCTCATTGATAATGTGGTTAACTGGATCAGAAAATTTGTGGATGACACCAAGATTGGGGATGTAATGGACAGCGAGGAATACAATTAAAGCTTGCAGTGGGATCTGAACCAGCTGGACAAAATGGGCTAAAAAATTGCAGATGGAATTTAATGGAGACAGGTGTGATGTGTTGCACTTTGGAAGATCAAATGTAAGAGGAAAGTAAACAGTGAATAACAGGGCCCTGATATACAGAGTAATCTTCGGGTACAAGTCTTCAGCTCTTTGAAAGTAGAAACATAAGGGGACTGACCGGTAAAGACAGCATTCTTGCCTTTGTCAGTCAGTCAATCATGTTGCAGTTGCATAAAACTTTGTTTAGGCCTCATTTCAAGTACTGTGCCACTGTGGTCACTGCATTACAGGAAAGGGATGGTGCAGAAAGTGTTCACAAGAATACTGTCTGGATTAGAAAATGTTAGCTGTAAGGGGAGATTGTTTATTTCCCCGGAGCATCAGAGGCCAAGGGATCATTTAACAGAAATATATAAAAGTAAGAGAGGCATAGTTGGGTAGACAGTTAAAAGCATTTTTCCCCAGGGAGGAAATGTCATTTGCTAGAGGGAATAACTTTAAGGTGGTAGGGGTAAAGTTTAAAGGAGATTTTTGAAGCAAGTTTTCTTTCCAGCAGAGAGGAAACATGCCGCCAAGGGAAGTGGTAGAAGCAAATAATGATATTAACATTTAAGACACATTTACAGGTACATGAACATGCAGGGAACTGAGGGACATGTACCACATGCAGGCAAATATGATTAGTTTAGACTGGCATTATTGCTGAAGCAAACGTCATGAGATGAAAGGCTTGCTCCTGTGCAGTACCGTTTTGCATTCTATGCAGAGATTAGGTATAATCCCAGTATATCCCAGCATTAAAACCAGCACCAGAACAGAAGATTTGCTCCATTGAATTTTACCTTGGTTGATATTACACCAAAAATACCTGTGATTTATACTTTAATTCATTCACAAGAGCTCCAACAAACCACAAACAAATTTCAGTTCCTGTTTAGTTAGGTATTCCAATACCTTTTTGTACAGCTTCAGGAAGCTCTTGCATCCACCAAAGAGATAGCTGATCAATTCTGTTTCCAAGCGTTGTCACCCGCTTTCTTTCTGTTTGCAGAGCCTCATTTGTCTTTTTGCATTCTGCTTCCAGTTGCTCCATCAAGCCAATGATCTCTGATAGGACCTCTCTTGCCTCTTCATATAAAGCCGTGGTTTGGTTAGGTTCTACATTAGAAGCAGAATCAGCAGTTACATTGGCAAATACATTTTGAAGAAAAGAGTAAATGATATAGTGAAATACAGTAAAGTCTAAGCACATACAGAGGAACTGGATACACTTGAATGAGAGGTGAAAAAAATACCCTGGCAGGGAGAATTGCTAATGCTACACAGATTTTAAATTGTCTGGCAGGGATGTGGAACCCAGTACAGTAGTGTGGCCAATGAGGAAGCTGAGGCAAATATGTAAGTTAAAGCAACCAAGTAGGGAGCCAGAAAGGTTTGATATACAAAACCACATTTATTTTAATTTAAGAAGCCTGAAAAGTAAGGCAAAATAACTCGGGGCAGGGATATTATATGGGTCTGGTATAGAATAACTACTACAACAACATGACCAAGGGATGGACAAAACTTGCAGCTCAGTGTTCAAAGGTGTAGATGCTACAAGCACAATATAGGTGGAGGTAACAAAGTGGATGTAGTTGCATTTTTGATTAAGGGGAACATCAGCGCAGTACTTAAGAGAGGATATTCTAGGGGGCATTGTAAAGTGAGGTTGGATGGAACTCAGAAATAGGAACAAGGTGATCACTTTGGGTTGTACAGTACAATAGGCTCCTTAGACAAACAAAAAGGTAGGATGCAAAAATAATAGGGTTGTAATCATTGGTGATCTGAACTTCTCTAATGTTGAACAGGACTATTATTAGATGAGGCAGAGATTGTTACGTGTCCAGTAAAGTTTTCTCAAGTAAAATGCAAAAAATCCTAGTAGAGAGAGAGCAACACTTGATCTCTTTTTGGGTAATGAGGCAACGTAAGAGACAGAAGTGTTAGTGGGGTTGTAGGGCACTTTGGGACTAGTGATCATAATTGTATTAGTTTTAAAATACAAGTTTTAAAAAAGATAGAGATAGAATTGTTCCACAAGTTCCACCTATACCGGGGCATGGCTCATTTTGATAGCAATAGACAAGAACTTGCAAAGGTTGACTGGCAGAAGCTGTTTGAAAATAAAGGAATGTTTGCCAAGTGGGAGATTTATAAAAGATACAAAGAGTTCAGGCTGAGAATGTTTCTGCAAGAGTGAAGGAAAAGAATAGCAAGTTTATGCAACCCCAGTTAATGAAGGATATTGAGTCTCGGCTGAGACAAATGTCAGGTATAGATAGCTGAAATCAAGTGAATCCTTTGAGGAGTGTAAGAGATATAAGAGTGCACTGAAGTGGGAAATTAGGAGGGCAAAAACAGGGCACAAAGCAGCTCTAGCAGAAGAAGGTAAAGGACAATCCTAAGAGATTTGATAGCTATATTCAGAACAAAAACATAACAAGGGAGAGAACAGGCTCTCTCAAAGATCAGCATGGTTATATAGGTGTGGAGCCATAGGAAAGAGGCAAGGTCTTAACTTAATATATATCATCTGCATTTACTGGGAAGAAGACAATGAAAGCTAGGGAATTCAGGGAAGAGAACAGTGATGCTTTACAACATATTCACATTACAGAAGAAGCACATAAAGCTTGATAAATCCCCAAGGCCTAATCAAATACAGGTTAAGTACCAGAGGACTGAAGAATGGCTAAAGTCTACCAGCTGAACCGTGTCTACGCCCACCTGGACAAGCCGGCGAGCACTGTGAGGGTCATGTTTTTTGACTTCTCCAGTGCGTTCAACACCATCTGCCCTGCTCTGCTGGATGACATGCTGACAGTGATGCGGGTGGATGCTTCCCTGGTGTCATGGATTATTGATTACCTGACTGGCAGACTACAGTATGTGTGCTTGCAACACTGTGTGTCAGACAGAGTGGACAGCAGCACTGGGGCTCCACAGGGGACTGTCCTGTCTCCCTTTAGCTTCACCATCTACACCTTGGACTTCAACTACTGCACAGAGTCTTGCCATCTTCAGAAGTTTTCTGATGACTCAGCCATAGTTGGATGCATCAGCAAGGGAGATGAGACTGAGTATAGGGCTATGGTGGGAAACTTTGTCACATGGTGCGAGCAGAATCATCTGCAGCTTAATATGAATAAGACTAAGGAGCTGGTGGTGGACCTGAGGAGGGCTAAGGCACCGGTGACCCCGCAAGTTTCCATCCAAGGGGTCAGTGTGGACATGGTGGAGGATTACAAATACCTGGGGATATGAATTGACAATAAACTAGACTGGTCAAAGAACACTGAGGCTGTCTACAAGAAGGGTCAGAGCCATCTCTATTTCCTGAGGAGACTGAGGTCCTTTAACATCTGCCAGAAGATGCTGAGGATGTTCTACAAGGCTGTGGTGGCCAGTGCTATCATGTTTGCTGTTGTGTGCTGGGGCAGCAGGCTGAGGGTAGCAGACACCAACAGAAGCAACAAACTCATTCGTAAGGCCAGTGATATTGTTGGGGTGGAACTGGACTCTCTGACGGTGGTGTCTGTAAAGAGTATGCTGTCCAAGTTGCATGCCATCTTGGACAATGACTCCCATCCACTCCATAATTTACTGGTTAGGCACAGGAGTACATTCAGCCAGAGACTCATTCCACCAAGATGTAACACTGAGCATCATAGGAAGTCATTCCTACCTGTGGCCATCAAACTTTACAACTCCTCCCTCGGAGTGTCAGACACCCTGAGCCAATAGACTGGTCCTGGACTTATTTCCACTTGGTTTGATTAACTTATTATTATTTAATTATTTATGGTTTTATATTATTATAATTCTTCACTCTTCTTGGTTGATGCGGCTGTAACGAAACCCAATTTCCCCTCGGGATCAATAAAGTATGTCTGTCTGTCTATCTATTATGCCTATGTTTAAGAAAGGCTACAAGGACAAAGCAGAGAACTACAGACCAGATACATCAGGTGGAATGTTACTGAAGGGGATTCTAAGAGATAGGATCTACCTGAATTTGGAAAGGCAAGAACTGATTAAGGATAGTCAGCATTGTTTTACACTGTAGATGGTAGGGTTCCAGAGAGTGTTACAGAACAGGGATCTAGGGGTGCGAGTACACAATTCTCTGAAAGTAGTAACAAAGATGGACAGGGTGGTGAAGACAGCATTTGTAATGCTTGCCTACGTTGGTCAAGGCAACGAATACATTAGTTGGGAAGTAATGCTGGAACTGTGCAAGAGATTGGTGAGACCATGCCTGGAGTACTGTGTTCAATTCTGGTCTCCCATCTAGAGGAAGTTAGAAATGATGCAGAGACGATTCACGAGGGTGTTATCAGGTCTGGAAAGCACAAGTTGTACGGAGAGAACAGATGGCCTGGGTTTTTTTTCCCTGGAACATAGGAGGCTGGGGGTTGGTATTGCAGAGCTATATAAAATCATGACAGGCACAGATAACATAGTCACAGCTTTTAGCTGGTATCAGGGAGTATTTAAAAAATATACTTAAGGTGAGAGGAGGCAACTTTTTCCACACAGAGGGTTATAGGCATGTGGAACAAACTGCCAAAGGAAGTGGTAGAGGTGGGTATAAATGCTATGTTGAATTTTGACATTAATCACTAATATTTGATTAGTGAATAAGGTAAATGGGGATAAGTGAATGGATGAGCGGTGATTATGGTGAATTGGTGGAGTACAGAGAATGGGTGTGTGGCGGTCTGGTTAATGGGTGAATTAAGGTTTGGCAATGGCCTAGTTGATAAGGGTTGTTAGTGAATGGGTAATGGGGGAGTACTCAAATTGGCAGGGTTTGAATGGTTGGACTTGCAAGGATCTGTAGTGGGACTGTATTGTTCGTAACTTAAATGAGGAGAAAGAAAATAATTTATCTCAATTCGTGAATGACACAAAGCTGTAAGTAGTATATTATGGAAGCTTTTTATTGCAAAAATATATTCCTAGATATAATATATTAGCAGTCTGAGAGAAAGGATTACAAAGATTTTGTTAAGTCTTGTTGTGCAGCATGGTAGTGTAGAATGCTTTTCAGCACCAGTGATTAACAATCAGGGTTCAATTCAGTAAGGAGTTTATACGTTCTCCCCTGATAGTGTGGGTTTTCTCTTGGTGCTCTGGTTTCTTCCCATATTCCAAAGGCAGACGGGTTAGGTTTAGTAAGTTGTGGGCATACTATGTTGGTGCTGGAAGATTGTCAACACTTGTGGCTGCCCTCAGTACATTCCCACACGGTGCTGGTCATTGATGCAAATGATGCATACATTTCACTGTATGTTTCAATGTTTTGATTTACATGCGACAAATAAAGCTAATTAAAAAATGTAACAAAATCTAAACTAGCAGCCTTACAACGGGCCCCTGTGGATAAAATTAAAATGGCCTGGGAGCAGGATTTAAATATCTCCTTATACGAGGAGAGCTGGGACTCAGTTCTCAAATCGGTTAACTCAACCTCTCTTTGTGCTCGCCATTGTCTCTTACAGTTTAAGATTGTTCATAGAGCCCATATGTCTAAATCTAAACTATCTCGATTCTACCCTGGCATTAGTCCGCTCTGTGATAAATGCAAGAGGGGCGTGGCCTCTCTCATCCATATGTACTGGCTCTGTCCTAGCTTGGAGAAATTCTGGAAAGATGTCTTCACTACACTATCGGGTATTCTGAATCAGCACCTAGAACCTAACCCCTTAATTGCTCTGTTCGGTTTTTGGGGCGAGACAGATTTATGTCTGGGTCCGACCAAATGCCGAATACTATCCTTTGCCTCTCTCCTGGCGAGATGCTTGATCCTCCTTAGATGGAGAGATGTTGCCCCGCCCACTCATGCGCAATGGCTTAACGACATTATGGCCTGCTTGGACCTCGAAAAAATTCATTATTCAGTTCTCAATTCGGATTTAAAGTTCCATAAGATCTGGGGGCCTTTTATCGAGTACTTTCATAACCTTCCTCTTGACTAGGGTTTTGTTTTCTTTTCGGTCCCTTGCTTTCAGCTCCCTTTTTTTTCTGGTAGTAGGCATTATTATCCTCTGTTGCTAAGTGTATTCACAGTCTGGGAGTTTGACTGTCTGGACTTATACTCTCTATATTGTGTGGTGGTTGGTCTGGAAGTGTTATTTTTTTTTCTTGTGTTGTGGGGTTTGGGGAGGACACTAAGCTCACTTGTCTTTAATTTAGGTGCTTTTTTGTTAAATTCTCTTCCTCTGTAGCATATTGTTATTGTATGCTCAACCTTGCTCTGTATTAATGCTCCTCATTGGGATTTGGGGTTTTTAATTTTGTAAAATGTTTTGAAAAACTAATAAAAAAAATTTTAAAAAATGTAACAAAATCTAATCTAAACATACAAAGTATGCAGGTATATTGGAATAAGGCAGGTAGATAAAGTTGGGTCATTGTGATCCCACTGTCCATCGGTGCAGACTTGAGGGACTGAATGGCCAGTCGTGGTTCCAGAACATAGATGAATTCTCAAAGGTGCATCGGAACTTTTGCTTTTTTCTAAGGTCAACAGTGTTCGGCTTTGGCATCAAACACTCCAACAAACTTCTACAGATGTACTGCTGAAAGTATGCTGACTGGTTGCATTATGGTCTGGTACAACAGTTCTAATGTGCAGTTATGTAAGAAGCTGCAGAGAGTAGTGCTGTAGAGTATATTGACTGGTTGCATCACGTCCTGGTATTGAAATATAAATGCCCTTGAATAGAAAAGCCTACAAAAAGTAGTGGATAACACCAGTCCATCCAGGTAAAGCCCACCTCACCATTGAGCACATTGACATGGAGCACCGTCACAAGAAAGCAGCATCACTGGCACACCCCCCAAACCCCTCCCCAATCCAGGTCATGTTCTTTTCTCACTGCTGCCACTTAGGAAAGTGGGACAGGACCCTTAGGATCCACACTACCAGGTTCAGGAGAAATTATTATCCTACACTATCAGGCTTTTGAACCAAAGAGGATAACTTCACTCACCCCATCAATGACCTGTTCCCACAACCTATGGACTTACTTTCAAGGGCTCTTCATCTCATGTTCTCTATATTATTTATTGCTTTATTATTTTTTTTTATTTGCACAGTTTGTTGTCTTTTGAACATTGATTGTTGGTCCATTCTGTTTGGTGTGGTTTTTCATTGATTCAATTGTGTTTTTTGTACTTACTGTGAATGTCAGGAAGGAAATGAATCTCAGCACAGTATATGATGACGTATATGTACTTTGATAACAAATGTAATTCGAACTTTGAAACTTTTAACTATTTCCAAGAAAATTCAACTAATTGGGATAGCTGCTTAATTGAGCCAAAATGTATTGGGTTTGATGTGTCCCAATTATCTGCAATCACTGTAATTTTTGTTGAATTTTTGTTGATGTGCACTTACAACGTTGCCAATGTTTTATTATAAAATTCAGTTTTCTATTGCACCAATGCACAAATTTAGAGCAGTACAGTAGCATAGTGGTTAGCACAATGTTACTTCAGCGCCAGTGATCCAGGTTTAGTTCCTGCTGCTGTTTGTGAGGAGTTTGTACATTCTTCCCGTGGCCACATGGGTTTCCTCCCACATTCTAAAGATGTATAAGGTAGTAGGGTAATTGGACGATGTAAACTCATTGGGTCCTAAGTGCCTATTATCATACTACATCTCAAAATGAAAATAAAAACCATGTGAAATATACTTGTGCACATGACCATCAACTCATCTTCGACTTGAGATAAAATGAAAAACTAACTGGCTTGTTATTGCAGAGCATACAGACCTTTTAAATGTTGAAGGCCTGGATAGAGTAGAGGTGGAGAGGATGTCTCCTATGGTGGGGGAAGTCTATGACCAGAGGGCACAGCCTCAGAATAGAGGGACATCGATTTAGAATGAAGAAAAGGAGGAATTTCTTTAGCCGGGGGTGATGAATCTGTGGAATTTGGGTTTTTGGGTATATTTAAAGTAGAGGTTGATAGACCTTGATAAGTTAAGGCATGAAAGTGGGTTATGAGGAGAAGGCAGGAGAATGGGGTTAAGTGGGAAATTGATCAGACATGATTAAACAGTGGAAAGACTTGATGGGTTGAACAGCCTAATCCTGTTCCTATGTCTATAGATTTTATGGTCCATGGGCTAGAAGTTGAAATAGTTCTGAAAGTAATATTACAACAAGTTAATTGAATATGACTATGATAACTTTCTGTCCTAAAAGCAGGTCTCACCAGAACTATGGGCAAATAGCCTGTTTTGTTGTTATAATGTGTATATCTACATGCTTGTACCTGAAGTATACAATCACATAGTTTTTTATATATCATTTTAAAACAATGAATTAATGTGTAAGCACAAAATGCTTCTATTTTCCAAGGTAAATATTAACTGTTCTTTTCAAACAGCTGAAAGTACACCCACCAATACAGTACTTCACATGTCAGCCATATCAGTAAATGGAAATTGCACAGATTTTTAAGATAGAATAAAATAATTTCTATTAACTTAGTTGAACTCATTTTAACTTAATTATATGTAATGAAGCTTTCTGAAGTATTTCTAATATTGTTCTCTCAATGCATCATAGTTAAAATATTAAAAGAGGTACTTTGAGTAGAAAATGTATGAAGTAATATTTACAAAATCAAAAGGTAAATGTTGAATATTTAACCTTATCCAGTAATAACTTTCTTAAATGCAGTTAAACCTTTTTTCTGACAGACATTGCGATCATACTCTTAAATACAATTTTTATTTCCACTAAACAAGTACGTATCAAGGCCTTACAGTTTCAGTGGATGACTTTCAGGTACTTGCTGAGAAAATGTCACTTGGAATTCAGGAACTGAACATTGCATCGTCAATTGAATGAATCTACAATTTCTCGATGAACAGTTGACCAAGTAGCAATCATTTTATATTACTGGTGTTTTAACAGTTCTGGCAAACTAAATGTTATCTGCTATATTAGTTACGTGCATCAATATTTGTGAATAATAAAAATTATTTCAACTGTGACAAACACAGTAAGCTTCTTTTTTACTGTGGAGAATAGTCCAACCCATTATCCTCCACAACTTAAGACATTTCAAAAGGGATCCCCTACCATTATAATAATAATAATAATAATAATAATCTTAATAATAGTCTTAATAAGCTGGTAAGGAAGGCGGGCTCTGTCGTGGGCAAAGTACTGGAGAGTTTAACATCGGTAGCTGAGTGAAGGGGGATGAAGAGGTCAATACTCCCCAATGCCATTAGGCTTTACAATTCAACCGCCAGGACTTAAGAACTTTTTAAAAGCTATTATTAATGCTTTTTGAGATAGTGATTTAGATGCATATCATATTTTTTACTGAGTTAAGTATTGTATGTAATTAGTTTTGATACAACAAGTGTATGGGACATTGGAAAAAAAAAGTTGAATTTCCCCATGGGGATGAATAAAGTATCTATCTATCTATCTATCATCTATCATTAAACATATCTTTACTTCAGCCCACCACCACCACTTTCCACAGGTATCACTCCTTCTGCAATTCCCTTGTCCATTCATCTACCCCATTAATTACCCCCTTCCTCCAGGCGCTTATCCGTGCAAGAGCCCTAAGTGTTGCACCTGCCAATATGAACAAGTTTTTGAGGATATTGGGGAGGCAGGGGTTAATGACCTTCAAGGACTTTGTACTCTGTCAGCGTAAGTTGCATCCTTTGATTTTGCTTCGCGTGTTTAGTTGTACTTCTGCAGCTGTGAGGTTGTGAAATTGCTAAACTACTTCTCTGTTTTAATCAAGGACAGAACTGATTCTGTAAAGTAACAAATGCGTGTGATAAAAACTCCAAAGCTAATTACTCCCTTCTCTGACCCTCTGTACCCTGTAGTTACACAAGCTTTGTACTAAGAACCGGAAAACAACTCCATATATGGATAATGATGGTCTCTTTGAACTGTATAAATGTATGTAACCTGCTGATAGAGGTTTGACATGAGCCCCCAGAGGGAGAGGAACTCTGTCCTTCTGTTGTGTGTGGCTCCGAACTTCTCGCTGGCTCAGTTCAAACAAATAAACTGGTGAGAAGGATAAAGTAAAGAACTGTTTGTGGCGTGGTTATTGGTCCGGCGATTTAAGTTTACAGATACACCCTTGCCTCCATTCAAGATCCTAAACAGTCCTTATAGGTGAGGCAACACTTCACCTGAGAATCTGCTGGGGTTGTTGATTGAGTCTGGTGCTGCCGATGCAGCCTCTTCTACGTTGGTGAGACCCATCATAAATTAGGGGACTGCATCGTCGAGCACCTTTGAACAATCTACCACAAGCAAGACTTCCTAGTGGCCAAACATTTTAATTCCAAATATTCCAATCTTCAATCCTGTTCAGGTATGTCAATCGATTGTCTCCTCTTATACCAAGTTGAGGCAACCCTCAGGGTGGAGAAACACTTTTTATTCCGTCTGGGTGCCCTCCAACCTGATGGTATGAATATGGATTTCTTCTAGTGATCCAAATTCCAACACCCCCCTTCGCCTTCCTCTATACCTCACTCTGACCTTGTACTTCTCCCCTCCTTGTCCTTTCCTTTCTCCTATTATCTCCTCTCCTCTCCAATCATATTCTTTCTTCTCTAGCCCTTGAGCTTTCCCATCCACCTGGCTTCACCTATCACATTGCAGCTAACCTCTTTCCCCTCCCCCCAATCTTTTAATTCGGGCATCTTGCCCCTTCTCTCTCAGTCCTGATGAAGGGTCTCAGCCCAAAATCTTAACTACTTACTCTTTTCCAAAATGATGTCCAACCTGCTGAATGTACCTTTCGTGTTTTATGTGTGTTGTTTTAGATTTCCGGCATTTGATGATCTTCTCAAATCTTTTTGAAATAAAGTACTGTGCAAAGGTCTGAGGTACCTGTACATAGCTAGGGTGCATAAGACTTTTCCACAGTACTGTATTTATCAATGAGCAGAAAACAAGTTTATAAATCTGGTGGGAGTAAAGGATGTTGTGAATGTTAAGGGCAGAGTACCATGGGAGGGATATCTGACAAGGACTGCCAGGGTTGGGGACTGGTGCAGGTGCAGACATACCCAGCCCTGAAACACCAAGCAAGATTATTTGATTCCAAGCACTTGGTTATTGATCATCACAGCATGCCTTCCAGTTCCCTCCCCCTTTTCACATCCCTGATTCCCCCATTCCTTGCCCCTTCACACTTTCAGTCATCAATAGAGACCAACATCAGAATCAGCTTTATCATCACTTACTACAGTACTATGCAAAAGTCTTAAACATGCTAGATATACGTGTGTGTGTGTGGGCCTAAGACTTTTGCATAGTATTATACATTTAACAAACATTCCTCGAAAGTGTGCAATTAATGTTTCTAATCAACTCCTTATATTAGCCAACATACATAAACCAAAATTATAAATCCACAAAATTCAGGCTCTTACATCGGTTGGATAGGGAACGCCAACTTCTGCTAGTCTGAGAAAGACGAGGAAAAAATGTTCTATCAAATTGTGTGTTCACCTTCCAAACGATGCCCACAGCCATGCTTCTCTATATACCTTGAAAGCATCCCCACAGCAGCTATTCCACAGGATAGAGCTGCCACAAGTGATGAGTAGGTGTCAAGCTGCTAATCCTCAAAGTTCAAAGTACATTTAATATCAATATATAAATTATACAACCTTGAGATTTGCCTGCTTACAGGCAGCCACAAAATAAGAAACCTAAAAGAAGCTGATTTAAAAAAAAGACCAACACCCAATTCTCAGGGAGAGAAAAAAAAACAAAATCATGCAAATAATAAAGCAAGCAACAGCATTCAGAACCAAACTGAGTCCATAAACCCAAAGCCTGAAGCAGCCAGATCAGGCTCACAGCATCAGCCTGAGCACCAAGGAAAGCAGAGTAAAACATCATGGAGCAGAACCAGCTCAACTCTCATCTCTGGTCCTGACAATTTGCCTTTTCAGTCCATCTGGCCTGGCCTTTAAACTGTTCATGCACCAGCTCAACCCCACACTCAATCCCAGGCCCCGCCACTTCTGGCCCATACTCAACCCTTCCTAATCAACTCAGTGCTTAGAACGATACAACCTCGCTTCCAGTACAGGTTGTTGGGCTCCAAAACAACTCGGCTTCAACTTTTCTCCACTCCTCTCGCTCCAACTCCATCTTCAACTCCAACTTCTCATCGAACATGCCTCAACCTCGCTTCAACCCCATTTTGCACCTGCACGCCTGGACCCTCAGATCAGCCTCCTCTGCTCCTGCCTCTTCATTGTTTGCAGTGATTGTTAACCACAATTTTCCACATGAAAAGTGGTATTAATAGGTAAAAAAGTCATTTTTTTTTCAGAGCCTAAGGACTCCAGCCCAGGATCACACTGATGGTTTTTTGCTAATCTGTGATATCAGAACCTTTTACACTGTTCAGTGTTAGGTAAAATGACAGCAACAGTAAACATACATAAAATATTATATATATACAAATCTAAACAAATATTAAAAGTTAAAGCTACTTAACTCATATTAAAATGAATATTAATCTAAGGGGAAAATACAAACTACTGAGCTTTAGTTATCTTTAATTAAGAAAGACAATTCCAGTTCAAATGAATGGGACTGCAAAACATTTGCCAGGCAGCGGGGCCAGATGTGAAATGCAACCAGCTTTTCAGCTCAGGATGATCTGGAACTGCCAAAGGACAGTGTGAAGAATACTGGCCAGTGGTGCTATCATCTAACTCCAAAACTATTTTGTATTTTCCTGCTACAATGAACAATGTGGAAATCTAAATTTACTATAATACTCGCTGAAGCTAGCAGTTACTTCCTAGAGAATACTTACTAAGAATCAGCATGAACTGACCCAGTACTTAACATTTTTTTAAAATCAGACATGGACTTAATCAATAGGAAGTATATAAATGCATTAATTTCAAATCTTGTACCATGACTAAGGAAAAAAAAAAGATATAACAACAGACTCAATAGGACCAATCAAGTGTGACAGTGGAAAAGTGTGTACGTAACCAGAGGAGGTAGTGGAGGCACTTAATGGATACTTTGCTTCAGTATTCACTATGTAAAAGGACCTTGGCAATTTTAGGGATGACTTACAGCGACTGAAAAGCTTGAGCATATAGACATTAAGAAAAAGGATGTGTAGGAGCTTTTGGAAAGCATCAAGTTAGATAAGTCACCAGTACCAGACAAGATATACCCTACGCAACTGTGGGAGGTGAAGGAGGAGATTGCTGAGTCTCTGGCAATGATCTTTGTACCATCAATGAGAGAGGTTCGGGAGGATTGGGAGGTTACAGATGTTGTTCCGTTATTCAAGAAAGGGAGTAGAAATAGCCCAGGAAAACATAGACCAGTGAGTCTTACTTCAGTGGTTGGTAAGTTGATAGAGAAGATCCTGAGGCAGGATTAATGAACATTTGGAGAGGCATAATAGGATTAGGGATAGTTAGCATGGCTTTGTCAAAGGAAGGTCGTGCCTGACAAGCCTGATTGATTTTGATGATGTGACTAAACACATTGAAGGTAGAGTAATAGATGTAGTGTATATGGATTTCAGCAAGGCATTTCATAAGGTACCCCATGCAAGGCTTATTGAAAAAGTAAGGAGGCATGGGATCCAAGGGGACCTTGCTTTGTGGATCCAGAATTGGCTTACTCATAGAAGGCAAAGGTCATAAGGCATGTTCCCCAATCCAGGTGTGTTGCATGTGTTGACTTACAAGGATGTTGCCTGGAATGGGTAGCATGCCTTATGAGAATAGGTTGAGTGAACTTGGCCTTTTCTCCTTGGAGCGATAGAGGATGACAGGTGACTGATAGAGATGTATAAGATGATGAGAGGCATTGATCAGAGGCTTTCTCCCAGGGCTGAAATGTCTAACATGAGAGAGCACTGTTTTAAGGTGCTTGGAAGTAGGTGCAGAGGAGATGTCAGGGGTAAGTTTTTTTTTATGCACAGAGTGGTGAGTGCGTGGAATGGACTGCCAGCAACAGCGGTAGAGGTAGATACAATAGGGTCTTTTAAAAGCCTCTTAGATAGGTACATGGAGCTTAGAAAAATAGAAGGCTTATGGGTAACCCTCGGTAATTTCTAAAGAAAGTACATGTGCGGCACAGCATTGTGGGCCAAAGGGCCTGTATTGTGCTGTAGGTTTTCTATGTTTCTATTAGAAGCAAAAGAGACACCAAGATGATGTGTTGCTTTCCAAGTGCTAAGATTCATGATGCAGCTGCAGGATATTCTCAAAGGAGAGGAGGAGCAACCTGAGGTCATGGTATATATTGCACTAATGACACAGGCAGAAAAGGGGAAGAGGTCCTATTCAGTGAGTATGTAGAGTTAGGAAAGAGGCTGAAAAGAAGGACCTCCAAGGTTGTAATCTCCGGAATACTCCCTGTGCCACAGGCTACCAGGCTAGCACAGGAAGAAATGGGGTGATAGCATATATGAATGAATGGCTGAGATGACAGTGCAGGGGACAGGGTTTCAATTTCCTGGATCATTGGAACTTTTTCTGGGGAAGTGGTGACCTGTACAAGAGGGACAGGTTGCACCTGAACTGGAAGGTTGCTGTTGCTACTCAGGAGAATTTAAATTAGTTTTGCAGGGGACTGGGAACCAGGGACACAACTCTATAAGGGAAGGAGCGGACCTGAAGGTAGATGTCAGGGATAGTATTCAAAGGCAAAATCAAAATAACAGATACAATGGGTCGGATAGTTTGGTGTGCATATTTTAACGCTCGGAGTATTATAGGCAAGGCTGATGAAATTAGAGCATGGATCAGTACATGAAACTAGGATGTTGAAGCCATTACTGAAACTTAGTTGAGAAAGGAGCAAGAATGTAAGGATGTGGATATAGGAAGAGTGCAGAGGAGATTTACAAGGATGTTGCCTGGATTGGAAGGAGTACCTTATAAGCAAATGGACCTCAATGGAAATAACCTTGGGATAGTTGCCTGTGCCATGCAACAGTGAGGATAAGAATAGAATAAGATGGCAGATTAGTGTGTGGCTAAAGAATTGGAGTTGGGGTCAGGGATTCATATTTCTGGATCATTGTGTCCTCTTCTGGCCTGTACAAAAGGGTCAGGTTGCACTTGAATCTGAGTGGGACCAATATCCTGGCAAGCAGGTTTGCTAATGCTTTTGGGAGTGTTTTAATTTAATATAGCAGTGGGATGGGAACCAGTATAATAGAGCTAAGGATGAGCCAGCAGGTTTACAAGTAGATGACGAGTGTAATGAGAATGACAGGTGTAATGAGAATATAAGGAAAGACAAGCCAATGATTGGGTACAAATGCAGACAGTGCAAAGAGTTAAATTGTACTACGGAGGCAAAATTCAAAAGGGTGAAGAATGCAGGACTAAACATTCTGTATTTAAATAGATATCGTATTTGGAATAAGGTGCAAATAGAGATTAGTCGGTATGACGTGGGCAGCACTGAGTCGTAGCTGAAAGTAGGTCATAGTTGGGAGATTAATATCAAAGGATATACTTTGTATTGAAAGGACAGACACAAAGGCATAGGTGGTGGTGTGGCTCTGTTGGTAAAAGATGACATGGGGTCAGAGAATGTTGGAATTTTGTGGGTTGAGTTAAGAAAATGCAAGGGTAAAAATAATCATTATGGGTATCACATATAGACCTCCAAATAGTAGCTAAGATGTGAGGTTGAGATTGCAAAGGGAGCTGGAAAGGCCATGTAATAAGGGTAAGGTCACAATTGTAATGGGGGACTTCAATATGCAAGGGGATTGGGAAAATAAGGTTAGTGTCGGATCGCAAGGGAGGGAATTTGTTGAATGTCCATGAGATGGCTTTAGAGAATAGCTTGTGCTTGGGCCTACTCGGGGAAAGGTTATCTTAGATTGGATGTTGTTAAGTAATCCAGATTTTATTAGGGAGCTTAAGGTAAAGGAACCCTTAGGAGCAGGGATCATACTATAAGACTATAAGACATAATAGCAGAATTAGGCCATTCAGCCTATCGAGTCTGCTCCGCCACTTCATTATGGCTGATCCTGGATCCCACTAAACCCCATACACCTGCCTTCTTGCCATATCCTTCGATGCCCTGACTGATCAGGAAACAATAAACTTCCATCTTAAATATACCCATAGACTTGGCCTCAACCACAGTCTGTAGCAGAGAATTCCACAGATTCACTACTCTCTGGCTAAAAAATTTCCTCCTTACCTCTATTCTTAAAGGTCGCTATCAATTTTGAGGCTGTGCCCTCTAGTTCTGGATACCCCACCATAGGAAATGTCGTCTCTGCATCCACCCTATCTAGTCCTTTCAACGTTCAGTAAGTTTCAATGAGAACGCTACACATTCTTCTAAATTCCAGTGTCTCTAGGCTCCAAACTGCCAAACGCTCCTCATATATAAAGCCTTTCATTCCTGGAATCATTCTCTTGAATCTTCTTTGGACTCTCTCCAATGACAACACATCCTTTCTGAAATATGAGGACCAAAACTGTTGACAATACTCCAATTCTGGAGGAAAGTTGTTTCATTTTTGAAGGGTCTTCTTTTTCTATGCCGTCTGGGAGACCAAGTATACGTAGGTTCTGTCTTCTGGACCGATTCTCAAAGTCGACACTCTTGGCTTTAAGTGTTTCCACCAATTTAATGGTCGAAATTAAATCCTGTTGCAATTTTTCAATTGTCAAATCTCGTTTCCAAGCTTCTTCTTGCAGAGATTCGATAAGAACTTGCTGCTGGTTAATTACTGAATCCGTCTTAACCACATAATCTTGAAAAGCCTTTATATCTTGTTTAAAAATTTGTTGTAGTTCATCAAATTTTTTATCCAAAACCTCCATAAATAGTTCATAAGTTAATTCAGTGCGTTGCGGTTGAGCTTGCTTCTTTCCATTACCGTTCGGGTTGCGCCCCGGTTCTCGTCCTTTAGATCTAAGAGCCATTTCTGTTTGCATATCTTCAAAAATTCACAATAAACTCTTAACAATAAGTCCAAGAAAATAGCAAGAATCTTTTGGTGTAGGTAAAAATAAGTTGGATAAGGGTGATCAAAGGTTAGAAAAAGTAAAGGTTATGGAGCGAATCTAAAACAGTACTCACTCCATGAGCATCTCCCGCTGACTCTGTTTCATTTTTTAACTGCATTGCAGTTGGTTTCTAAATGACAATGAACTGAAATTCAATTCAATTCAAAGTACGGCCTGACTAGCATCTTATAAGGCTCAGCATTATCTCCTTGCTTTTGTATTCTATTCCCCTTGAAATAAATGCCA
Source organism: Hemitrygon akajei (assembly GCF_048418815.1). Classification (NCBI taxonomy): domain Eukaryota; kingdom Metazoa; phylum Chordata; class Chondrichthyes; order Myliobatiformes; family Dasyatidae; genus Hemitrygon; species Hemitrygon akajei. The sequence continues at coordinate 51,674,092 of NC_133124.1, read as the reverse complement.
ACATTGCATTTGCCTTCCTTACCAAATACTCAACCTGTAAATTAACCTTCTAGGAGTCTTGCACAAGGACTCCTAAGTCCCTCTGCACCTCTGATGTTTGAACCTTCTCCCCATTTAGATAATACCAGAATATGAATCAGAATCAGGTTTATTATCACTGGCATGTGTTGTGAAATTTGTTAACTTAGCAGCGGCAGTTCAATGCAATACATAATACAGAACAAAAATAATAATAGATATCAATTACAGTATATGTACACTTTGTATATTGAATAGATTAAAAATCATGCAAAAAACAGAAATAATATATATTAAACAAGTGAGGCAGTATTCAAGGGTTCAATGTCCATTTAGGAATCAGACGGCAGAGGGGAAGAAGCTGTTCCTGAATTACTGAGTGTGTGCCTTCAGGCTTCTGTACCTCCTACCTGATGGTAACAGTGAGAAAAGGGCATGCCTTAGGTGCCGGAGGTCCTTAATAATGGACGCTGCCTTTCTGAGACACCACTCATTGAAGATGTCCTGGGTACTTTGTAAGCAAGTACCCAAGATGGAGCCAACTAAATTTATGGTCCTCTGCAGTAGTTCCCCCTCTCCTATACCAGACAGTGTTGCAGCCTGCCAGAATGCTCTCCACAGTACTTCTACTGAAGTTTTTGAGTGTATTTGCTGACATACCAACTCTCTTCAAACACCCAATGAAGTATAGTTGCTGTCTTGCCTGCTTTACAACTGCATCGATATGTTGGCACCAGGTTAGAACCTCAGAGATCTTGACACCCAGGAACTTGAAACTGCTCACTCTCTCCTGTTCTGATCCCTTTATGAGGATTGGTATGTGTTCCTTCGTCTTCCTTATCTGCACTATCGTTCCTTTCACCAAAATGCATTATCATACATTTCCCAACACTGTATTCCATCAGCCACTTTTTTCACATTCTTCCAACTTGTCTAAGTCCTGCTGCAATTACATTGCTTTCTCAACAGCGCCTACCCCTCCACCTATCTTTGGATCATCTGTAAACTTTGCCACAAAGACATCAATTCCATTATCCAAATCAGATATATGGGGTTGAGTGGGATCCAGGATCAGCTGTGGTGAAATGACAGAGCAGACTCAATGGGCTAAATAGCCTAATTCTGCTCCTATGTCTTATGGTCTTTATGATCTCTTGCTGTATGATGAACCTTCCCCAGTTCTCAGGTCAGCTGGGGCTGGTCTGCTTACCGTTCCCAGAGTCAAAATTAAATATGTTGAATCAGTTTTTAGTTACTATGCTCCACAAGTCTGCCCAAACTTTAAGCTCTTTTAAGTCGAGGCTTAAAACTTTTCTTTTCGCTGAAACTTTTAATTAGAATCTCCTGCACTGTAACTTCTATTGATCATATCTATTTTTGTATGATTTTATTATCTTATATATTGTCTGAAATCTGATGTTTGATTTTTATATCTTGTTCTATGTAAAACACTTTGAGCTGCCTTGTGTTGAAACAGTACTTGCTTACAAATGTACCAGTTTTCGAAGTTTTAGAAAAGGTAGAGGAGGTGGGAAGGTGGGGGGGGGGGGGGGGGTGGCGCAGAAGTTGCACTACTGATCACGGAAAATATCACAGCTGCACTCGTGGGAGACATAATGGAGGGGTCAGATACTGAGCCCATTTGACTTGAACACAGGAATAAGAAGGATGCAATCACACTGTACTGCAAACCCCCACTAATAGACACCAGGACATTGAGGAACAGATATGTAATCAGAATAAGGAAATGTGTAAAAATAATAGGGTTGTTCTTTAGGGGGAGGCCAACTTCCCTAATATAAACTTGGACCTTCTTAGTTTAAATGGTTTAAACGGGGCAACATTTGTTGTGTGTCCAGGAGGGTTTGTTAAATAAATATGAATATGTGGATAGTCTAACCAGAGGAGTAGTGATTGTGAGGCCAGATGGAAGACCAGCAGTTGCCCAAGCTGCAAGTCTCCCCTCTCCACATCACCGATGTTGTCCAAGGGAAGGGCATAAGGATCCATACAGCTTGGCACCGGTGTCATCGCAGAGCAATGTGTGGTTAAGTGCCTTGCTCAAGGACACACAGGCAACCTCAGCTAAGGCTCGAACTAGCGACCTTGAGATCACTAGACGAACGCCTTAACCACTTGGCCATGCGCTAGGACAGTAGAGATGCCAGGTAGGATAGTGAAATGCTCCTCTTGAGGGATGTAGGAAGGCAGAGAGACGTCTAATGGTTGCCGATGACTACAACAGTAAGAAGTGTATCCGACTGCAGCTTCTAACAAACCACATTATAGAGTTAAAGCTGGAACTGTATGAACTCTGGATCATTCAGGAAGCTGAGGGAGTGATTAAAGAAGTAGTTTTACCCAAGGTGCAGGACACAGGAAACTAAGTGACAGACAGGAAAAGGAAAGAGATTAAGGAGCCAGTGCAGAATACCACTGTGACCATACCCCTCAACAACAGGTATTACACTTTGGATACTCTCGGGGGTGGGGGATGACCTAAGAGAGGAAAATCACAGAGGCTGGGTCTCTGGTACTGAGTCTACCTTTGTAACTCAGAAGAGAAGGGGGGAGAAGAGACCTGTTATGGTGATGGGGGATTCATTAGTTAGGGGAATGGACAGGAGTTTCTGTGGGCAAGAACAAGGTTCCTGGATGGTATATTGCCTCCCTGGTGCCAGGGTCTGGGATATCTCAGATCCCGTCCTCAGCATGTTTGAGTGGGAGTGTGAACAGCCATAAATCATGGTCCATGTAGATACCAAAGGTAAAAAGACCCTGATGGGAGTTGTATACAGACCCCCAAACAGCAGTAAGGATGTGGTCTCCAAATTATAATGGGAGACAGAAAATGCATGCCAAAAGGGCAATGTTACAATGGTCATGGGTGACTTCAATATGCAGGTAGATTGGGAAAATCAGGTTGGTGTTGGATTACAGGAAAGCTAAAGAGTCAACAAACTGGCTTTTTAGAGCAGCTCCTGGTTGAGCCCATTAGAAGATCAGCTATTCTGGATTGGAATAGAATCAGTAAGCCAGATTTGATTGGAAAGAGTAAGGTAAAAGAACCCTGAGAAGGAGAAGATAAAGTCAGATGTATTAGTATTATAGTGGAGTAAAGGAAATTACAGAGGCATGAGATCGGAGTTGGCCAAAAAAGATTGGAAAAGAACGCTGACAGAGATGATGGCAGAGCAGTAATAGCTGGAATTTCTGGAATCAATTCGCAAGTCACAGGATATATACATCCCAAAGAGGAAGAATTATTCTAAAGGAAAGAAGACACAACCGTGGCTAACAAGAGAAAATCAAAGACAACATAAAAGGCAAGGAGAAGGCATACAATGGAGCAAAAATTAGTGGAAAGTCAGAGGATTAGGAAGCTTTTAAAAACCAACAGAAGGCAGCTAAAAAAACTCACTAAGAAGGTAAAGATGGAATACGAAAATGAGCTAGCCAATAATATTAAAGAGGAAACCAAAAATTTCTTCAGATACAAGAAAGTGTAAAAGTGAGATGAGAGTGGATGTTAGACCATTGGAAAATGATGCTGGAGAGGAAGTAATGGAGGACAAGGAAGTGCAGATGAACTGACTAAGTATTTTGCAACAGTCTTCACTGTGGAAGACACAAGCAGTATGGTGGAAGTTCCAGGTCTCAGGGGTTATGAAGCGTGTAAAGTTACCATAAGTAGAGTGAAGATTCTTCGGAAACTAAAAGGTCTGAAGGTAGATAGGTCACCTAGATCAGATGGTGTACACCCCAGAGTTCTGAAAGAGGTGGCTGAAGAGATCAAGGAAGCCTTAGATTCACTAGATTCTGGAATGGTTCCAGAAGTTTGAAAAATTGCAAATGTCACTCCACTCTTCAAGAAGGGAGAGAGGCAAAATAAAGGAAGCTATTAATCAGTTAGTCTGACCTCAAGGGTTGGGAAGATGTTGGAGTCAATTACTAAAGGTTGGGGTTTCAGCGTACTTGGAGGCAAGTGAGAAAAAGCTGTAGTCTGCATGGTTTCTTCAATGGAAAATCTTCCCTTTCAAATCTGTTGGAATTCTTTGAAGAAATAACAAGGACAACAGACAATGGAGAATTGATTGATGTTGTATACTTAGATTTTCAGAAGGCCTTTGACAAGGTGCCACGCATGAGGCTGTTTGACAAGCTACAAGCCCATGGTATTACAGGAAAGATTCTAGCATGGACAAAGCAGTGGCCACAGGGGTCTGTGCTGGGCCCAATTCTTCTTATGTTATATGTCAATGATTTGATGATGGAATTGATGCCTTTGTTGCAAAGTTTGCAGATGGTATGAAGCTAGCTGGGGTGGGGGGGGCGGCATGTAGTTTTGAGGAAGTTGAGAGGCTACGGGAGGAAAGACTAGGAGAATGGGCAAAGACATGGCAGGTGGAATACAGTGTTGGAAAGTGTATGGTCATGCACTTTGGTGGAAAAAATGAAGGAGTTGACTATTTTCTAGATGAGGAAACACAAAAAAACTGAAGTGCAAACAGACTTGTGAGTACTTGAGCAGAATTCCCAAATGTAAATTTGGAGGTTGAGTCTGTTGAGGAAAGCAAATGTGATATTAGCATTCAATTCAAGAGGACTAGAATATAAAAGCAAGGATGTAATGTTGAAACTTTATAAAGCACTGATGAGACCACACTTAAGAGCATTGTGAGCAGGTTTCGGTCCGTCTTAGAAAGGATGTGCTGAAACTGGAGAGAGTTCAAAGGAGGTTCACAAAAATGATTCCAGGATTAAATGACTTGTCTTATGAAGAGTGTTTGATGGACTGGGCCTGTATTCCGAAGAATTCAGAAGAATGAGAGGTGACCTCATTGAAATCTATCGAATGATGAAAGGCCTTTATAGAGTGGATATGGAAAGGATGTTTCCTATGGCAAGAGAATCCAAGACCAGAGGACATAGCCTCATATTAGAGGGGTGTCATTTTAGAATGGAAATAAGAAATTTCTTTCACCAGAAAATGGTGAATCTTGTGGAATTCATTGCCACAGGCAGCTGTGGATGCCAAGTCTTTACATATATTTAAGGCAAAGTTTGAGAGATTCTTAATTGGTCAAGGCATGAAAGGATACAGAGAGAAGGCAGGACATTGGAGTTAAGAGGTAAATTGGATCAACCATGATGAAATGGCAGAGTAGACTCGATGGGCCAAATGTTCTTATGGTCTTATAACATGTGGTTAACATGCATATCCTTCCATTGCAAAAATAAAACATCTATATGACAGATTGATTTTTAAAGCTGATCAATCAGCAGCCTTTCCAAATTGAGTGTTAAGTATTTTGATGGTTCTGAGAAAAAAATGAGATATTATTCTATTCAGCTACAGTAGTATGAGGTTGGCAGCATATTTATATTTTTATTCTTTTCAAAATATAGATAAACATAGTTGCAGTATTAATTCAAATAGAAGGTCACCATTTCAAGATTAGTTTTAACATTTTTCCCTCAAATATAAACGGGATTCATTCTATTTGAGTTCTTTTTAAATAAAGTCATACCTGTTTCATTAAATCCAATACTGCTAATACACAGATTAGATGATGTCAAATCACTGGAAAAATTTGTTTGATTGAATTCCTTTCTACGGGAAAAAAAGAATTAGAATAAAATTGGTGACACATCTATGTAGATTAGATTTATTAAATAAAAGTTGAATAAGAAACATAATTTTCTGATCACTGTCTCCATCACTAGGGACAAAATGTCAACAGATATCTTTTCAAATCACTCCCTCCATGATTCCCGTTTACATTCGTCTCTGACCTCTAATCTCCCTCCTGTTACTTATCCCTGCAAGCCACTGATGTGCTACACCTACCCATTCACTCTTCCCTCAGCTCCATTCAGGGCCCAAAACAATTTTTCCTGGTGAGGCAACATTTCACATGTGAATCTATGCAGCCTCCTCTATGTTGGTGAGACTCGACATAGCCTGGGGGACTACTTTGTTAAGCATCTCAGCTCCATCCACAAAAAGTGCAATTTCCCAGTGACCAATCATTTTAACCCTTATTCCAATTTTTGCTCTGACATATTGGTTCATGGCCTCCTCTTCTACCCCAATGAGGCCACTCACAGGGTGGAGGAACAAAACTTCATATTCTGTCCAGGTAGCCTCCAACTTGATAGCATGATATCAATTTCTCCAAATTCTAGTAATTTTTTCTCCTTTTCCCATTCCTTCACCTTCATTTCCCCACTCTGGCCTCTTACCTCTTATCATTTCCTGCCTCATACCTCCCCTTGGTGCCTCTCCTCCTTCCATTTTTCCCATGATCCACTCTCCTCTCCTATGAGATTCCTTTTTCCCCAGCCCATTACCTTTTCCATATATAATTTCCCAGTTCCTTGCTTCATGTCCCCCCTTCCCCACCCATCTGGCTTCATCTATCTCCTTCTAGCTTGTCCTTTCCCCCCACCTTCTCAGAGAAGTACAATACAGAAACATGCCCTTCGGCCTACCTAGTCTAATTAGAAAGTACTTAAACTGCCTACTCCCATCAACCTGTTCTGGGACCATAGCCCTCCATAGCCCTACTATCTATATACCTATCCAAATTTTGCTTGGACATTGAAATCAAACTTGCATGCATGACTTGTACTGGCAGCACATTCCACACTCTCACGACCTCTGAATAAAGAAGTTTCCCCTCCTGTTCCCTTTCATCTTTAACCAATTACCTCAAATTGCAATGACCTTAGTGGAAAAAAGCCAACTTCCATTTATCCTCTCCATACCCCTCATAAATTTGTGAATCTGTATTAAATCTCCTCTCAATCTTCTACATTCTAAGGAATAGTCTTAAGTTAAATAACACATTACTTTCTGGCCAGAAGCCCAGCATCAGAACTGGGACAGGTTCATGCTCTATGTCAAATTCACCTGTCATTCAACCATACATGAACACCCATGAAAACAGCTAAACGAAGCAGCATTACACCGGGACAAAAGGGCACAACACAGTATCAACAGTCCAACACAGCTCAAAGCACATATAAGATAGCAAGAAAATACAGAACCACAAAGATATTACAAGTCCCTGAGTCCATGAATGTTGCAGCAGTCTGCAGTCGAATACAATATAGCTTGTCTTCTGCCAACTGAACACTGGGGGCAGCACTGACTCCAGTTTGGACGCTGCGCCACACCGCCTCCGACACTCCAGCAGACAACCCGACTCCGATGCCTTCTTCTGGGCGCCTGCAAACAGGCGACATCACAGCTTGAGGCCTGGATCCTGCAACGACCGAGGTCATGCATGACGGCGCTCCACCACCATCCACCCCGCCATTCACCAATAAACCAACGATTTAAACTTGCAGCGTTCTATACCATCAATGTCCAACAGGATCTTGCAATCACAAGAAAAGCTCTTACTGTTGGACTGCACACCGCCGTTGTGCACCAACACCTCCCTGTCGCAGGCAGCATCATGGTCAAGTCCAACTTCTTCAGTTTCCCTGACACAACTTACTGATTGGGTAGACGTGCAGTACTTTAAGTTCCTAATGTCCACCAGGTTTCTTGCAATCAAAAAAAATTTGTAAAAAAAAAGACAACAATACTTTTAGTTGACCCTCGTAAAAACTGGTGCATCCAAGCGTGCCACCAAAGTTAAAAATAAAATGTTTTGCGTTGTAGAAAAGATGGAGAGGGAAGGAATGGACAAGTCTGTAAAAACTTGAATGGTGCAAACAGTAGTGGTGTCAGCTGATAAAGGGTAGCACAGCTATCTGAAGAATCTGCAAACAAGATGTGAGAAAATATCTAAAGTACAAGAAATAAATACTGGAAATGTGGAATACAAGATTGGAATGAAATTCATTTACTTGATGAAAAAGTGAAATTCATGGCCAAATCTTGAAAGCCATAATGTGCTAAGGTAGAATGCTGCTCCTTGAGCTTGTCTTTGTTTTTGAAATTTGTTGAAACAATGAAGGAGGCCAAAAGATGGAGAGAATTAGAAAGACAGGCAAGTGCATACACTTGGTCATGTTCCATATCATATGCTGTGCCATGGTTCCATTTCATTTGCAAATCCCTGTTCTTCAGCAACTATTCTTTCTTCATTGAACCAGTGAGGAAAAATGTCAGAATTACACTCAGTTGTAGGAGGTCCAACAAACATATTAATTGAAAATAGATTCCATTAATATCCAATCCTTAAAGACACTTTATAAAAAAAAATTTAAAACAGATCACATTTTTGCCCCAGTACATGCATTATGCTCATAGTTACCAAAGCACAAATATTTATTTTGAACTATTATTTTTACATAATTTTTAACATATATTGCTTATTTAGTATCAGTAAATTCTGAGATTCAGAAAATAAAAATAGAAATTTCAACTTGAAAGTAGGTGGAATTGTGATAAATCAGTATTGTGTGAGGGATCTCAAAGGAAATATGCTTTGGTTCTAAACTAATAAAATATAATCAAACCTCACCTTTGTGAAATCCCACTCAACTTTTCAGAAGATTGACTTTTTCCTTGGGATTCTGACTGTAGAGATTCTGTAAACTATCAGAAATTGCAAAATTAAAATCATACATCAATAAAAAACAGTCAATAAAGAGAATACAGTGGATTTCAGTTAATTGATCCATGGTTAATTGGGACAGTCAGTTATTTGGGATAATCCTTACAAAAACAATTTGAGAAAATTCACGTAATTATCTTCATTTATTCGGGACACTTTACTGCTTAATTAGGACAGGAGACTGTTGCCGGTTTCTAACTAGGTTCAGTCACATGAACTTGTGTGGCCATTAGACACTACACAACTTAAAAATTGTTTTGCTCACTGCGGTTTCAAGCACTCAGGCTTGGAAATACCAGAAATGGCCAGGAGTGAAAATGAAACTATTTCACTACTTCAACAAATTAGGTACCATGAAGAATTTGAAGGTGATTGCATCAATCATCTTGAATGATTCAATGAAAATTAAGATTTGGAAGATGCAATTATTGAAAGCATTGTATGAAGGCAGTCCATTATCTGCACTAAGTGCCTGCACCAATTTTATTCATTTCAGTCAATCAAAAGAACACAGCAGAATGTTGGTTGTCCATCATTTCTGTCAACTGTTCCACTCTTTCGGCCTCGGAAGTCAGGTTCCACTGGTATGAGTGGTCATCACAAACTGAAGACTTTCTTGATTGCAGTAGATAACCATGATATCTTCTCTACCTTATCATGCCTTTTGCTCTCCACAAAACATTGCAGAACCACTTTCTTGGCCATTGAATCTCACTATTGATCTATTAGTGTGTCCTAGTTCTGGTTGTTCTATTTAGTTATTACTTTTGGGTGATTTTTGAATTGGGGTGACCCACAGATCTGAGCTGAACTGTACCGAAATATCCCTTCTGATCTTGCATTTTATATTCTGTGTTTCCATTCATTTTATGTTGCCTTTTGCATGATTCTTTTGAGGGGTGAGGGAGGTTTGATGTTTTTCTTTGAATGAGTTGGTTCCATTGTTGTTCTTTGTTTCATGATTGTCTGTGTGAAGACAAATTTCAGGGTTGTATGCCGCATACTTACTTTGATAATAAATGTACTTTGAATCCGCCCAGTACGCTGGAGCTGACTTCGCATGCTAGGACAGGCATGTCCCTATTTCACTGGTTTATGAGGCCCACCAACCCTCACCTGGTTTAGCTCACCTGTTGAAGCAGCGTACTGGGCTGTTGCTGCTCTTGCATGCAAACAGCTTCTTGGAACCAAAGGTGAGGACTGAATTTTCCCAGTAGGGACTATAGGTTAGTGAGCAGCCCCAAATAAACATGACAATCCCCTTCACCAGGGCTGCTACTTCTCCCTGGATACCCCATACATGTCAGCATACACAGGATGAATTCCTCCATTGATAACCATTAGGAACTATTACACAATTTTATAGTACTATAGTAGCATTGGTAGTGATCTAATTTGTTCTCCATTTCATTTAGACACATAATTTGTTACTCAGTTAATTGATAGTTCATCTTTTTTTTATTCCTTTTTAACTTTTCCATTAAACCAGCTAATTGGGTGTAGCCCCTTAATTGGGCAAAATGTACTGGTCCTGCTATGTCCCAATTAACTAGAATCTACTGTATAATGACTTTATAAACAATTGATAACTTCATAATAATCACATCTGGTTATTAGTTTGTTTGTAGCACACCATTTTAGCAAGTGTTCTGAATATCTAGAAATAAAAGACATTGTTTCAAAGGATGAGAAGAATCACATATTTAATTTCTACCTTGTGGTTCAATTTGCGACGTAGTTGGGCAGCAAATTCATCCAAAATAATTCAAGAGAAATGGAAAGAAATTAGCTTACCTCAGCTGAGATAGTCAGGCTGTTGAAACAGGTTTTGAAAACAACTCCTGGAAATACGAGTGAAAGGCACAGCAAACCATCCCCACACGATGGCAATATTCAATAAATGACGATACAATTCGATCGTGGCCTCAAATCCATTCATCTGCCTATCACCCATAATCCTAAATGCCTTTATAATATAATAAACCACTTACTGAACTTTTAATATATTTGATGATTCTCTTCTCAGATCACTAAGCAAATATATTCCAAACATTCATACTGTCAACAAACAAAATTCATTTATATTTCTGTTCTAAACAGGCAATTCTTTTTTCTAAAACAAATCTACAGAAGTACAGCAAAGAACCAGACCCATCTAGTCTATGCTGAAACCATTTAAACTGTCTACATCCAACAACCTGCACCAGGACCACAACTCTCCATGTCCTTACTTCACATATACCTATCCAAACTTCACTAAAGCATTGAAGTTCAGTTTGCATGGACTACTTGTGCTGGCAAGTAGCCCATGTGAGCTAAACTCCATTCCACACTCTCACTACCCATTAAGTGAAGACATTTCCCCTCATGTTTCCCTTAAACTTCTCTCCTTTCATCCTTAAGCCATGACCTCTGGTTGTAGTCATGACCTCAGTAGAAAAAGCATGCTTGCATTTACCCCATCTATACCCCTCATAATTTTGTAAAGTGGTATCAAATTCCCTCTCAATCTTGTAAGTTGTAAAGAACACAGTCCTAACCTGTTCAATCTTTCCTAATAAATTCAGGTCCTCCAGACCTGGCAACATCCTTGTAAATTTTCTCCATACTCTTTCAACCTTGTTTACATCTTTCCTGTAGGTAGGTGACCAAAACTACACACAATACTCCAAATTAGGGAGTATTGTCTTATACAACTTCAACATAACATCTCATCTCCTGTACTCAGTACTTTGATTTACGAAGGCCAATGTGCCAAAAGCTTTCTTTACGACCCTATCTACCTCTGATGCCCCATTCAGCAAATTATGTACCTGCATTCTCAGATCACTTTGTTCTACTACACCACTCAATGCCCTACCATTCACAGCGTTATTGAAGTGCAAAAGTTCACACATGTCTGCATTAATTTCCATCTGCTATTTTGCATCTGATGCAGATCCCTCTGCAAGTCACAATAGCCTTCCTCACTGCCCACTACACCCCCAATCATGGTGTCATCTGAAAATTTACTGATCCAGTTCACCACATTATCATCCAGATAACTGATACACAATCAATGACAAACAACAAAAGACCCAGCACCAATCCCTGAGCACACCAGCCACAGACCTCCAGTCAGAGAGGCAACCTTTTACAACCACTCTCTGATTTTTGTCACAAAGCCAATGTTTAATCCAATTTACTACCTCATCCCGAATGCCAAGTGACTGAAACTTCTCAACTAGCCTCTGATGTGGGACCTTATTAAATGCTAATATGGACAACATCATTTGCCTTACCTTCATCTACTTTCCTGGTAACTTGCTAGAAAGACTCTATAAGATTGATTAGACATGACCTACCACGCACGAAGCCATTCGGACTATCTTTAATCAGTCCAAGTCTATCCAAATACTTATATATCCAGTCACTTAGAATACCTTCCAATAACTTTCCCCACAACTGATGTGAGACTCACCTGCCTATAATTTCTTGGTTTCTGTTGAGAGACTTTTTTAAAGAGTGGAACAACATTGGTTAACCTCCAATCCTCTGGTATCTCTGTTAGGACCCCGACAATTTCTGCACTTGCCTCCCATAGGGTCCAAGGGAACACCTTGTCAGGCTCTGGGAATTTAACCACCCAGATTTACCTCAGGGTAGCAAACACCTCCTCCTGTAATCTTTACAGGGTCCATGAAGTTCATGCCACTTTGCCTCACTTCTATAGACTCTGTATTCATCTCCGGAGTAAATACAGATGCAAAGAATACATTGCAGAATTCCCCGCATCTGTTTTGGCTTCGCACACATTATCATTCTGGCCTTCCAGAGGACCAATTTTGTGCCTAGCAATCCTCTTGCTCTTAACATATCTGTAGAATCCCTTAGGATCTCCTTCACTTTTTCTGCTTGAGCAACCTCATGTCTTCTTTTAGCCTTCCTGATTTCATTCTTAAGTGTTTTCTTGCATTTTTTGTACTCCATAAGTAACTCATTTGTTCCTACTTGCCTATACCTGCAATGCACCTTCATTTTCTCTTAACCAGGGCCTCAATATCTCTTGAAAACCAAGGCTCCCTACACTCTTCTTTACCTTTTATTCTGACAGCTCTCAAAATTTTGTTTTTGAAGGCCTCCCACTTTCCAAGTACAACTTTGCCTGAAAACAGCAGGTCCCAATCCACGCAAGCCAAATCATTTCTGATGTCAAAAAAATTGCCCTTTCTCCAATGAAGAATCTCAACCCACGGACCCGACCCATCTCTTTGCACATTTACTTTGAAACTAATGGTATTGTGGTCACTGGACGCAAAGTGTTCCCCTATATAAACTTCTGTTACCTGCCCTGTCTCATTTCCTAACAGCAGATCCAGTATTGCATGCTCTCTCACTGGGACTTCTATGTACTGAAGAAGGAAACTTTTCTGAACATACCTGACAAACTCCATCCCATCTAGTCCTTTTACAGTATGAGATTCCCAGTCAATATGTGTAAAGTTAAAATCACATACTATAACAACGTTATGTTTCTTGCAACAATCTGCGACCTCTTTACAAAATTGTTCCTCTAAATCCCTAGGACTGTTGGGTGGTCTGTAACAAAGCCTCATTATTTTTCAGTTCCACCCATAATGCTCCACTGGTTGAGTTCTCCAGTCTGTCCTGATAAAGCACTGTCATGACATTTTTCCTGACTAGTAATGCCACCCTCCTCCTTTAATCCCTCCTGCTCTGTTGGGTCTAAAACAAAAGAACCCTGGAAAAATGAGCTGCCTGTCCTGCGCCTCCTGCAACCAAGTCGTACTAATGGCAACAACGTCATAATTCTAGGTGTTGATCTGTGCTCTGAGCTCATCCGTCTTTCCTACTATACTTCTTTCATTAGAATAGATGCAGCACAGGACACTAGTCTCACCATGCTCAACCTTTTGATTCCTGACTTTGTCTGAGGTCTTACCAACATCTGCTTCTGCAACTCTCCAGCAACTGTTCTTGCATTTTGGTTTCCATCCCCCTGCATCTCCAGTTTAAACCCCATTAACAAACCTTCCTTCTAGGATATTAGACTTCCTCCAGTTCAGGTGCAAACTGTTCCTTCTGCACATGTCCCACCTTCCCTGGAAGAGAGCCCAATGATTCAAACATCTTAAGCCCTCCCTCCTACACCAACTCCATAGCCATGAATTAAACTTATCATCTTTCTAGTTCTGGCCTCACTAGCAAACCTGAGATCGCAACCCTGGAGGTCCTGCCCTTTAACTTTGCACCTAACTCCTAGAACTCCCTCTGCAGAAGCTCGTAACTCATCCTAGCCATGTCATTGGTACCTACACGGACTATGATTTCTGGCTCTTCACCCTCCCACTGAAGAATACTGAGGACTCGATCTGAGTTGTCTCGGGCACTGGCACCCAGCAGACAATGTACCAACCAGGAATCTTGTTCTCACCCACAGAGCCTCCTGTCCATTTCCCTAATTAACGAATCCCCTATCACCACAGCATGCCTCTTTCACCCCTTCCCTTCTGAGTCACAGAGCCAGACTCAGTGCCAGAGACCTGACCACTGTGACTTTCCTCTTGTTAGGTCAACCATCCCCACATCCCAAACAGTATATAAAGTGATGTACCTTTTGTTGAGGGTGATGGCTACAATCATACTCTTCACTGGCTCATTAACCCCTTTCCCTTTCTGACTGTTTCCCAGTTCTCTGTGTCCTGCACCTTGGGTGTAGCTACCTCTTTATATATCCTATTTATCACCCCGTAAGCCTCCCGAAGAATAGGAATCCTGCAGTTCTATTTTCCCTGTTAGGTGAAATCCTCTTAGCTTTACCATATTGAAGCCCTTCAAAACCACTTATTCCTCTAAACTCGAGTGTAAAAGTGAATCACTCAACTTTTCCTTTTAAGACAATTTCTTCATCTCAAGAGTGATCCTATTTAAATTGCCTCTAAATTAAGTACATTCCTCCTATAGAAATCAAAACTCTTCTCTGAGCACAAGGGATGATCACACCAAATACATCTTTTAATGCAGCAAGACTGCCCTGCTTCAGCATTTGATCAATCTAAAATGAAAGGCCAATTTTCCATTTAGCCTCCTCAATACTTCTTATATGCCTGCTAACTTTTTGTTTTAGGGTATCCAGATTCTTCTTTAAAGCATTCTGAAGACTCTTCCTATTTAAATAATATTTTGTTTTATTATTTTTCCCTCAGATTAAGACATTCACATTCACTTAACTGTCAAATATATCTTTACAGTCTATGTCCCTCCGATAATTTGCTTTCCCAGATGTGGCCTGATCAAAGAAATAATTTGCATGACATTACAAAAATAATGTTTGTTCAGTTATCTGTTTCTCCAAATCATACCTGTCTGAACCAAACTTCAGTCTTTTCTTCCAAATCGTGGATATGGCGAATCACTTTACAAACAAATGGTAATGAAGTTTTGAGCCAGTCACAGTTATGACGTTTAAAGGACCGGAGTTGCCATGGATCTTCATCATTCTCTTGATGTGAGAAAAACAATGAAAGCTAATGGTTATTATGAAAGATTTTTTTTCTCAACTCTCCAAATTAATGAGCATTACCTGATGTGTGGACCCAAACTTTAACCCTATCAGCTATACTGTATGTTTGCCTTTTACCTCCTATTTATCAAAACAGGGGTTAGTAGGAACAAAAGAATTACAATAAATAGTGGACAGAGTAGGTCCTTCTTCTGTAAAAGACACACTGAAGCAGTGATTAATTAAGATGCTGTAAAAAGATTGAAGGTAAACCAGGCACAAAGAAAATCCTGATGAAGGATCTCAGCCTGATACGTCAACTGTTGACTCTTTTCCACAGATGCTGCCTGCCTGCTGAATTCCTCTAGCATTTTGTGTGTATGACAAAGAAAATACTTTTATTTATGAAGTAGACCAAAGCTAAAAACATTGATTTAATATAGGCAAATATGAAAATTAAGCAGCAAATTCAAGAAGAATTTCTTTACCCTGAGAAATATGAGAATATGGAACAAGTTTCATCGTAGAGTCATATTAAAGGGAAAGCTATATGACAAGATGGAGAAGCAGAGAAAGAGATTTATACTGCAAGTTCCATAATTAAAGATAGGCAGGAGGTGAACAGTACCTTATGAACTGCTTTTGATCAAATAGACAGTCTGTACTGTAAGTGGTATTGTACTATATAACTAGACCTCTTCATGAAAAATTACTAGTGAATATGAGGGTATTTGTACACCTTATATGCTTTTGATGTTTTGACAACCATCTCTTCCTTTCATCCACTTAAGGTTTGCAATGTGCACTCAGCTGTTGAGATGAACATGTAGAGGTCAAGGGAGGGTGGTGGGTTCATGCTGGGATAGAAGAGGACCAACCAATTCAGTTATGCAGCATAACACTCTAACTATTTAATACAATTCAGATAGCACTGTGTGACTTAGTATCATATAAATACCAAGCCTTATAAAATGTCTGTGGATTCAAATTAAAATTAAAAGAAATTGATCAGGCATTCAGAAAAAACCTTGAAATTAATAGTAAGTCACCAATAAAATGCATAAATAATTTGCACATATGGTCACAGGTTTAATTGAATCAACATTTTAAAATATTCTACAGTAGTATTCTCTTCTTTTCTGCAGTATTCTCAGTGCTTTACCTCTTCCTTTATGACTATAACTATGGAAATTATGGTCAACTTAGCTGAGGGTCAGACATGACTCTTTAGCCATTGGATCAGATCAAGGATGACTAAACAGACAGCAAACAAAATCTGCTCAATGCTTCGCTCCTCACACCAATACAAAATAGTGGTGCATATAAGAGCAACATACTGCTATGCACAATGTAATCTTGTACATGTGACAAGATGAAGTAGAATTAGTGATTTCCTTGTTGGCCCATGATTATTTCCAGTAAATTAGGTATTAACAATCTTGCCTTATAGTGAGTTGCTTTCACTTTTAAGGGAGATAAGGAAAAGTTGAAGAGTATAATAGCAAGGATATTACAAGTGATTTTTGTAACTCCTCCACTGACTGGATTATGACCAATCACGTCATGGAGACCTATCACGTCAAGTTTCGTCAAAGTGTTGGGGTCTCCCAATGACCAAGGACTAGGAGATTGCAATAAAATGCATGCAACCTTGAGCTTAATTTATTAGTGGAGAGTCAAATAAATTTATTTGAGCATTCTTTCTGTTAAAAACCAAATAAAGTTTTTTAGTTAAGAATTCAATAAAGCCACTTAAATTGCTGATTTCTTTGATCTTTTAGTTCAGGATTAAATATAGTCACTCAACCAGACTACTTGTGTAGAAGCATCTTTCATTGCTGACTCAAGTGGAATTAGAAGAAACCTGAACTTTGTTCGTAGAACACAAGATCCTTGTTGAAAACTTCTGCCCCCGGACTACTCGGTAGATGCTATACAGTATAGAACTGAACAGGTGTCTAAAATTATGTAATTTTTACAACCTGGCAATAATACACATCTAGATTTTGGCAACAACTGAGGAGTAGGAGATGGGGGAACAAGAGATGGAGCTGAAGCAAGAGGAAAAAAAAGGGAGTGTCTTGACTGTGTTCAATTCTGGTCACCTCATTATAGGAAGGATGTGGAAGCTATGGACAGGGTGCAGAGGAGATTTACCAGGATGTTGCCTGGATTGGAGAACAAGTCACATGAAGCAAGGTTAGCAGAGCTAGGACTCTTCTCTTTGGAGGGTAGAATAATGAGAGGGGACTTGATAGAGGTCTACAAGATTATGAGAGGCGTAACTAGGGTGGATAGTCAGTACCTGTTTCCCAGGGCAACAATAGCAAACACCAGAGGGCATATGTACAAAATTAAGGGAGGGAAGTTTAGGGGAGACACCAGGGGTAAGTTTTTTTACACAGAGGGTTGTGAGTGCCTGGAATGACTTGCCAGGGATGGTGGTGGAGGCCAAAACATTAGGGGTACTTGAGAGCCTCTTGAAAGAAAAATGGAAGGTTATGGGGTAGTGTGGGTTTAGTACTTCTTTTTAAGGATTATATGGGTCGGCACAACATGGAGGGCTGAAGGGCCTGTACTGTGCGATAGTGTTCTATGGTTCTATCCTTTCAATGAAGAGAATATTGAATAAATTAATAAAGCTCCCCATCAGCAAACCATAATGCAGTTTGACATTGCACAAGCTCCTAAGCACCAATATGATTGGAAGAGCTCTCCGTTGGTTGGTGTCAACCATGGATGTTGTGTCCCAGCTGCCTACATCAATATATAACACAGGGACCCCACTATGATTAATCTTCGGTAATATTATATGAACACTGCTTAAGCCTGCAATGAGAAATGTAAAATCACAAAAAGAAAATACCTGACATCAATATTTAGAGAACTTTTAACTTCTCTAATCTATACCCCATAAACTAAGGTTCATAGAGACACAACGCAAAAACACAAAATTTAAAAAAACTCTCCATTGTCTTTTCTTGGTCATATAACTGGCAGGTCCATCCATTTCTCTGACAATGATCCAAAGCAAAACCAGCACAGGTTTTGACCATTGGGTCAAGAAACAATCATCACAACTCTCATAAAAGAATGTCTCATATTTAAATAGAAGAGTGACTGTCGGTTACTAAATCAACAGATTTCCTTTGAAAGAAAGCACTTTGTAGCTTTTTCCAGAGTTGCTGGAGATCTTAAGCCTTCTTTCAGGATCATCACAAAGGAGCCAACATGCACCTGATATTGAGGTAAAAGGGATCCAGCAGTGCATTTACTCTGTACGATCTCTGGATGGAACAAGTCAGAGGGGTTCAGATTTGGAGAAGGACCCTAATAGTTAGTCTTACAGGTGTGGAGCATTATCAGTGGGAAATTCACAGAAAGGGTAGTGCTGGAAAAAAAAACAATGCACGAAAAAGAACTAAATAAGTGAACTGTACACAACAGCTGGCATGGAATTTGAGCCTCACACTTGCAGATATCCAGAACCCAGGACACAAGAGTATGCACTCAGTAGCCAATTTATTAGGTAAACCTCTTTATTACAAATATCTAATCAGCTAATCATGTGGCAGCAAATCAATGCATAAACGTTTGCAGACATGGTCAAGAGGTTCAGTTCTTATTCAGATAAATCATCAGAAAGGGGAAGAAATGTGATCTAAGGATCTTAGTCTGTGGAATGATTGTTGGTGCAAGACAGGCGGTTTGAGTATCTTAGAAACTGCTGATCTCCTGGGATTTTTACACAACAGTCTCTAGAGTTTACAGAGAATGGTGCGAAAAATCAAAAACAAAATCCAGTGAGCGGCAGTTTTGTAGTTGATGAGAGGTCAGATGAGAACGGCTCACTGGTTCAAGCTGAGAGAAAGTGACAGTAACTCAAATAATCACGGTTACAACAGTGGTGTGCAGAACAGCATCTCTGTATGCACAACATGTCGAATCTTCAAGTGGATGAGCTACAGCAGCAGAAGACCATGAACATACACTAAGTGTCCACTTTATTAGGTACAGGAGGTACCTAATAAATTGGCCAGAGAGTGTATATGAATCAGTGTAATCAAGTCTTCATACATGGATAAATGATGTTTTTGAAAATACATTTTGGCAGAATTATATTGGAATAAGCAATGAACATGATAGTTGGACAAAACTGACTTCAGTAATTTGGTTAAAACATTAGACAATGTCCAGGGCCAAACCAGTTCTTGACCCAAGCATCCTTTGTGATGCTCAGCTGAGTTAATAATTCATATAATATGCAGAAAAGAATGAGCCAACTTCTAAATCTGATTATGCCAATCCTTTCCTTTCTGGTTTTCTACCTTGTAAAATTGGTTACTTAAAATTCTGTTCAGATCTTAATCTGCACAAATTCATGTACTCACTTGTCCTGAAGAGAGAGGGTGAAGAACCAGATGTGGCCAACATTGTACTTCACAGGTGGGAAGAGGGATAATGTCCTTGAAGCAGATTTCAAGAAGCTATAAGTAAAAAAAAAAAATGTCTCAATATAGTAATCTCAGGATTACTTCCAACACCACATACAGAAAGAGAAGAATGGACAAGTGAATGTGCAGCTGGGCAAATGGTACAAGGAGGTCAGATTTAGATTTCTGAAATTTGGGACAATTTCTGGAGCAGGTGGGATTTTTACTAATTAGGTTACACTTCATCAGGAGTGAACTGAGCACTATTTCAAAAATCCACAAATGTTACATGCTTAATTCCACTTACCCTTACTTTATGGCTGTGACTACAAATCCTCAACCCTTCCACTGATGAGAACTGCCTCATATTATTCACTCTGTGCAGCTCTGTCCAACTCTCTCATCAATGGATGCCAGTGCAGTTCTCCAGTATTCACGCAGTGCTGCTCTCTGGTGCTTGCTCAGTGGAAGTACAAGCTGGACAAGGCTATATTATTATATGTTTCTTCTTTGTGACTGTTTTTCTGAAATCATAAGCATGTGTGCTACTTGTGCAGTGTACTGTTGGTAATGCATTTTGCACCCTGGCCCTGGAGTAACACTGTTTCTTTTGGCTATATTCATGTATGGTTTAATGATAATTAAACTTGAAACTTTATAGACTACTGTCAAATTGCTCCTTACCTTTCTCTGCAGAAAATAGTTCCTGTTTCCCTCATTTATCCTTGTAACTGTAGTCTCCTATCCCAGTGACTACTCTAATGGATTTTTGGACCTCTTTCTAATCTCTCCACATCTTTTCTCTTGTGCATTAACCAGACTGGAAAAACACTGCTTCAAATGAAGACAGATTATTATTTTTAAAAACATTCAGTACATCCTCCATGCATTTATAATCTGTACCTCTCTACGTTAATAAAGACCAAAATTGTGCATGTCTTATTAACTGTTGTCTCATCTTGCCCTTCCACTTTCAACGATTAGTAATATACACCTGGACCAGATCTACTTTCATCTGAAAAGATGGAGCCTGATTTGAAAGAGTCAGCATGGTTTTACATGTGTGCGTGAGCATGGCTTGTTTCGGTGTCATGCAACTCTATGTATGACACTGTAATTCTTTTGGTGAAAATACTCCCAGAATGCTGTT
Source organism: Hemitrygon akajei (assembly GCF_048418815.1). NCBI lineage: Eukaryota > Metazoa > Chordata > Chondrichthyes > Myliobatiformes > Dasyatidae > Hemitrygon > Hemitrygon akajei. The sequence goes on along the minus strand of NC_133124.1, from coordinate 51,653,413 downwards.
AGATAGGAAACTCCAGCACTAAAGAAATAATGATATACTTTAGAGTTAGAATGTTGCAGAACATAGTGCGGAACATTTAAGTGATACTGTTCCGACATATGTGGTTTCCTGGATATCTTAGTGAGAGAGGTTGATTGCTAGGGAGATCATGGTGGACCAGTTCTTGGCATGTAATTGCATTGCAACTTGTTCACGGTACACAGTGAAGCGATACAGCATAACAGATAAGAGCAGTAGAAGATTATTTACCTGCTCTATTCTCATATCTCTTAACTTTTTAGGTGCGGTGGTGGAGAAGGGAAGAATATTTAGGGTGAGGGACAAAGTGTCAACCAAATAGCCTGCTTTGACTTGGATGGTGCCATGTTTCTCTAGTACTGGTGTAACTACACTTATCCCAGCAAATGGAGAATGGATCATCACATTGTTGTCTTAGGCTTTGAAAGACAGTAGAAATAGTTTGGATTCCTCTGAAGAGTCATAGCAACAGTGTAACGGGATCTCAATATTCATGTAGCTGATAATGTTGAGTTTCTGGTCTTCCCTCATGACACTGGCAAGGAACTCAAAATGAAAACATCACCAAATATCAGGGGTAAGCTATTAGACTAGATATTGATGGAGATTCACCTATATGTGGAACTGTTGTTTGTCACTTATCAGCCCAGGTCTTCATATTCTTTAGATCAGGATGCATGTAACCATAGACCATTTCATTTGTTGGGAAAGAAATTGACTATTGTGAAATCATCAGCAACCCCTTCAGATCTGATCTTATGATGATCACTGATGAAGCAGAAGAGGGTTCAGCATAAGGCACTGCTCTAGTGATCCATTGGAGCTAGAATGATTCACTTGAAACAAATATTTATCATATTTATTTCTGTAAGGCAAAACTCCAAATATTGGAGCTTTTTCCCCTTGATGTCAATTGCCATTTTTTGACTCCGAGTTCTTGAAGACAAAAACTGGCTTCACAACAATATGTTATATAAATGAAAGTTATGTTTCTCATTTTTTCAAAACATTGAAACAAGTTATCTACCTTTTTGTTGAGCACGTAGTCCACTGTCAGATTGACTTAAAAATTCTATCTTTGCCATTCTGTTCAAATGTGAATTTGATTCCTATACAAAAATAACATGTTTTTGTGTAAAAAAAAAATCATTGTACTGAAATTAAAGATCTGATCTGTATATTAACATTTGAACAATGAGAAGATGTTGAGAAGGAAGCTATTAACTCCATTGTAAAGCAATCCAATAATCCCAATCTTCCCCATGGACACTAAGAATACTATCTGTTAAAAATACTTATCCAATTCTCTCAGACATTTTTATTGAATTTGCTTCCAACTAAAATACTGTGAAAAAGTCTTGGCACATAGATATAACTAGAATGTACTATAGCAATTTTATGAATTGTACTGTACCGCTACTCATGCAGAGAAAAAAAAATTCATGACATATGTGAGTAATGATAAATCTTTTTCTTCATGGGTCTATCATGGACTGAGTGAAAAAGGGGCAGGGAGAGGTGAAACATGGTTGGGAAAAGAGGAAGAGAGAGGGGAGGGAACAGAAAGCACTAGAGAGACATTCTCTAATGATCAATCAAGCAATTGTTTGTAATCAAATGACCCTGTCTGGTGTCTCAGGGCTGAATGTGTCTGCACCCGCACCATCCTCCCCGCCCCGGGTACTCCTGCTCTTCCACCTATATCACACCCCTCCCGCAGTGTTCCACCCTCACCATTCCCAACATCCACCAGATTTACAAACTCACTCGCCATTCCAATTGACAAATACAGTGCAAAAGTCCTAGGCACCCACAGCTATATATATGTGCCTAAGACTTTGGCACAGTACTGTATCTTTCATGCAGAATACATCAATTCATTGGGGAAAAAGTGCTCTATTTACTAACCACTGGAAAGTTTATCCATTTTTTGCCTCCAGCAAAACCATTTATGATTTTGAGTAATGTCATCAAAATTTGAAGCTTCTCTGGTCTAATATTATTTACAGAACTCAAAATCAGAATCAGGTTTATTATTGCTGTATTATATGATGTGAAATTTGTTTTGCAGCTACAGCAAGACATAAAATTGCTAGAAATTACAAACTAAATAAATAGTACACAAAAAACAATGGAAAAAGACTGGACTCCAATTTGACTTACATTAATTCCTCAATAGCTTAAGACATTTAAACTCAAAACATTGTACAATATATTACAATAGGTATGCTCAGTGCAACACATGCAAAATGCCAGAGGAACTCATCAGCCAGGCAACATCTACGGAAAAGAGTAAACAGCTGATGCTTTGGGCCGAGACCCTTCACCAGAACTGGAAAGGAAACAGAGACGTCAGAGTAAGAAAGTGGGGGTAGGGGAGGAAGAAGTACAAGGCGGCAGGTGATAGGTGAAACTGGGAGAAGAGGAGGGGTTGAAATAAAGAGCCAGGAAGTTGATTGGTAAAAGAGATAAAGAGCTAGATGAGGAAAGATCCCTGTGGAAAATGGGAGGAGCGAAAGGTATGCTTGGTGGTGGGTTCCCACCGAAGATGGTGGAAGTTATAGAGAACTATGTGCTGGACACACAGGCTAGTGGAGTGGTAGGCGATCTGTAGGATCACTCCCTATGCAACTCACTTGTCCACTCATCGCTCCCCTCTGACGTCCCTCCTGGTAGTTATCCTTGTAAGCAGAACAAGTGCCAGTGCTGCCCCTACACCTCCTCCCTCACAACCATTTGGGGTCCTAAACAGTCCTTCCAGGTGAGGTGACACATTCACCTGCAAGTCTTTTGGAGTTATCTGTTGTATCCAATGCATCCTCCTAGTGAGACCCAACGTAGACTGCAGATAGCTTCGCTGCGCACCTTCGCTCCATCCGCTGCAAAAAGTGGATTCTCCCGGTGGCAACCCATTTCAGTTCTACTTTCCATTCCCATTCCAACATGTCAGTTCATGGCCTGCTCTACTACCACAATGAGGCCACACTCAAGTTGGAGGAGCAATACCTCATATTCCATCTGAGAAGCCTCCAACCTGATGGCATGAACATCGATTTCTCAAACTTCTGGTAATTACCCCCACCTCCTCCATTCCTCATTCTTATTTCCCCCTCTCACCTTATCTCCTTAACTACCTCTCTCTGGTGCTCCTCCCCCTTCCCATCTTCCATGGTCTTCTGACCTCTCCTATCAGATTCCCCCTTCTCCAGCCCTTTATCTCTTTCGCCAATCAACCTCCCAGCTCTTTACTTCACCCCTCCCCTTCTCCCGGTTTCACCCTTCACCTGCCACCTTGTATATAAATCAGCTGATTTCCTGACAGATATTCTTTCAGAAATGGTATCATCATTGTACATCCTTTTTTAAAACCTTCTCCAAATATTCTCTTTCCTGATTATGTAGATGCACTCAAAACATCTTGAACACTAATATAACATCTCCATTGACCCTGGCACTGGCCTGTCTCCAGTGACTCTGACGCCATGGCCCTTGAGGATTCAAAGTGACAATGGTACCTTGACTCTAGACTTTATGAACACATGTAATAAACAATATAATCTCTGTGCAAACAGCAGAAGGGGGATATAAGCTGTCTCTTCACGTGTCCTTTCAAGCACCAGCTGCCTCATCTGTGGAAAAATCTAAGGTTCATCAGTCAGCTCAGAACCCACAAAACTGAAATGGAAGAAAGCCATCCTCAATCCCGTGGAACTACCCAAGTATTAAACTGTAAGCACGTTGTTTTCATCAATCATAAAGTTACTAATAATTCTATAAGTGAAAAGAACCATCCTTGCCTAATGATAGAGACGGGAAAATTATTTCTCTGTATAGTATAAAGGAAAAACTAGATAACAAAACAAGGAACAAAATGATATTCTGAACAAATTAAACACAAGTTTGTACGTGGAGGTTTCTATGAAACACAACATTGACCTGATGGCTCTATTGTGTTGTATCTGCGGTGCTGAATATAAGCAATAATCAGAGAAATTTTATCCGCTCTATGCTTAATATATATAATCTCTTGGGGGCGGGGAGCAAAGCGTAATTATATAAATATATTCCTTCTAATTTCTCTGATACTCACAACGCACTTCCCGAGGCTGTACCCCACAGCCGGTCAATCAGAGCAGCAACTGCTGAGTGTTAGCGTTTCGCTCCGGGACCGTCCCCAGTTACCAAGCAGCACCTGTAACCACGGCAACTGCGCATCCAACACCTGCACACTGCTCCTACCACCGGCGCCGAAACTATTAAACATTTCCAGCAAAGTTACAGCCTCCCGTGCGTGAAAATGATCCATTTCCCGAAAACAAAATCTTTGCAATATATATAAAAAACAAAATCACTCTGCTGTGGACGTTATGTCTCGTTGGAATATCGCGAGATGTGAGAAAGGGAAGCGGGGTGAGGAATGGATGAATCAGCGGCGCCAGGGATGCCGGGTATTGTATTGTTTTGGGCTGAGGGGAGGAGGGGATGGAAGAGCTGTCAGCTGGAGGGTGCAGGCGGGGGAGCTGTCTACTGTATGTTGTTTGCTAGTGTAGTCCTTTGCTGGTTGTCTATCCCGTTTTCCATTCATCCCCAAAATAAACAATTATATATTCTGAGTGAAAAAGGAAAAAAAGAATGAAAGACAAAAGGAAAAAGAAGGACCGCACTTGGGCTGAGGCGGCCCGTTTGGTATGCCTTTTTTTTCTTCTTTTTATTTTTAATCAAATCCAGGTCAGGTCAGAGCCCAACGGATACAGCAACTGCTGTTGTCTGCCTAGGGCTTTGTTTACTGAGTATGCATCAACGAAACTGAGCTCTTGTTTCGTAAAGTTTCCTTAAGGTGATGCAGAGTCTCTGACTAATTTTAAGATATCTTCCTAGATCACAGTGATATAATAGGAGTTTGTATTGTGAAACAAAATCGCATACAATAAATTATTAGTCCTCTCAAAAGCTTGCACCGTTTCCACTTGATTAAAGTGTTAATCGACATACAATTTAGCTAGTAAGGAGAGATTTTCCTGAAACAAAGATAATGTGTAAAAGCAAATATTGTGCATGATACAAATGTCCTCCTAGCATAGTGCCACACAAAAACACACATTTTCTACTATCACTTGATGCTGCCTCACTACCATGTTTACATCTCAGTAACTAAGGAACGGAGCAGTGGGAATAAAGTTCTAAACTCAGAGTTTGATAAAGATAGAAACAAATTTAATTTAATTCATCAGATATTCAGCCACTAATTAATTTGGATTCCCCTCTAATTTGGTAGCTACCTTGCCTTTCAGCACAGAGATGATATGCCATAAAATGGTAGTCTAATTTTGAAATATTATAAAGAACGTTAAATTATAAAGATTAGCATTACAAGAGAAGTCCCGATTGGGAAGGAAACACCCAATATGGGTAGATTAGAGAAAGTCTTCTCAGCCTCTGACTGCCTTCTGTCTGATCAACCACTACTCTATAGCCAAAACAGAAAAAAATACGATTCACAAACCCCAGCTGCACCTTTTTTATAAGTTATTTTACAAACAAAACTGTAGTTGTTTTGTATATTTGTTGTATATATGTCCTTTCTTTCCCCTCTCGCTGTTGCAGATATAGTAATATTTGTAAAATGATTGGATTTGTAAAGAAGACTGAAGCAGCAAAGTAACATTTCATGTTCTGCAACTTTAGGGTCTGCTTTTATATTTGGTAATATCCAAGTAAAGCGCTGTAATTAACATGCAATATTTTTTGAGACGGAATGTAGCAAATCAACAAATTTTAATTTACTGATAAAATATGAAAGCTTGAAGGGTGGCAGACTCTTTCCGAGATGATGTGGATGACTCCCTTGATTTAGAATGCATTGCACAAATCACTTTATATATTGCTTGAGGAACAGCTCCAGTGGAATGGAACTTGATATGTTTATGTGCGTTTACACGAATCATCAAATTAGGAGTTTAAAAGTGATTTGTAAGATTTTACTTGGAATTCCTTTACTAAATGTTAAAAATGACTTTGGTGCTATAGAAAAAATATTGAGACTGGGAGGAGAGCATGTGAGACCATAGTGAATGATATATGAGCAAGCACCATAGATTGAGAATTACACTGGCAACAAAGGGAGACCCTTCACAGAAAAGGAACAATGGAAGAAAGAGGTCAAGGTTTTCATTCTTTTGAGGTTTTTTTTAAATTTGAAATTCAAATGTGTTGAACACATCATTTGGGGTGTAAATTATATTTTCTTTTGCTGTCAAATGGCTGCAAACTCAAAAGGCTTTTCTGTGCATTTCTGAGTCTTCCCACTCACATGTGTGAATGCATTACAGTCACAAAACAACTGTGGGCTCAATTGGAGCTGATCAAATAAGTGTTCCAAAGGAGTATCCCATGGAAAATTAACTATTGTTTTCATTGGTGTGATAATTTAAGATCCACAAAATCTTAATTGTTTTACAGTTTCATAGGCTAAAAGATCTGTTATTTTTGTTGTTCAGCATCTGGCCTGCTTGTAATTTAAGTGTATTTTCCTTTCTCATTATTGATAGTCAAAGTATATATAGTATGTCAATATATGGCCTGTATACTCCTGTAAGGTTTTGTAATGTGTGCAAATAATGCAAATATGCTGTGACTTTAGAAGAAAGATCTGTTTAATTTGTGGGATATTAGTTAGTGATATTACATTAATGTCCAACTTTGGCTTTAAAAATGATGAGACAATGGTGAGATAATGCTAAGTATTTTGTAGTGTGTTGGACAAAGACATTATAGAATTTGATGTAGAAGTGTTGAAGAGCTGGTAATATATTTTCGAATTGTGGTATGTGACTTGGAAGGGATATTGTAAGCCTTGGTATTCCCAGATTTTCTCTGGGAGTTTTGGTATCATAATAGTAGATTGCTGTTGTTGTAAAAAAAAAACTTTGATTTACAGTGCATTTTGATGGAGTGAAAATATTTAGGATGATTTGATAATGCAGTCAAGTTAGCTGCATTGTCCTGCAAGCTTCACTGAGTCATACAGTGCAGAAATAGGCACTTTGCCCATTGTCTGTGTTGATCCTCAAGTACCCATTTATACTCATTCCATTTACCAGTTCTTGATCTGTTTTTTTTTAATAATGTCTTGGCAACTCAGCGACTCACTAGATATTTAAATTTCATGAGAGTCTCTACCTCCACCACTAAGGCCATGTATTCCAGATTCCAACTACCCTTTGGGTGATTTTTGGTTTTCCTCTCAGATCCACTCTGAACATCTTACCACTTGCCCTAAATCATTTGGACACCTCTGCCAAGAGGAAAAGTTCTACTATCTACCTGACCTGGGGCTTTCATAATTCTATGTAGCTGTCACAGGCATAAACAACCTTTCGCCCTCCTATTACAAGACAATTATAGATCCTTGGATCTCGTTGGGCTCCAGCCTTTTCGACCAGTCTCATGTGTGACCTCTGCAAACACATTATGGAAGTTTGTGTAGGTTGTACTCTTATCAGTGCAGTATATCAAATCTCTTTTAAATGTACAATCAAATTTGTTAGACAGAATCTCCCACTGACAAACCTAAATCTTTCATTATTCCCTGCTTTTCCAAGTGTTCCATCCACAGATGTTTGATGTACTGGCATATAAATATTATAGAACTTTATCATCCCTCTCCTTGAAAGTTTCAACTCCAGTAGCCTCATCCCTAGTGAATATAAATGAACAGTGTTCATTTAAGATTTTACCCACATCTTCTGATTCCACGTACAGTTTGCCATGTTGGTCCCTAATGGGCATTATTCTTTGCCTGCTGACTCTCATGTTATACTTACATAATGCTTTAGTATTTTCTTTCATCTTTTCTGCCAGTAATATTTCATATACCATTTTGTCCTGCTAATCTCTTTTTCATTTACTCACATATTCTCTAGGACATCTTTTTCAGTTCTTCATGCCTGTTGTGTGTTTCCTTTATTGCTCTATCCACCCCACAGTATCCCATAATATCCCAGGTTCTACAAACTTGCTTTTCTTTTCATTCATAAGAAATATTTTGGCTCTGAGTATTTAGCTTTTAAATGACTCCAACTGAGACTTTATTTTTGGTAGTTGCACCCTGCCTACTTATGATACTGAACTTGCCATCCCACCACCCCAGCATGTTAAATTCCAACCAGTATTTAACCTTTTCCATAAGTCTCTTGAAATTGAGTTATGGTTGTCATTTGCCTGACTACTATCTCCAAGAGAGAATCCAGTAATAGCCTTTCTCCAGTAGGTCTAACTATGTACTTGCTCAAATTGCTCTCCTGGATATATTTAAAAAAAATACACCCCTCTAAACCTTTCAAAGTAAGATGATCCCAGTTAATACAGAAGAATTTTTTTAAAAACTACCTCTCTAACTCTATTACTTGTTATACCTCTATGATTTTCCTGCACATATGTTTTTTATCTCCTTTTGATTGTTAGGAGCATGTAATATGCCCCAGAAATGGGATCAAATAGGGTTCCACCCCTTGGCTTCATTGGATGAGCCATCTTGGGTAACTTCTTTCATTATTCAGTACTGGAGTCCTTATTCAATGATGCAGTGCTATCTCATTTTGATTCTCCAAACCCTTGAAGGTTCCCATATCCAAAATTGTTGAGTTACCAGTCCTATCTTCCTTTCAACCTCTCTGTAACAGCATCAATGTTGTAATCCCATGTTCTGATAAATGCTCCAAATCTTTCTACCTTATTAGTCAGACTCCATGCATTAAAGTAGATGCAGTTTTGCCTTGCTTTCCTTCTGTGTGGTTATCATGCATGTGTCTCCTCTGCCACCTGGACTGGCATAGTTTTTGTACAGTCATTGTATCATACAGTGCAGAAATGGGTCCCTCAGCCAACCATGTTCCTGCTGATCATAGCATTTATCAGTATTTGTCCCACTTACCCCCATTTGGTCTATCGACTTGTGTGACTTGGTAATTCATAGAACATAGTACAGCACAGGAACACACCCTTTGGCCCATAATGGTGTGCCAAACTAATTATTAATTAAATAGTCAACTAAATTAATCCCTTTGCCTACACAATGTCCACACCCTTCCATTTTCCTCATATTCATGTGCCTATCTAAATGCCTCTTAAAAGTTCCTGATGTATCTTCCTCTACCACCACCCCAGGCAGCGCATTCCAGCTACTCACCACTCTGTACATAAAAAAACTTGCCCCTCACATCTCCTTTGAAATTACCCCCTCTCACTTTAAATACATGCCCTCTTGTGTTAGACATTTCAACTCTGGGAAAAAGAAACTGTCTTTCTACTCTATCTATGCCTCTCATAATCTTATAAACCTCTATCACATCTCCCATCAGCCTCCACTGCTCCAGGGAAAACAACCTCTTGTTATGGCACATGCACTCAAAACCAGCCGACATCCTGGTAAACCCATTTGCACCATTTCCAACCCTCGACATTCTTCTCATAATGGGGCGTCCAAAACAGTTTGAATACTCCATTTGTAGTCTAACTAGTTTTATAAAGGTGCAACATAACTTCCTGACTTTTGAGTTTAATGTTTGGTCTAATAAAGCAAGTATGTCTTATGTTTCTTAACCACTTATCAACCTGTATAGCCACTTTCAGTGAGCAATAAACTTGGATCCCCAAGATCCCTTCACTCATCTACACTGTTAAGGGTCTTAACAGTGCCTTGTGTCTTTACATTTGACCTACTAAGGTGCAACACCACACTTGCCTGGGTTAAACTCCATCTGCCATTTTTCTGCCCATATGTGCAACTGATCTATATCTGCTGTATTCTTTGCCAGTCTTCTGTGCTATGCACACCACCACCAATCTTCATACCATCTGCAAATTTATGAGCCCACCCATCTACATTTTCATCCAGGTCATTGATGTATATCGTAAACAGCGAAGATTCCAGTACAGATCCCTTCAGAACACCACTAGTCTTAGACCAGCAATAAGTCCCTTTGACCACTACCCTTTGCCTTCTATAAGTAAGCTAGTTCTGAATCCACATAGCCAATTCACTATTCATCTCTTGCATTTTAATCTTCTGGATGAGCCTCCCATGAGGGACCTTGTCAGACACATTACTACAGTAACCACAGCTTTACCTTCATCGATCACCCTCATCACCTTGTCAAAAAATTCTATCAAGTTAGTAAGACAAATATGATATTGGCTCCTCATAATTAGGCTATGGTTTTCCAAATGCTCATAAATCCTATCCCTAAAAATTATCTCCTGTAATTTCCTTGCCGTTAAGGTGCGACTGTCAGGTAAACAGTTTCTGGGATTATCCCTGGTTCCCTTCTTGATTAATGCAACATTAGCTACTTGCCAATCCTCTGGGATCTAGCCTATGGTTAGCGAAGATATGAAGATACAAAGATATTGGGCAAAACCCCAGCAATCTTTTCTCTTGCATCTCTCAATAACCTTGGTTGTATGCCATCAGGCCTTGGGGACTTATCCACCTCAATGCTATTTAAGAGACCCAATTCTACCTTCTCCTTTACTTTGAAATGCTTGAGCATATTGATACACTTGGCACTGATCTCCATATCCTCCATGTGCATCTCTGGTAAATGCTAATGTAAAATACTCATTAAGAACCTCATCCACATCCTCCACATTGAAACAAATTCCCACCCCCCCCCCTTTATCCTTGAGTAATCCAACCATCTCCTTAGTTATCCTCTTGCTCCTGATGAATGTATAGAATGCCTTGGGATTCTCTTTAATCCTACTTGCCAAAAATGTTTCATGGTCCCTCCTGGCTTTCTTATTTCCCTTCCTGAGTTCTTTCCTGGTGAAGGGAGTTCAGGTGTGTTTACATGCTGCTTAAATGTTGTCAGAAATCTGACTCCATCACCTCTTCAGGAGACAAATTTCAGATTCTTGCCACTCTCTGTGTGGGGGAAATAATCAAAGCCCTTCTAAACTTCCTAGCTCTCATCTTATACACATTTTCTCTTGTTTTAGTTATACTTACCAAGGGGAAAATATTTCCACTTTGTCTATTTCCTTCATATTTTTGTATAGATTTGTCAGGTGACCCCTTAACATTCCTCAGTAAAGCGAAACCAGATCCGATTTATCCAGCTTCTTTTCGCTGAAGACGTGCTTCAATCCAGGCAACATCCTGGTGAATCTCCACTGCACATTTCCAATATAATTACATCCTTTCCACAGTGTGGCAACTAGAACTGCATACAACATCCAGATCTAACCAATGTTTTACAGTGCATTACTCCTCTGAAATGTATGCTATGGCTGTTGAAGGCAAACATCCCAAATGCCTTTTTCACTACTCTATTTATCTCTGTCATTTTAGAACCTATGGACTTCTACCTCAAGTTTATTCGGTTCATCAACACTGCCTAGGACTCTGTCATTTACTGTACATCCCCTACCCTTGTTTGACTTTCCAAAATGCAGCACTTTTCAGAATGAAATCCCATCTGCCATCTTTTTAGCTCATCAATATCATGCTGTGGCATCTGACCATCCACTTTGCTATTGTTGGATTCTGATATTTTTGATCCAAGGTTCTTTCAGAAGTCAAGAAAGAGGCATAAAACTGTTTGCTTCACTATCATTTTATTAAGCACTAATAGGAAAAAAAATTAGAAATGGGGAATAGCAATAGAAAAACTTAAGATGGTGGGCAAAATGTTCAGCCCATCTTGTACCATAGAAAGATTCAGATTCGATTTGTAGATAAGAACTAGCCAATCAGATGGCCTTTATTCACATAATACAATACCTAAGAACCTTCCTGAATAATACAAAGAACTATAACCACTAGGGGGCCCAATGAACAATTACATGTATGCTGTGACCATGATAAGACAGACTGAACAATTTCATGTATATAGATAATTATAAGCAGGCATAAAAATAGATAAACTGCAAAGAAAATAACAATTACATAGTCTAATCCAAAATTCTCCCCTTTGATTCTGAATCACACATTTAGAATTATTACAGTATATCTGAAAATAAAGAGGCAGAAAAAATCGTGGTATCTGCATGAAGTATAAAATATTCAAAAAATATTATCAAAGGGTATTCATAGATTATGTATTTGTTAGATAGGTTAGTAGGCATACTTAACGGGAGTTTCAACTACTGTACTAATGATCGCTCTTGTACAAGTAAAAAAGATGTAAATTATGATAAAGCATATCAGGACAATTATTGTATCTTGTAATAGTGAGTAACTCCAGCTTCCTGTACTTAAATGAATCCAATCAAACAAATCCCATCCATAAGACTGATGTATTTTAGCTGCTTCTGTACATATATGATCTGCCAAATCAGTTGTCTTCTGACTCATCAGGTATGTAAGTGCAACACTCCTTGCCTATAACTGCACATATTCCCACCTTAACTGCGAAGAGAAAATCTAAAACCGTATGATTTTGAAGAGCTTTCTTATATACTGCGACTATTTCCGTTGTTACTTTTCCCAAGACATCAGCAGTGTTATTGCTTACCCTTTCTAAAACTGCACCATCATTTTTCATCCTTACAACATCATAAAATGGGAATAAAATTGATGAAAAATGAAGTCCTTCTGAAATGACTTGTTTACTTCTTGACTTGGGAGGTAAAGGTAAAGACTGTGTTTGACTCATGGCAGGGAAAGCCTACCCAAAATAACAAGATCCGAAAGCAATTACGTGGAAGTGAGTTGTAGGCTCTATTTCTGGCACATGAAGTACGTATTGTTCCCTGAATGTAGACCACTTCTTATTACTCAACAGGAGCCTTGTTGAATTGTAATATTTTTCTGATGGATATCGTCAATGAGAATTTCAAAGTCATTGCCCCACCTCGGACAATATAAAACATCATTGCATAAATTATGCTCAACCGGAATGGTACCTTCTAAACTCAAGCAAAAGGTAGCTTTTATAGTGAATGCATGAAAAGATTTAATGACTTTGTCATGTACATTAGACGCAGTTATCGAGATGAGACAGGTATCAGGATAAGACAAGAGTAGGATCAAATATGATATGATTCCCTATATCGTGCTGATTATACTTACATAAATGGTCCAGTCCAGGCAGTAGGTGGGGTCATAATCCTTGTATATTTATGTCTCCTTGGAAATAATAAATCATGGGAGTAATTCGGAACAAGAAGGCAGCGGGAGAGCACCTAAGGATTTCCAGCGGGAAGACATTTTGAGTTCTCGGGGGAAGAGAGAGGCCAGACTGCGCAGGCGCGAGACGTCAGCCAGTTGAGCACAAACAGTTTAAAAAGAAGGCAGCCATATCCAGCGGGCAGTGGAGTGAGAGGCAGCAGAGTGAAAGGGCATTGGCTCCACGGGCTTCGGCGGTAACAGGACGAGGTGAGGCAGTTGTTGATTGCAATAGGAGGTAGTATGTGTGTGTGAGGCCAGTTTTCTGTGATCGATGTCAGATGTGGAAGGTCCTGGAGTCTCCTGGCATCCTGGATGGCCACATCTGCACCCGATGCATCGAGATGCAACTCCTAAGGGACTGTGTTAGGGAACTAGAGCTGCAGCTCGATGACCTTTGTCTGGTCAGGGAGAGTGAGGAGGTGATAGAGAGGAGTTACAGACAGGTGGTCACTCCGGGGCCATGGGGGACAGAGAAATAGGTCACAGTCAGGAGAGGGAAGGGGAAGAGTCAGGTACTAGAGAGTACCCCTGTGGCTGTACCCCTTGACAATAAGTACTCCTGTTTGAGGACTGTTGGGGGGGGACAACCTACCTGGGGGGAAGCGACAGTGGCCGTGCCTCTGGCACAGAGTCTGACCCTGTGGCTCAGAAGGGTAGGGAAAGGAAAAGGAAGGCAGTGGTGATAGGGAACTCTATTGTCAGGGGTTCAGACAGGCGATTCTGTGGACGCAGGAAAGAAATTCGGATGGTAGTTTGCCTCCCAGGTGCCAGGGTCCGGGATGTTTTTGATTGCGTCCAAGATATCCTGCGGTGGGAGGGAGAACAGCCAGAGGTCATGGTACATATTGTTACCAATGACATATGTAGGAAAAGGGAAGAGGTCCTGAAGGAAGACTAGAGGGAGTTAGGAAGGAAGTTGAAAAGCAGGACCTCAAAGGTAGTAATCTCGGGATTACTGCCTGTGCCACGCGACAGTGAGAAATAGGAATAGAATGAGGTGGAGGATAAATGCGTGGCTGAGGGATTGGAGCAGGGGACAGGGATTCAGTTTTCTGGATCATTGGGACCTCTTTTCGGGCGGGTGTGACCAGTACAAAAAGGACGGGTTGCACTTGAATCGCAGGGGGGCCGATATTCTGGCGGGCAAGTTTGATAGAGCTGTTGGGGAGGGTTTAAACTAGTTTGGCAGGGGGGTGGGAATCAGAATGTGAGTGCAGGGATTAAGGTAGAAGGACAAGGGCATGATACTAAGAGTTCTGAGTTGATGAGGAAGGACAGGCAGGGGACAGAACATAATTGTAGCCAGTTAAAGGGGTTGAATTGTGTCTATTTCAATGCTAGGAGTATTAGGAACAAGGAGGATGAACTTAGAGCATGGATTAGTATGTGGAACTACGATGTTGTGGCCGTTACTGAAACTTGGTTGGAGGAAGGGCAGGATTGGATGATGCAGGTCCCGGGGTTCAGGTGTTTTAAAAGGAATAGGATGGAAGGTAGAAAAGGGGGGGGAGTGGCATTGCTGGTCAGGGATAGTATGGCTATAGAAAGGGAGGACGCTGCAGAAGGAGTGTCCACGGAATCAGTCTGGGTGGAAGTCAGAAATGGGAAGGGATCAATCACCATGCTGGGAGTGATCTAAAGGCCCCCAAATTGCTCCTCGGGACACCAAGGAGCAGATAAGCAGGCAGATTTTAGAATGAAGCAGGAAATATAGGGTAGTAGTTATGGGTGATTTCAACTTCCCTCATATTGACTGGCACCTCCTGAGTGCAAGGGGGATAGATGGGGCTGAATTTGTCAGGTGTGTTCAAGAAGGATTCCTGATACAGTATGTAGATCGGCCGACGAGAGGAGAAGCTATACTGGATCTAGTTCTGGGTAATGAACCTTGTCAGGTGACAGACCTCTTGATGGAGGAGCATTTTGGTGAGAGTGACCACAACTCCCTTTGCCTCAGCATAGCTATGGAAAGGGATAAAATCAGATGAAATGGTAAAGTGCTGAACTGGGGAAGGGCAAACTTTAAAGGGATGAGGCAGGAACTAGCGAGAGTAAATTGGAAGCAGATGTTCAAAGGGGAAAGCACAGAAGTAATGTGGGAGAAGTTTAGGGACCACTTGAGCTGGGTTCAGGATAGGTTTGTCCCACTGAAGCAAGGAAAAAATGGTAGGAAAAGGGAACCGTGGCTGCCGAAACATGTGAGGCAACTCGTCAAGAAGAAAAAGGAAGCATATGTTAGATATAAGAAGCAGGAAGTAGGAGGGGCTTATGAGAAATATAGAGTAGCCAGGAAGGAGCTAAAGAAAGGACTTAGAGCTCGAAGGGGGCATGGGAAGGCCTTGGCATGTAGGATTAAGGAGAACCTCAAGGTGTTCTATACGTATGTGAAGAATAGGAGGATGACGAGAACGAAGGTGGGACCGCTAGAGGATAAAGAGGGCAACATGTGCCTGGAGGCGGAGGAGGTTGGAGAGATCCTGAAAAGGATCTTGATCAGGATGAGGTCGAAGTAGAGCAGGGCTGTGTGGTGGACAGTGTGGAGATTAAGGAAGAAGAAGTGCTGGATCTTCTTAAAAACATTAAGACTGATAAATCCCCAGGGCCGGATATGATAAACCCCAGGTTGTTGTGGGAATTGAGAAAAGAGATCGAAGGAGCATTAGCCATGATCTTTGAATCCTCTTTGGCTGCAGGGGAAGTGCCAGAGGACTGGAGAATGGCAAATGTAGTTCCCTTGTTTAAAAAAGGTAATAAGGAGAAACCTGGGAACTATAGACCGGTGAGTCTTACGTCAGTGGTATGCAAACTACTGGAAAGGATTCTTAAGGATAGGATCTATGAGCATTTGGAGAAGTACAGTCTACTCATGAATAGTCAACATGGCTTTGTGAAGGGAAGATTGTGCGTCACGAGCCTGATTGAGTTTTTTGAAGAGGTAACAAAAGAAGTTGATGAGGGTAGGGCAGTGGATGTGGTCTACATGGAAAGCATTTGACAAGGTCCCTCATGAGAGATTCATCCAGAAAGTCATGAGGCATGGGATAAGTGGAACCTTGGCTGTTCGGATAAAAAAATTGGCTTAAAGGAAGAAAGCGGAGGGTACTTGTGGAAGCAAAGTATTCTGCCTGGAGGTTGGTGACTAGTGGAGTGCTGCAGGGATCTGTCCTGGGACCCCTGCTATTTGTGATTTTTATAAATGACCTGGATGTAGAGGCAGAAGGATGGGTGAGTAAGTTTGCGGATGACACGAAGATCGGAGGATTGGTGGATGGAGCCGTAGGTTGTTGAAGGTTACAAGAGGATATAGACAGGCTGCAGAGTTGGGCAGAAAAATGGCAGATGGAGTTCAATCCGGACAAGTGTGAGGTGATGCATTTTGGAAGGACAAACCAGAAGACTGAGTACAGGATTAATGGTCAGTTACTTAAGAGTGTGGATGAACAAAGGGACCTTGGGGTTCAAATCCATACATCTCTCAAGGTTGCTGCACAGGTTGATAGGGTAGTTAAGAAGGCCTATGTGATGCTAGACTTCATTAACAAGGGGATTGAGTTCAAGAGTATAGAGGTCATTTTGCAACTCTACAAATCTCTGGTGAGATTGCACTTGTGTTGAGTATTGTGTTAATTCTGGTCACCTCATTATAGGAAGGATGTGGAAGCTATGGACAGGGTGCAGAGGAGATTTACCAGGATGTTGTCTGGATTGGAGAACAAGTCATATGAAGCAAGGTTAGCAAAGCTAGGACTTTTCTCTGTGGAGCGTAGAAGAATGAGAGGGGACTTGATAGAGGTCTACAAGATTATGAGAGGCATAGATAGGGTGGATAGTCAGTACCTGTTTCCCAGGGCACCAATAGCAAACACCAGGGGGGCTTACGTACAAAATTAAGGGAGGGAAGTTTAGGGGAGACATCAGGGGTAAGTTTTTTACACAGAGGGTTGTGAGTGCCTGGAATGACTTGCCAGGGATGGTGGTGGAGGCTGAAACCTTAGGGGTATTTAAGAGCCTCTTGGACAGGCACATGGATGAAAGAAAAATGGAGGGTTATGGGGTAGTGTGGGTTTAGTACTTTTTTTTAAGGATTATATGGGTCAGCACAACATGGAAAGCTGAAGGGCGTGTACTGTGCTGTAGTGTTCTATGGTAATATCAATACTGCCATTGCTGGATTGTGATAATGAACTTTGCTTAAAAAAGGGTGCATGTTTCAGTAAGAGATTTGATAAGGTTCTCCATGTAAGGCTCCTTCAGAAAGTAAGGAGGCATGGGATCTAAGGAGACCTTGCTTTCTGGATCCAGAATTGGCTTGCTCACAGAAGGCAAAGGGTGATTGTAGATGGTTCATATTCTGCATGGAGGGCAGTGACCAGTGGTGTTCTGCAGGGATCTGTTCTGGGAGCCCTCCTCTTTGTGACTTCTATTAATTACATGGATGAAGAAGTAGAATGGTGGGTTAGTAAGTTTGCTGATGCCACAAAGGTTGGGGGTGTTGTGGATAGTCTGGACGGTTGTCAGAGGTTACAGCAGGATGTTGACAGGAGGCAGAACTGGGCTGAGAAGTGGCAGATGGACTTCAACCCAGTTAAGTGTGAAGTTGTTCACTTGGTAGGAACAATTTGAAGACAGAATATAATATAAATGTTAAGACTCTTGACAGTGTGGAGGATCTTGGGGTCTGTGTCCACAGGACACTCAAAGCTGCTACACAAGTTGACAGTGTTGTTAAGGAGTTTTGGCCTTCATCAACCATGGGATTGAGTTCAAGAGCCATGAGGTAATGTGACAGCAATATAAGACCTTGGTCAGACCCCATTTGGAGTACTGTGTTCAATTCTGATCATTTCACTACAGGAAGGATGTGGATACTATGGAGAGAGCTCAGAGGAGATTTACAAGGATGTTGTCTGGTTTGAAGGGTGTACCTTATGAGAATAGGTTGAGTGTATTTGGCCTTTTCTCCTTGGAGCGATGGAGGATGTGAGGTGACCTGATAGAGGTGCATAAGATGATGGGGGGGCATTAATCATGTGGATAGTCAGAGACTTTTTCCCAGGTCTGAAATGGCCAACACAAGGGGGTATAGTTTTAAGGTGCTTGGAAGTAGTTACTGAGGGGATGTCAGGGGTAAGTTTTTCACACAGAGGGTGGTGGGTGTGTGGAATGGGCTGCCAGTGACGGTGGTAGAAGCGGATACAATAGTCTTTTAAGAGCCTCTTAGATAGTAAAAGGAGCATAGAAAAATAGGGGGCTATGCGCTAGGGAAATTCCAGGCAGTTTCTAGAGTACGTTACATTGTCGGTACAACATTGTGGGCCGAAGGGCCTGTAATGTGCAGTAACTTTCTATGTTCTGTGTTAGTTTATGTTATGTTTGTTCTGGATCTGCATTTGTGCTTAGCGTTGGTGAATATTTAGAAGTGTACAGTATATATTGAAATACCCAACAGCTAGAGGTATAAACAGCATCAGCAAATTCATGTGATATTCACAAGTGTACCTTAATTCATTTTAATTGGCACATTGTGATTAGTAGCAATGGGCAAAAATATAACAACAAATAATGTTAGAATGTCCAGTAGCTATCAACTCTGAAGTCTTTTGGCTGTTTAGTGATTTGCTCAGTGTAGCCCAGCAGTGTAAGCTCCTAGTCAGAGGTTACCATCACACTAACCACAGCACTTGTTCTCATTCGATACCACTCTAGTTCACTTGCAGTGGCAGGTGTGTATCCAGTTCTACCTTCTATTCTCACTGCCAAAGTAGTAATTAACAGCACTTTGTAAGAGCTTCCCATCATTTTCATTTTCAATCTTTTTTTTAATTTAAAAAAAATTATATGAATAGATACAAATCAGAGGAGAAGTTATATCAAATACATAGTCCAATAGATGTACAAACAAAGAAAAGGATATACACTGACAAAATCATGTATAATATAATATTAGGCTAGTACATATAAACAGAGAACCACAACTCCACTTGACAATTCATACAAAAAAAAGTCTGGAAATTTTCTATTTTCAGGAAGAAAAAAACCCACTAAACTAACCTAAACAAAAAAAAAGGGATTGGGCAGTCCATTTGAGGATAAAATTACAAAAAAAAAAGAAAACATCCTTCTGGTCAAATCTGAAACTTCATGGAGGGGGAAGGAAAAATAAAGAAAAAAAATTACCTAAAAAAAAAGAAAAGAAAAGAAAAAAATTAAATCATATGAAAATATTGAATAAAAGGTCACCAGATTTGCTCAAATTTGAAAGATGTATCAAACGTCTGACTTCTAATTTTCTCCAAGCTTAAACAAGACATAATGGAGGAGAGCCAGAAAAAAAACAGTAGGTGGGTTAGGATCCTTCCAATGCAACAAAATAGCTCTCTTAGCCAATAAAGTTGAAAAGGCTATCACATCTTGAGTGGAAGCAGGAACATTTCCTGCTTTCTTTGGAGTAATCCCAAAGATTGCCGTAAGTGAATTAGGTTGTAAGTCCACATCTATGACTTTTGATAACGTTCTAAAAACTTCTCTCCAAAAATTATTTAACTGTATACAAGACCAAAACATATAAGTTAGAGTAGCCACCTCAGCGTTGCATCTATCGCAAGTAGGATTTATATTAGAAAAAAATATGCACTAATTTATCTTTTGAAGATCTTCCCATCGAGCTCCCAGTGGTTCTTTATGTAGTTTCTTCATCAAAGTTCAAAATAAGTTTATTATCAAAGTACATATATGTCACTATATACAACCCTGAGATTCATTTTCTTGCAGGCATACTCAATAAATCCAATAACTATAATAGAATCAATGAAAAACTACAGGGCAGACAACCGGTGTGTAAAAGAGAAGAGGCTGTGTAAATACAAAAAAAAATAAAGAAATAAGCAATAAATTTAAAGAACATGAGAAGAAGAGTCTTTGAAAGTGAGTCCGTAGGAAATGTAGGAACAGTTCAGTGATGGGGCGAGTGAAGTTATCCTCTCTGGTTCATGAGCCTGATGGTTGAGGGGTAATAACTGTTCCTGAAACTGGTGGTATGAGTCCTGAAGCTCCTGTACCTTCTTTCTGATGGCAGCATGACCAGGGTGGTGTGGGTCCCTGATGATGGATGCTGCTTTCCTGCGACATTGTTCTGTGTAGATGTACAATGGTGGGGAGGGGTTTACCCATGATGAACTAGACCTTATCCACTAATTTTTTGCAGGATTTTTCATTCAAGGCCATTGTTGTTTCCATACCAGGCAGTGATTCAGCCTCTCCACCACACATCTACAGAAGTTCATCAAAGTTTCAAGTGTCATGCCAAATTTTCTCATACTGCTAAGGAAGTAGAGGCATTGATGTGACTTTTTCATAATTGCATTTGCATACTTGGCCTAGGACAGGTCCTCTGAAATGAAATCAGGACCCACTCACTAGGAATCAGGGTGTGTCCTCCCACTGGATCACTCCAAGCAGCAGAAATCTATTGAGAAGCTGACTGGACAGCTTGGGTTAATGTCACACAATAGTTAACTAAGCTGTCTACCATAATGTGTATATCAGCCTCTCCGAGATCAGTGACCTAGGATGTGCTGTTACTACCTCAAATAGACTTAATTGAGTTTTTTTGTTTGGGGTTGTCCTGATGCTACATAAGACCATAGGAGGAGCCATGTCATGCCTTCTTCATGATACTTTGTCAGTCATTGATGATTCTATTCATTTGCTTGACATGATGGCTCTGGGTGATGTGGACAAAGAAAAGACCATTCAATGTCCATCAGTTGACATAATTCCTGACAAATACTGCCAGTGAGATGAGTTCCTTTGTCAGAGTTAATGTGGCATGGGCCATCCCCATCCAGGAATATAATTATTGATCAGGGCTATTGCTGTGTGTGTGGCAGTGGCCTTCTTTGCTGGAATAGCTTCTACCCATCTTGAAAACTTGTCCACTATTTTCTGTACCTCTGAGTATCCTTGATACTTCAGCAAAGTAATGTAGTCCACCTGTAAGCGTAAAAGTGGACCAGGTGGGGCAGCAGCACTAAATTGTGGTAGCTTTTCCACTGCTCCAGCATTTCTTTTCTGGCGTGTCATACATCTTTCAAACACTTGTCGAGCTTGAACCCGGAACTATTGATCATCTTTTCCACTACAATGTGTCCCAGAGAGCATATCTGCCATGCCAGATAAGGAAGTAACATAGTTGGAGGTACTAGTCTATGAATCATGTCATATATACATGCTCTATCACTGTTTAACTTCCCAGCATTCTCCATCCAGAACTCCTTTTCCTGGTTGGAGCACTGAGCTTGCTTGCATCTCTGGAATATCGTGTGATATAGAGTAAACTTCATTTCCATAATTTCATTTTTCAGGTTCACTGCATACATTCTTAGTACTTCTTTCAATTCTTTGACCATTTAAACTTCCTTTACTTCTTTATTTCTTCCCATGCTGACCCTTCTGCAATTCCATCCACAAATGCATTTCCATGGCTTTCCATCGTAGTCATCTTCTGCTGTCAATTATATGACATATATGAGTCTTGTACTAGTTGACTATTCTAGCCTGGGGTTCCAACAGGCATAAGAAATCTTTGTTTCCAAAAGCATAAACAAGTCCAAAACATATCAATAATCAGTGTAAATATCTGCTGATCTTTCTTCTACTATCTTACAAACTTCAGTGAGAACTTTCAGTTCTACCTGTTACACTGAAGTACCAGGAGCATGCTTCTTAATGCCAACACTTAAGTTTCGGAAACAATGACTCATCCAGCCATTCAAATTTCTTTCTCAATTGTTGAGAATCTGGAAACAGAAACCTAGGAACATAGAAAACCTACAGCACAATACAGACCCTTCGGCCCACAATGCTGTGCTAAACATGTTCTTACTTTGGAAATTACCTAGGGTTACCTATAGCACTGTATTTTTCTAAGCTCCATGTACCTGTCCAGGAGTCTCTTAAAAGACCTATTGGTGTACTCTGAACATCCTCTACATAGCACCATCCAGAGACAGAGAAGCAGTTTCAGCGACAGGTTACTATCGATGCAATGCTCCTCAGACAGGATGAAGAGGTCAATACTCCCCATTGCCATTAGGCTTTACAATTCAACCGCCAGGACTTAAGAACTTTTTAAAAGCTATTATTAATGCTTTTTGAGATAGTGATTTAGATGCATATCATATTTTTTACTGAGTTAAGTATTGTATGTAATTAGTTTTGCTACAACAAGTGTATGGGACATTGGAAAAAAAGTTGAATTTCCCCATGGGGATGAATAAAGTATCTATCTATCTATCTATCTATCTACGGAATCATATCTCTGGCAGCGTAACAGGATGCAACATATCTCTGCAACAGGATGCAGTCGGTTTCCATGTTCTTGAGTTAAGACTGTCATTTTAAACTTCTCATTGACATACAGGGTATCTGTATCAGGGATTCCTAACACATGTGCACCATGACGTCTTTAAAGTTTGAAATGCTTTCAGTTGTTCTTCACTGAGTTAGAGTCATCTCAGCACTTACTATCCTTCAGCAGATTATTGTGAGGTTGGACAACTTCAGCATATAAATTAGCCCATGCTCTGTTGTAGATACACAAACCCAGAAATGAAGGTGGCTTTGCTAACTTAATGGCTTTTGCACGACCCTCAGTGATTTCCCACTTACCTTGAGAAATTTTCTGTCCCAAGTTAATTACTACTACTAGTCGTAATTGTATCTTGCTTTGTGACCTTTGGAGGATAGATAATCGATTAATAAATTACATCATGTTCATGCTAGTCTGTAGCTTTGGATGCAGTCAGGACATAAGACCATAAAATATAGGAACAAAATTAGGCCATTTGGCCCATTGAGTCTGCTCTGCCATTTCATCATGGCAGATCATTTTCTCTGTCAGCCCCAATCTCCTGCCTTCTTCCCCTTATCCCTTCACACCCCAACTAATCAAGAATCTATCAACCTCTGCCTTAAATATATCCGGTAACTTGGCCTCTACAGCCACCTGTGGCAACAAATTCCATGGATTTACCACTCTCTGGCTAAAGAAATTCCTCCTTATCTCTGTTCTAAGAGCACACCTCTTTATTCTGAGGCTGCGTCCTCTGGTCTTCGACTCCCCCAACATAGAAAACCTCCTCTCCACAACCATTCTATTGAGGCCTTTCAACATTCGATAGGTTTCAATGAGGTCACTTCTCAATCTTCTGAATTCCACTGAGTACAGGCTTAGAACCATTAAATGCCGTTCATACTATGTGACAAGCCTTTCAATCCCAAAATAATTTCCTGAACCTTCTGTGAATATTCTCCAGTGTCAGCACATCCTTTCTAAGATCAGGGATCCAAAACTGCTCATAATACACCAAGTGAGGCCTCACCAGTGTTTTATAAACCCTCAACATTACATCCTTGCTTTTATATTCTAGTCCTTTTGAAATGAATGCTAACATCAGAATCTGGTTTATTAACACTGGCATGTGTTATGAAATTTGTCAATTTAGCAGCAGCAGTACAATACAATATATGATAATATAAAAAGGGGAAAAATAAATAAGTAAATCTATATATAAATAGATTATAATAGTGCAAAAACAGAAGTAATATATTTATTAAAAGTGAGGTAGTATTCATGGGTTCAATGCCCTTGACATTGATATATAATGTAAAAAGAATGCTCCCAACACAGACCATTGTGGAAAACCACCAGTAACCAGCAGCCAACCAGAAAAGGCTCCCTTTATCCCACTTTTTTCCTCCTGCTAATCAACTAATGCTTTATCCATGCCAGTATCTTTCCTGTAATGCCATGAGCTGTTAACTTGTTAAGCAGTCTCATGTGTGACACCTTGTCAAGCCCCTTCGGAAAATTGAAGTACATGACATCCACCAACATTTTTTTGTCTATCCTGCTCAAGTAATTCCAGCAGATTTATTAGGCAAGATTTTCCCTTAAGGAAATAGACTACAGCTTATTTTAACATGTGCCTCCAAGTACCCCGAAACCACATGCTTAACAATTGATTCGAACATCTTCCTAACTACTGAGTTCAAACTAACTGGCCTATAATTTACTATCTTCTGCCTCTCTCCCTTTTTGAGGATGGGGTGACATTTACAATTTTTCAATCTTCCAGAACCATTCCAGAATCTAGTGATTCTTGAAAGATCATTACTAATGCCTCCACAATCCCTTCAGCCACCTCTTTCAGAACTCTGGGGTGTACACCATCTGTTCCAGGTGACTTCTCTACCTTCAGATCTTTCAGTTTCCCAAGAACCTTCTCCATAGTAATGGCAGTTTCACATGCTTCTACCCCCAACACTTTCAAACTTGTAGCATACAGCTAGTGTTTTCCACAGTGAAGATTGATGCAAAATACTTATTTAGTTCATTCACCATTTCCATGTTCCCCATTACTACCTCTCCGAAAGCATTTTCCAATGGTCTGATAATCCACTTTCACCTCTCTTTTACAGGGTATGCATCTGAAGAAACTTTTGGTAACTTCTTTAATATTATTGGCTACCTTACCTTCATATTCCATCTTTTCCTTCTTAATGACTTTTTTCAGTTGCCTTCTGTTGGTTTTTAAAAGCCTCCCAATCCTCTAACTTCCCACTATTTTGTGCTTTATCGTCTGCACTTTCTTTGGCTTTTCTGTTGGCTTTGACTTATTAGCCATGATTGTGTCATTGTTCCTTTAGAAAACTTCTTCCTCTTTGGGATGTAGATATCCTGAGCCTTCCAAATTATTTCCAGAAATTCCAGCCATTAGTGCCCTGCTGTCATCCCTGCCGGGGTTCTTTTCCAGTCAATTTTGGCCAGCTTCTTATTTATGTCTCTAATTCCCTTTACTCCACTATAATGTTGATGCATCTGACTTTATCTTGTCCTAAAATTTCAAGGTGAATGCTATCATATTATGATTACTTTCTCCTCAGGGTTCTTTTACCTTAAGCTCCCTTAATCAATTCTGGTTCATTGCACAACAGCTAGTCCAGAATAGCTAATACACTTGTGGGCTCAACCATGAGCTGCTCTAAAAAAGCCATCTTGTAGGCATTCTAGAAACTCCCCCTCTTCACATGCAGCACCAACCTGATTTTCCCAATCTACATGCATATTGAAATCCCCCATGACGATTACAACATTGCCTTTTTGGCATGCATTTTCTATCTCCTGTTGTAACTTCTACTGTTTGGGGTCTGCATCCAACTCCCATCAGGTTCTTTTTACCCTTGCAGTTCCTTAGCTCTATTCACAATGATTTAACACCTTCCAACCCTATGTCACTTATTTCCAATGATTTGATTTCATTTTTTAGCAACAGAGCCACACCACCCACTCTGCCTAACTGCCTGTCTTTTCAATACAATGTTTATCCTTGGATATTAAGCTCAGAGCTATAATCTTTCAGCCACAATTCAGTGATCCCTACCACATCATACATGCCAATCTGTAACAGTGCAACAAGTTCATCTACCTTGTTCCATATACCGTGCGCATTCAAATTGGCACCTTCAGTCCTGTATTCACCCTTTTCAATTTTGTCTGCCTTTCACATTGCAGTGTATCCAGTTGTTTGCAATTTTGCCCTATCATCAGCCTGTCCTTGCTAGCAGTCTCACTACACACTGCTTCTGTTTGTAAGCCAACTACTTCATCCTCAGCCCTATCACTCCAGTTCCCATCCCCTTGTCAAGTTAGTTTAAACTCTTCCGAACTGTAGCAAACTTGCCTGCAAGGATATTGCACCCCCTGAGATTCAGGTGAAACCCGTCCCTTTTGTACAGGTTGTACTTTCTCCAGAAGAGATCCAGATGAGCCATAAATCTGAAACCCTGCCCCGTGCACTGGTTTCTCAGCTGCACACTCACCTGCCAATTCATCCTATTCTTACCCTACTAGTGCCTGGCACAATCTGCAATCCAGAGATTACTACTGTGGAGGCCCTTTTTATTTCATCTTTTTACCTAGCTCCCTAAAATCTCTCTTCAGAACCTCCTCACCTTTTCTACCTATGTCATTGGTGCCAATATGTACTAAGACTTCTGGCTGCTCACCCTCCCCCTTTAGAATGCCTCGGACCTGATCTGAGACATCCCTGACCATGGCACCTGGGTGGCAACTTACCATCCTGGTGTCTCCATCACATCCACAGAAACTTGTCTCTGTTCCTCTGACTATCAAATCTCCTATCACCACTGCAGTTCTCTCATTCTCCCATAGGAACCAAAGGTCATCAAGCTGCAGCTCCAGTTATTTATTATGTTCTCTGAGGAGCTGCAGCTCGGTTCATCTGGTGCAGATGTGGTTATCCCAAAATTCCCACATCTCATACACAGTACACTGCCCCGGAGCCATTCTCACTGCACTACTATGCCCTAATAGACTAGAAAGAAGAAATAAGAACAAAAAGAGGAAATTACCAGATACTTAGTTTCGCCCAAACCCAATTAGCCAAAGCCACTCCAAACACTGGCCCTCTTACAGTAATGGCCACTCCGCTTGTGCTGGCATTATTTTTATTTGCCCTTTGTAATGAATCCCACTTGGTGGCTGGTTGCAGTCCAACTCTGGAAAAACTGAAGCAAATTTCTGCCTTTTTAATCTTGAGTGCAGACCTGATTGAAAAGGTAGCTCTGTTCACGTACTCCTGCTTGGTGAATAGTTGCAATCCAACTCCGAAAAACTGCCGTGAGGTTCTGCATTTTTAATCTTGAGTGCAGACTAGATTGAAAAGGTGGCTCTGTTCACATACTCCCACTGGGTGAATGGTCACAGTTCAACGTCATCCATATATGGTATGATAGTCGAATCAATAGCTGGTAAGTCTCTCAGATGCTGTTTCAAAGCCATGTCATAGACAGTGGGACTGTTGTGGAGCTTTTGTGGTAGCCTCATCCACCGCTATCGCTGACCATCAGCTATGAAAGCCAACCACAGTTGACGTTCGAACACAAATGGTACAGACCAGAATCCATTGGCCATATCAGTGACTGTAAACAACTTGTGGGTGATTGCTTCAAGGAATTGAACATAGTTGATGGATCTGCCACATGAGGGATTAGCTTGTCAATACATCGCTTAGCAATTTGGTGATCCAATGTAAGTCTCTTTTCATAGGTTCCATCTTCAATCTTGTGTGTCTTCACTCCCTCGGCCTTTATTGTGACAGCTGCCAATCCTATTGTTTTATCATTGTCGTCCTGGCTTAAGCCGCTAGAGGCCGCTGTAGAGTCCATGTCGTGTCTATCCTGTAATTTCTCAGAGTTCAGATGGTGGCTCTGTCTCAGAGGACTGCTCGATGTAGGGGGAGTTTCCTAAGGAGAAGCATCAGAAAAAGTTTCACTGGCAGAACCTGCCATTTGACGTCCCTGCTCCGGTTTTTGATATTGCTTCAGTGTGCTTCTTTAACTCCATACGGTGCACTTTGATTTCATTACACTTATTTGTTTTTTCACTTAATTCATTTAATACAGAAATTTGCTCTTTAGACTTTTTAATGGCTGTTATATATTTTTGTAGTTTATTTCACTTTTCTTTCCAAATTGATCAGTAAACATCTTTGCTCACCCCGTTAACTTTTTCATTCACTCACACGTTTGATCAAACTGACCACACATTTGTATCCTTAACTCACACAGTCCAGTTTTTTTCTCAGGAATTCTCTGGATCTTATTACATCTTAATAAGGTTAATGCTGATGGTATTTTTTATTCAGATTTTTTCATTAATCTTATCAAACTGAGATGGTTTATTCAGGTAAGAGCTCGGTTTCACGACTTTGGCCATTGTCTTAATTCAATTTTGTGTAATACTTGATTTGTGTGTACTTTTTATTACTTTGACTAAGATCCGATATATCAACAGTTTGCAACTATATCCCTCTGGCTTGTACGAATTTAAGTATTTCTCTGTACCCCACTGGCTTTAATCCAAACACAATATTAATTTCGGTGCTCGTCTTTTTTACAGATCACTTTTTAAGAATAGCAATATATTTCCTCGCTTCTACACTTCAATTTCATCAAATGATATATTGAAGCAGAACTAGGTAGTTCTCTCAGATAATCTGGAAGTAGAGAGAGCTCTAACCTCTTTTTAAGTTTAGCAGTAAAAATTTCCACTTTTTCTGGGATTCTTCTGAATCCTTAAATCTTCATAACCATCCTTGTCAACTGTGCCAAAATGTTGGATTCTGGTGATTTTGATCCAATGATCCATTGGAAGTCAAGAAAGAGGCATAACATTTGTTGCTTCACAATCTTTTTATTAAGTGTTAATGGAACAAAGAGAATTGGAAACGGAGTAGCGAGAGGCTCGTGAGGAAAGGAAAAGAAGAAACAAAGAACAGAAAAAGGCTGAAGATGGAGGGCCAATGTGCCAGCCATCTTGCATCATGGATAAGAGACGTTCCATTCAAGTTTGTATGTAAGAGTTAATGAATCAGATAGCCCCTGTTCTAATAACGTGAAGTTTCCAGAGTAATGCAAACTGTAACCACTAGGAGGCAAACTAAACAATTACATGTAGACACTGACTACTGGAAGACATACTCAACAAGTGTATGTACGTATATAGGTTATTAAATAAACTACAAGCAGGCATAAAAATAGATAAACTGCAAAGAAACTAACAATTATGCAGTCTAATCCAATGTTATGTACAACTGCATGAATTTCTGTGATACTGTATCTCCAAACTTATTAATCATACATTCTACATTCACATCCATATCATAAACAAGAGTATCAGCACTGATCATTGTGGTACACCATTGCTCACAGACCAACAGTCAGAAAGCAACGCTCCATTACCACCCTCTGCCTCCCGTCACCTAGCCAATTTTGGTTCTAAATTAGCACTTTGCTTTGGGTCCCAAGGGCTCTGACCTTTTAAGCTTACCTATTAAAGGTGGACCTTATCAAAGGCCTTCCTAAAGTCCATTTAGTTAACATCAACTGCATTGCCCTCATCAGTACATTTAGTTACTTCCTCAACAAGTATTCAATCAAATAAGTGAGACAAGTTTTCTACAATGACATGCTAAAAACTATAACCAATCCGTAACAAAAATATATATATTTATACACACACTCATATACATATATACATACACACACACACACGGCATCCATTAGAAGTTTTGTCCAATAATTTTCCTACCACTGATATAAGATTTTCCTTCCACATTTGATTGTACCTCACCCCAACTGTACATTGACTCGGTGTCCCATTTTCTTCCAAATTAGTTAAAACCTGCTCAAATGCATGTTCAAACCTACCCACATGGATGTTGGTGCCCTTCCAGTTCCAATGTGGCATCTTGAACTTATACAGGATGCACATTCCCTGGAAATGGTGGCAGTAATCAGAAACCTTAAACTTCCCTCACTTTGCCTTTAACTACACATTTATATGACATACCACCCCCACCCCCATTTCTCAAACACAGGATGTGAGTTATGCGAAATTATTGAAATGAATATTGTGTGGAAAGTAGTAGTATAAAGACAGAAGGTGCGGTACTCTTCTTAAAGTCTACATTATGCCTCTTATAACAGTGCAGGAAGCCACAGACAATAGGTCATTGGGAAGGAAAATTAAAGTGACAGTGCTTACTTATGCCTTTGTTTCATTTTATCTTTCTCACTGCCCTCATTAAACTATTCAGGTAATCAATTTATCAACAGTTTATCAACACCATAATCTTGGTTTCTCCCTATAAAATATTTTTTTCATATTTCCCTTTCTCACACTATCTTCAGCTTTAAACTAACTTGTTTTCTCATTTCCACTTATGTAAAATGATCTTTAATGTGAATGATGACTTTGTTTGATCTGCAGATGGTGCTTGACCTTTTGACTGTTTCTAGCATTTTCTCTTTAATTTCAAAATTGCACATTTTGATCTCCATAGTTTGTTGATCTACTACTGTTTGTTGAGGAAGCTGAAACCTGCTGCAAACTGTTGTCTAGATCCCATCTTTAAATGCCATTCGGAAAAGCATAAAAAGGAAAAATAAATGAACGGGTGGTATAGTGACTACTCAATCAAATCAACACTACTTAGAGTCTGAGCATTGGGGGTTGATCCTGTATGACATGCTCTCCAACCCAATAACAAGGCTCTAAAGTCAAAGAATACATTCAACTCTTTTATTAAGAAACTAGACAAATGAACTATCTTGAGGCAATAAATAGTCATACAACAAAATAAACAATCTTAGCCTATTAAACTTACTTAAGTCAAGCATTCTTAAATATATTCAAGAATATTCAAACGTATTTAAGCTTATTCAAGCAATTTTAAGCGTGTTTAAGCTTTCTTAAATGTAATTAAGCTCTCACCAAAAGAGATATCAACCTCTAACTTACTCCATTAACTCAACTGGCCCCCAAAGACAAAACATAAATGCATAACTAAACTCTTCACTTCTACCACACCCCAACCTTCATGACTAACTAACAAAGTAAATGCACAACACAAAATACAATGCAGGTAGAAAATAGATGCATAGCTCCTACATCCAACTCCTTAATTATTATACTATATTAATAACTAGATACTACCACAAAACAGGAGACATGAAATATTAATACATATGTCCTTTTACTTCTTCCAGACAAGTTATGCAACATTTATGCAGGCCACAGCTATCAACACACAGCCTAGTACAAAGTGATTTTTACCAACACTCTGACAGGACAGAATCATGAAGCCTCTGGAGCTGTAGGTCCTCAGACCTCTGTAGAAGACAGATCTTGGTTATAGGCCAATCCAAAGATCTAATCAATCTAATCATCAGGCCACCAAAGAGACCTGAGTCGGTGTGCGTCTTCCATTGGTACTTTAAACTGAAAAATATTGATTCAATATCAACCATAATCAGCACTGGTTCTTTTATGAATCTGATTTTTAACTCCAATCGGTGAACTAGTAAGATCTGGTCCCTGTAACAGCTGAGCATTTATTCCTTGAAAAGTTGCTCCACAGTCAAACAGAACATGAAGTTTCCCTTTTCTGGGGTGATAGACACCATGATGTGGAAAATACCAGACATTCTCATTACTGCAATCCAGATATTCTGCTGGCACTCTTTTGGCATAACCTCTGGAGATGACATCCTTCATGAAAGCCGTGCAATCAGTGTGAAATGACACAACCTTTATAAACCTCTTTCTTAGATTCAGAGCACAATGTTCAGCAATCTTCCTATTGTTAGGCATGTTATCATCCTTTTTCTCAAAGGTATACTAATCTGGTAATGACTATCCACCAGTTCTGCACAATTTGCCACCAGCTCCATTAACGTGATCTCTTGACAAACCAGGTTGTTCACCCTAACTGCATTCAGGGAAATCTGCCTTTAATTGTTGCTGCCAAAGCTCATCCAAGTTCAAAATGGAAATCCTGTTAACTGTCAGCTCCGGCTGAGCAGTCTCTTTCATCACCATGGTCTCCTTTCAGTGGTCCATTAACAGTCCAATCCAATATTGTTCTGATAGCATAGGGTCCACAGTGTGAATCACTTGCAATGGTTGTAATGGTTTAGCTACATTTGTCCTTATCAACTGCTCAATTTCTGAATCAGTCTCTGGCAAATGAAATGTTTCAGGTAAGATCATTCCTGGAAATCCTTCTGATGAGGAATATTCCCTTTGTGTACAGGTGTACTTTCCTGTGTTAGGTAGTTCACAAGAGTTTTCACTATCTGAACCAGCCACTTCCAAACCTGAAATGACATGGTTATTCACAACCTTCTCTTAACCCATGGTGTGTAAGAGAATACATGTCCTTTATCTTGTTAGGTTGAGTTTGTTCATGAAGCTCACTATGCAGAACACTGCTGTACTCTCTTGACCTAGGAAAGTACAAACGTGTATAAGTGACCATGGTCTTGTTACCCTTCTTTGACTTCACCTTGAACTGCAATTATAGGAAGTTTACAATCCTGGATGCGAGCCCCGGTAACACAATTACGTAAATACCAGGATGTCCTGGTATCTAATGGCCTTACTGGGGCTGGTGTTCATGATCATGTCTGAATCTTTTACAGTTTGTTTTGAAATGCATCATTTTTATCAGAGTGAATATGAAATATGCTAGGATGTTTGCCACTGCATATCTTGCATGATAGACGTTTCCTGCAATCATTGCTAATGTGTCCCCGTCCACAAGTACACAAACTACCAAAGCAGACACCATTTTCTTTTAGGAAGGCAATCTTCTCATTATGAACCTTTTTTTTTCAGTTGGAAGTATGAATCCAATGTATGTTCACCCTCCTAGAACAGACAAACCCTTATGGCTGACAAGACTTTTTCTCTTTCATTAGTTCCAGGTTCAGTTTTAGCTTTACTTTTTACATTGGCCACAGTAGTAGCAAAGTTACTTCCTTTAGCCTTAGAACACATTTGTGATTTAGTTTTGTTCACACCTTTGCTTATTGCAGGTGATGTTATAACTCCTGTATATTTCCATACACCGGTAAACTCAACAAGGTCAGTGAAAGTAGCGTCATGGTAGCGCTTATCTAGTGGTTTACAAACCACATTTCTCCATTTATCCCTCAGCATATGAGGCAACTTCTTTACAACAATCAAAATATTGGCAGTTGTGTCCAGCTCTCATATATACTGAACTTCTACCAATGTATTACAACAGCCTCTAAGAAAAGACCATTGTCCTGAAGAGCCATCACGTCTTCAGATTTGATAGCTGGCCATGAAAGAGCACATGTTTATCCTTCAATGTTTGTTACCATGTGAATAATGCAACTAAATCAACTACCGTTTTATTAGTGCTGAGGGGTTATCAGACACATGGGATGCTCTGCTAGCAACAAAACTTGCATACTGCAGGTTTGATGCACTGTCATCTGGGTGTACATCATCCTGTAGATTCTTAACTTTATAAAAAGTTAAAACATGCCCTGGAATTTGAGAAACATTTTCATTTGTTTCGACAACATAACTCTCAGCATTGCATATTTATTTTAGCCATTGTTCAGACTCTACTAGGACTACACCAATAAGAGTCTCAATATTTACAAAACTTTTGGTTTATTTTTCTTAATCTGGGCCGGGAATTAACAGCTTCACAGAGACTATTCAACTCTTTATTATGAGACTACACTTATGAGACATTTTCTGATTTTTGCATAAGACCTTTAATTGATGATATTAATCTTCTAATCTTGCTCACAATGTTTTTATATTCCTTTTGAGAACTTTTGATTATACTTGCTAAAGCTGTCCCAGTAAGTTTAATTTCTCTTTTAGTCCCGACTTCAAGGTCACTGCCTCAGCACCACTCATGTTGCTATTGAATCTCTTTTTGTTGACAAAAAAAGAGCCTTTTACATGTTGGCTAATGTTCATTACCAAAATGTTCCTCTAGTAAAGCTTTGCCTTTAGATATCCTTCCTCTTGGTTAAACTGCTGGCAAATTCTGGCATGCTCCTTGGGGCGACCTCCTGTGAGTTGTTTGAGAAAATAGAGGCGGTCACCACAATTGTCAGTCTTGCCTTCATCACTGTTCTTAAAAGCCATTATGGCTGCATGATACTGCAGTGGATTGCCATCAAAGATTCGAATCTCATTTTAGGCAGAGGTGCAATGCGTTATTGTTGTACCACTAAGGATACTATTTCATTTTGCATCCTTATGGTCTCTAGTACACTATTCAGACTTCAGACTTCTATGACCTGATACCATACAATGTTAATGTTCCCAAAAGCATCTTGTATTTGAATTCGAAAGCACATCATACTGGATCAACCACCCCTGGCATATTTAGTCTCAAACCAGTGTTGATTTGTTCGAGTAGCCACTACAGATGAAATACATTTTAACTTTATTTTTTATTAGATAAAGGATTTCCAGATAAGCATTCGTGTTAATTCATAAATTGATTTTAAAGATTGCAGTTTATTGGTCGTCACTCTCCCCAAATTCCCCACCTTTCCACTTCAATCACTCGTTATTTTTCAATGCTACCTAATAAGTGAATATCTGTAATTGACATTAATTTGAACCAACACAGATGCAGTTGCGATAAAACTGCAAATCTCCTACAACTTGGCTGTGCTTGTACCCTGTCACCAAGGAAAGTGTCACAGGAGTACATATAATTTTAGTTGCCTTATTGTGTTATCTAATTATAGTTGTAAATTAATGAATTGCTTGCACCACTAGTACCAAAAACTGAATGCAATTAATTAACTGTGTTTCTAATCCATTCCTCCAGCTGCAGAAATTGTCTGGTCATCTCCATGAAGTGGTCATGACCACTTCAGCAATTCCAAATCAAGCTTAGATGTATCCCTTGTCCATCTAAGCTATAACTCGAGCTAAGGAATTATTTGATTGATTAATTGTATGTGCTGCATATGGTATGCATTCCTGAGGAAAGAATTATAAATTTGCTCTGTGATTCACTTCCTTTTAACCACTGATGTATCATTACAAAGTTAAATACCCAATATTAAGCTAACTCTTTGTTTAAATTTATTAACTTTATTGAATATTCTTTCTAATATTAGTTCATATGTTTTGAAATCCTCAAAGGAGGAAAACAGTTGCAACATAATACATGCCATTCAGTCTTAGCAAGGTTCCTACAGAGGATTTCTCAAGGGAACATATTTGTCATTCTTATCAAAGTTTATAGTAAATTTGTTATCAAAATACATAAATACCATCATATACAACCCTGAGATTCATTTACTGTGCGTATTCACAGTAGATACAATAGAGTAAATGAAAAACTACACACAAAATCTAACAAACAAGCAATGTGCAAAAGAAGACAGATTGTGCAAATGCAAAAACAAACCGATAGTAAATAAATAATATTGAGAACATGAGTCGTACAGTCTCTGAAAGTAAATCCATAGTTTATGGAATCTGTTCAGTGCTGAGGTGAGTGAACTTATACATGCTGGTTCATAAGCCTGGTGGTTGAAGGGGAATAACTTCTCTAACCTGTTGTTGCGGGACCCAAGGCTTCTGTATCTCCTACTTGATGGTACAGTGTGAAGAGGGCATGGTCTGAATGGTGGAGGTCGTCGATGATGGATGATGCCTTCTTGTGCCAGCGCTTCTTGAGGATATGCTCAATGGTGGGGAGGGCTTTTCCTATGATGGTTTAGCTGTATCCTTTGCTTTTAGCAGGCTTTTCTGTTTACTGGTTGCATTGTCTACTCCTGTTCCTGTTTCTTATGTTCTTGGGCATTAGTGCTTTCATATCAGGCCTTGATACTATCAATGAAGATACTTTCCACTGTGCATCCATATAAGTTTGTTAAAGTTTTAGGTGACATGCAGAATCTGCACTAACTTCTAAGGAAGTAGAGGTGCTGCCATGCCTTCTTTGTAATGGCACTTAAATGCAGGTCCCAGGACAGAGTCTCCAGAATGATAACAGTAAGGCCATAAAGGGTATTTAGCAGACATAAACATGAAAAATCTTATTATAAAATCAGGACAAAATCCAGATTTATGGTAATTTGGATAAGAACTTGAAGAGGAACTGTGAGGTACACATCAAAACATGGCAATCTCTTTCCAAGTCATGGTAGTGTGTATTACCAGCAATTTTTAATTAACTAAATTACTTTGTAAATTTAACATTTCTACTTGAGGTTAAATTGAGGTAAGATGAGATTGATGTAAACAACTACCTATGGCTCAACTCATGATCAACTTCTAAACCTCAATACAGTCAGGAGCTGTTGACACAATGATATAGATTTATCCTTGTTGTATGTCTTTGATCTAAAATGTCATTCATTCTTTGATGACTCATTCTAGCAACTTTTCTGCACTTGATGTTAAGTTATCAAGTTTTCTGTTTGCCATGCACACTTTAAAAAAAAGTGATTGACATGTATAATTTTCCAATTCAGCAACACTGTTCCAGAATCAAGAGCTTTGAAAAGTTATTGCATCATCATGTACACAGCTTACTTGTGGCCTAGAGTATAGCTTCCAATGTATACAACTAGGTCACCATTGTGCTTTAGCACTTTGATAAAGCAATATTGTGTATGACTGTGTTAATGTAAAATAGTACTGAAACTGACAGAAACTGTCTTTGAGATTTTATAATTATTGCATCTTTTTTCCTGAAACTTTTTGCCCTCAATTATTTAATTCTTATTTCTGTTTAACCTTTAGAGATGGATTTTTAGCATTTTCTTGGGGCAAATGCTTGTTAATGCTTCAAACTGTTTCCCCCCAAAATATTCTTGAATTGCCGAAGAAATAAGGATTGTAAGAGTTTTGCAATAATTTAGGTCAGCCATGATTTTACTGAAAGGAAGAGCAGCCTCATGGCAGTGGAGTGTACGGAGGCCAATTCTGAGTCCTGTGTTCTGTGTTCCATGTCTTGTGTATCTAAATAAGTTTCCAGCCTGATTGTTATGGCAATGTATATTTAAATGTGTTCCATAACATTTGCCATGGTTGGTTATTCTTTTCTCCCCTCCAATACGAACACTGAAATAAATAATAATTGATTATGATCCAAATGGTGCCTCTGTTTAACGCCTTTTCTTTGAACTATAAAACAATAATTTCAAAATATTCAAGCTAATTTTTGGTAAATCTATTTGATATTAAAAATACTTGGTCTATAAACTTGATCTAACTTCAATTAGCTGATTTAATAGGTCTGCCTTCAACTTAACTAAAAGATCATCTTGTGCTGCAGATTCACAATTCTGTGTGAAATGTAAAAATCGAAGGTTAAATTAACCTTAAGCTTTGATTCAACTTCAATGTAAATTTATTATCAAAGTACGTATATATATATATATGTCAACATGTACTACCTTGATATTTATCTTGCAGCATTTACAGTAAGAAAGACATACAATGGAAGTTTACAAAAAACATTTCATATAAACGAAGATTGACAAATGCCCA
Source organism: Hemitrygon akajei (assembly GCF_048418815.1). Classification (NCBI taxonomy): domain Eukaryota; kingdom Metazoa; phylum Chordata; class Chondrichthyes; order Myliobatiformes; family Dasyatidae; genus Hemitrygon; species Hemitrygon akajei. The sequence goes on along the minus strand of NC_133124.1, from coordinate 51,616,283 downwards.
ATGTGCAATAGGAGACAAACTGCAAACAAAAGTAATATTGAAAACATGAACTTTAAAGAATCCTTGAAAGGAAGTCTGTAGGTCGTAGAATCAGTTCAGAGTAGCGGTGAATGAAGTTATCCAAGCCAGATCAGGGGCCTGATTATTGTCGGATAATAAATGTTCCTAAATCTGGTGGTGTGAGACCTAAGGCTTCTGTATCTCATAATCAATGGAAGTGACAAAAAAGAACATGGTGGGGGTCTTTGATTATGGATACTGGTTATAAATCTATTCAATAATTTTTTATTTAAGAATATTAATATGGTAGATTGGGTTTTACAGTTAATAGTAAACAAATAGCATTAGTTTTAATTGCACACACTTGCCCAAAGTGTCTATGCTGTTTTCCATGAGAATCTGAAGTATCAGCAATTTTGCTTTGGTATAATTTGCAAGCATTAAGATGGTTAAGACTCCAAGGCTGATGACATATGTCCCACATAATTGAAAGCAGTAAGTTTAAAGTTCAAAGTACATTTATTATCAAAGTACATATACATTATACAACCTTGAGATTTGTCTCTTTACAGACAGCCACAAAACAAAGAAACTCTAAAGAACCAGTTTTTAAAAAAGACGGACAAACACCCAATGTGCAGAGAGAAAAAAAGACAAATTGTGCAAGCAATAAAAGTAAGCAAATAGTATTTAGAGCAGAAATGAGTCTTCAGACACAAAGCCCAGAGCAGGCCACAGACTCAGCTTCAGTTTAGCACAGGGTGGAGTTAACGTCACAGAGCAGCGTGCAGAACAGGCCCAACCTGCTCCTCTGGTCCTGATATCTTGCCTTTCCAAACCATCTGGCATGCTGTTTAAATCATCCAAACATTGGGTCATGGCTCAGTTGAAGACCTGGGCCCTGTCGCATCGATATGCTCTTGGCCTGGACCCCACCACCATATTTCAGCCTGTATTCAACCTTTCCAAATCAGCCCCGTGCTGTGATCAATCAAATCTTGCTTTCAGTATGGAGATTGCTGGAGTTTTGTCTCCATTTGTTCAAGAAGGGAAGTATGGATTATCCAGGTAGTTATAGTCAGGTGTAGGAAAGCTATTGAAGAGGATACTGAGAGATAAGAATTATGTGCATTTGGAAAGGGATTGCCTGCTTAGGGACTGTTAACATGCCTTTGTGTGGACACATGGTGCCTTACAAACTTGACTGAGTTCTTTGAGGTGACAAGGGTAGTTGATGAGGATATGCCAAGAGACATTATCAACATGGACTTTAGTAAGGCACTTGATAAGGTCCTTCATGGACCATTGATTCAAGAAATAGATGCATGGGATCCAGAATGAATTGTAACTTTGTAACTGGAAATGGCTTGTCTGTAGAAGGAAGAGAGTAAGGTAGGAATAAAAAACAAAAAACACAAAATGCTGGCAGAACTCAGCAGGCCAGACAGCATCTATGGGAGGAGGTAATAACGACGTTTTGGGCCGAAACCCTTCATCAGGAAACCCTTGAAATGTCGTTATTACCTCCTCCCATAGATGCTGTCTGGCCTGCTGAGTTCTGCCAGCATTTTGTGTTTTTTGTTTTTTATTTATTTCCAGCAGCTGCAGTTTCACTCGTGTTGCCCTTGAGAGTAAGGTAGGAAGGCTGTTACTTAGGTTGAAGGACCTTGACCAGTGATATTCTACGAAGATCAGTACTAGGATCTCTATTGTTTGTGATATATCAAGGATTTAAATGAAAATGTAGATAGGTGGATTAATAATTTTACAAATGACACCTCAACTGGTGGGGTTATGGACAATGGACTAACAAGAACGTAGGCCAGCTACAGAGTTGGGTAGAGAAGTGGCAAATGGAGTTTAGTGTGAGGTGTTGCACTTTGGGAGATCAAAAGAAAGAAGAAATTATACAATTGACATCAATTATACAATTGATGCTAGACCTATAATATCATAGGCTCTAGGTCCATAATTCATTGAGGGTGGCGATGCAAAGCAGAGGTTCATAGGTTCTTGATTAGTAAGGCTGTCAAAGGTTGTGTGGAGAAGGCAGGAGATGGGATTGAGAGGGATAATAAATCAGCCATGATTGAATGGCAGAGAGGACTTGATGAGCCAAGTGGCCTAATTTTGCTCTTATGTCTTATGGTCATGGAAAATGGATAAAGGTGATAAAGAAGGCATATAGAATGTTTCAAAATAAATTTATTATCAAAGTACATACCTCTATATATCACCATATGCGACCCCAAGATTCGTTTACAGTGCAAGAAAAGGAAAATCAAAATAATAATATTAAATAAATAGAAAAAAGTATTGAGAACATGAGATGAAGAGTCCTTGAATGAGTCCATAGGATGTGGGATCAGTTCACTCTTGGGGTGAATGAAGTAGAGTGAAGTTATCCCCTCTGGTACAAAAGCCTGAAGGTTGAAGGGTAATAACTCTTCCTGAACCTGGTGGCATGGGACCTGAGGCTCCTATTCTCCTTTCTGATGGCAGCAGCGGGAAGAGAGCAAGGCCTGGATGGTGGGGGACCTTGATGATGGATGCTCTTTCCTGCAAAGGCACTTCGTGTAGACGTGCTCAATGGTTGGGAGGACTTTAATCATGATGGTCTGGTCTGTATCCACTACTATTTGTAGGCTTTTCCATTCTTAGGCATTGTTGTTTCCATACCAGGCCATGATACAACCACTCAGTATACTCACCTCCGCACTTCTATAGATGTTTGTCAAAGTTTCAGATGACATGCTGAATCTCTGCCAACTTCAAAGGATGCTAAGGCATTCCCACGCCATTCTTCATAATGGCACTCATGTACTGTACCCAGGACAGATCCTCTGAAAGGATAATGTCAAGGAATTTAAAGTTGCTGACCCTCTCCACCTCTGATCTCTGATGAGAACTGGGTCATGTACCTCCAGTTTCCTCTTCCTTTAGTCCATAATCAGCTCTTTGGTTTTTCAGTCATTGAGTGAGAGGTTGTTTTCATGGCTCCATTCAGACAAATTTTCATCATCTCCTTTCTACAGGCTGATTTGTCACCTTCTTTGATTTGGCCAATGATATTGGTATCATCAGCAAATTTAAATATAGTATTGGAGCTGTGCTTAATCTCACAATCATACATATAAACTGAGTAGAGCAGGGAGCTAAGCACACAGCCTTCTGGTGAAACTGTGCTGATGGTGATTGTGGAGGAGATGTTGTTGCCAATCCAAACTGATTGAAGCCTGCAAGTGAGGAAATTGAGGATCTAGTTGCATAAGGAGGTATTGAAGCCAAGGTGCTGGAGCTTATTAATTAGTTTTGAGGGAATGGTAGTATTGAATACAGAGCGATATTCAATGAAGAGCATCCTAATATACAGTGGTATGCAAATGTTTGGGCACACCTGTCAAAATTTCTGTTACTGTGAATAGCTAAGCGAGTAAAAGCTGAACTGATTTCCAAAAGGCATAAAGTTAAAGATGACACATTTCTTTAATATTTTGAGCAAGAAAACTTTTTTATTTCCATTTTTTACCGTTTCAAAATAACAAAAAAGGAAAAGGGCCTGAAGCAAAAGTTTGGGCACCCTGCATGGCAGTACTTAGTAACACCCCCTTTGGCAAGTATCACAGCTTGTAAACACTTTTTGTAGCCAGCTAAGAGTCTTTCACTTCTTGTTTGAGGGATTTTTGCCCATTCTTCCTTGCAGAAGGCTTCTAGTTCTGTGAGATTCTTGGGTCGTCTTGCCTACACTACTCTTTTGACTACTCTATTCAAAAGGTTCAAGGGAACATCTAAACAAACCTGATGCATTTTGGAAACAAGTCTTGCAGACTGATGACGTTAAAATAGAACTTTTTGGCCGCAATGAGCAAAGGTATGTTTTGAGAAAAAAGGGTGCAGAATTTCATGAAAAGAACCCCTCTCCAGCTGTTAAGCACAAGGGTGGATCGAGCATGCTTTAGGCTTGTGTTACAGCCAGTGGCACAGGGAACATTTACTGGTAGAGGGAAGAATGAATTCAATTAAATACCAGCAAATTCTGGAAGTAAACATCACACAGTCTGTAAAAAAAAAAGCCGAAGGTGATAAGATGGTGGCTTCTACAACAGGATAATGATCCTAAACACACCTTGAAGTACACAATGGACTACCTCAAGAGGCACAAGCTGAAGATTTTGCCATGGTCCTCCCAGTCCCCTGACCTAAACATCATTGAGAATCTGTGGATTGACCTCAAAAGAGTAGTGCATGCAAGACGGCCCAAGAATCTCACAGAACTAGAAGCCTTTTGCAAGGAAGAATGGGCGCAAATTCCCCAAATTGAAAGATGCTTAGTCAGCTACAAGAAGTGTTTACAAGCTGTGATACTTGCCAAAGGGGGTGTTACTAAGTACTGTCATGCAGGGTGCCCAACTTTTGCTTCGGGCCCTTTTCCTTTTTTGTTATTTTGTGCCGCGCCTTCCTGTAGGCGGCGTGGCACACAGCAGCAGCAGCCTGTCGGATTTGGTGCTACTTTAATTTAGTTTTTTTATTTAATTTTAATTAAATTTAATTTTAAGGCACAATTAGGGTTTAGGGCAATGAATAACAGAGCGACTATCTACCATCACCAGTCACTGCTACAATACAGAGATTGCCCAAAAACGAACCTTCATGAAAATCTGCTGGTTAGATTGCATGACCTCGGCTTGCTGACGGAATCAGGCCTGCAGTCTTCAGAGTCAACTGATGCCAGTGGCCGGAAGTGGAGACAGCGTAAGCCGTGTGCGAGGAAGCTAAAGCGAGGCGAGCGGGCAGGAGTCCGTGCCAGGAAAAAAGTAAGCCCTAGCCGGCTGGCCCTCCCATCCATTCTGCTCTCCAATATATGCTTGCTGACGGAATCAGGCCTGCAGTCCTCGGAGTTGCCTGCTGCCGGTGGCCGGAGGTGGGGACAACATAAGCGGTGTGTGAGGAAACAGAAGCGAGGCGAGCAGGCAGGAGTCCTTACCAAGAAAAAGCAAGTCCTAGTCGGCCGGCTCTCTCGTCCATTCTGCTCTCCAATGGATATTAAATTGGACTACATATGTGGCAACGAAATACTCGGCGTGAGTACAGAAACAGACGGAATCCCCGGATGCCGCTATACAGCTGTTTATTTATGTAACAGATTTCCCACCAATCCATCAGACTACCAACCTCTGCTGTGCCTATTGTCTTATTTATTATTTATTGTAATGCCTGCACTGTTCTGTGTACTTTATGCAGTCCTGGGTAGGTCTGTCATCTAGTGTAGTTTTTATGTTGGTTTACGTAGTTCAGTGTAGTTTTTCCATTGTTCATGTAGCACCATGGTCCTGATAACTCATTTTTACTGTGTACTGTACCAGCAGTTCTGGTCGAAATGACAAATAAACTTGATTTGATTTGACTTGAAACTGCAAAAGATGGAAAGAATAAAGTTTTCTTACTTAAAATATTAAAGAAATGCATCATCTTTAATTTTATGCCTTTTGGAAATCAGTTCATCTTTTACTCGCTTAGCTATTCACAGTAACAGAAATTTTGACCAGGGGTGCCCAAACTTCTGCATACCACTGTATATTGGTAGGGGTATTGATCATAACATTAAGAAAGTCATGTTGCAGCTATAGAAAACTTATCTCAAAATAACGATTGGAATTGTTGTGTCCATTTCTGGTCACCCCACTATAGGAAAGATATAGAGACTGTTGATATAGTGCCAAAGAGGGTGTCAGATTTGGGATTTCCAGAAGAGTACCAGCCTTCACAATGGAAAAATCTGCACCATTGGCTCAAGGTGCAACTCCTTGGGGACCATGTCAAGGAACGGAGCTGCAGCTCAATGACTGACTTATTAGGGAAAATAAGGCAGTGATAGGCAGGAGCTACAGGGAGGTAGTCACCCCAAGGCTACAGGAGACAGATAAATGAATGACTGTCAGGAGAGGGAAAGGGGAATCTCATCTAGTGGAGTGCACCCTGTGGCCATCCCCCTCAACAGTATCCCATTTTGAGAACAGTTGGGGGGGAGGGGGGGAATTGACCTACCAGGGGAAGCAACAGGGGCCATGCCTCTGACACTGAATCTGGTCATATGGCTCTGAAGGGCTGGAAATTGAAGAGAATGGCAGTATTAATAGGGATTTCTATGGTTAGGGGAAGAGATGAGTGATTCTGTGGATGTGAAAAGGATGATAGTTTGCCTCCAAGGTGCTAGGGTACAAGATGTTTCTGAACATGTCCACAATATCTTGAAAAGGGAGGTTGAGCAGCTAGAAGTTGTGGTACATATTGGTACCAATGAAATGGGTACAAAAAGGGAGGATGTCCTAAAAACGGAATACAGGGAGTTAGGAAGGAAGCTGAGAAGCTGGACCTCAAGGGTAGTAATCTCCGGATTGCTGCCTGTGCCACTCAACAGTGAGGATAGGAATCGAATGAGGTAGCAGATAAATGCGAGGCTAAAGAATTGGAGCAGGGGGCAGGGATTTAGGTTTCTGGATCATTAGGACCTCTTGGGGCAGGTGAGACCTGTACAAAAGGGATGGGTTGCACTTGAATCTGAGGGGGGTAAACATCCTTGTGGGCAGGTTTGCTAGAGCTGTTAGGAGTGGTTTAAACTAATGAGGGATGGGAACCAGTAGATAGATAGATAGATACTTTATTCATCCCCATGGGGAAATTCAACATTTTTTCCAATGTCCCATACACTTGTTGTAGCAAAAACTCATTACATACAATACTTAACTCAGTATGACAGAGCTAAGGATGAGCCAGCAGGTTTACAAGTATATTATGCAATATGAATGTAAGGAAGGACAAGCTAATGATTGGGTACAAATGCAGACAGAGCAAAAAGATTTAAGTTGTACCACAGAGGCAGAAGTCATAGGGGTGAAGAATGCAGGTCTTAAGGTGCTGTATTTAAATGCACCTTGCATTGTGAGGTGGATGAACTTGAGGTGCAGTAAGAGTTTGGTTAGTATGATGTTGTGGGCATCACTGAGTCGTGGCTGAAATAAAGGTCATAGTTCGGAGCTCAATATCAAAGGATATGCTTTGTATCGAAAGAACAGGCAGGAAAGAATAGGTGGTGGTGTGGCTCTATTAGTAAGAGATGGAATTGCATCTTTAGAAAGTGGTGACATATAACCATATAACAATTACAGCACGGAAACAGGCCATCTCGGCCCTTCTAGTCTGTGATGAATGCTTACTCTCACCTAGTCCCACCGACCTGCACTCAGCCCACAACCCTCCATTCCTTCCCTATCCATATACCTATCCAATTTTACTTTAAATGACAATATTGAACCTGCCTGTACCACTTCTACTGGAAGCTCGTTCCACACAGCTACCACTCGCTGAGTAAAGAAATTCCCCCTCATGTTACCCCTAAATTTTTTGCCCCTTAACTCTCAACTCATGTCCTCTTGTTTGAATCTCCCCTCATCTCAATGGAAACAGCCTATCCACGTCAACTCTATCTATCCCCCTCATAATTTTAAATACCTCTATCAAGTCCCCCCTCAACCTTCTATGCTCCAAAGAATAAAGACCTAACTTGTTCAACCTTTCTCTGTAACTTAGGTGCTGAAACCCAGGTAACATTCTAGTAAATATTCTCTGTACTCTCTCTATTTTGTTGACATCTTTCCTATAATTCAGTGACCAGAACTGTACACAATAGGGTCAGAGAAAGTTGAATCTTTGTGGGTGGAGTTAATAAACTGCAAGGGTAAAAAAAATATGGGAATCATATCTAGGCCTCCAAATAGTATCAAGATATTGTGTTGAAATTTCAAAGAGAGCTGGAAAGAGTATGTAATAAGAGTAATGTGACAATTGTAAGGGGGCACTTCAATGTACAAGGGGATTGGGAAAATCAGATTGGTGTTGGATTGCAAGATAGGGAATTTGTTGAATGCCTACAAGATAGGTGGAGGGGTAGGTAGTGCTGACGAAGCAATACATTTGCAGCAGGGCTTAGACAAATTGGGGTAACCAGAACTAGATAGCACAGCCTCAAAATTCAGGGACGACCTTTTAGAACAGAATTATGGAGGAATTTTTTTTTGCCAAAAAGTGGTGAATCTGTGGGATGCTCTGTCCCAGACTACGGTGGAGGCCAAATCAATGGGTAAATTCAGAGCGGAAGTTGATAGATTCCTGATTGGTCAGGGGAATCAAGGAATATGGTGAGAGGGCAGACGTATGGAGTTGAATGGGATCCGGGATCAGCCATGATGAAATGGCAGAGTGGACACAATGGACTGAATGGCCTAATTCTGCTCCTATGTCTTATGGTCTTGTGGTCTAAGAGGTTTTCCAGGATGTTGCCTGGATTAGAGAGTATGAGCTATAAGAAAAGGTTGAACAAACTTGGGATGATTTCTCTAGCAGGAGAAAATCCGCAGATGCAAATCCAAGCAACACGCACAAAAGGCTAGAGTAACTCAGCAGGCCAAGCAGCATCTATGGGGGAAAAAATGTAAAGTCAATATATCGGGCTGAGACCCTTCGGCAGGACTATGCTGCCAAAGTGTCCCAGCCTGAAATGTTGACTGTACTTTCTTTCCATAGTTGCTGCCTGGCCTGCTGAGTTCCTCCAGCATCTTGTTTTCTGTCATGCAGGGTTTCTCAACCAGACTTCCGTGAGAGGTTGTGATTGAAAAAAGTCATCTTGAGTGCTTGCCGTGGTAGGCAGTGTCTGAGCAGTCCCGTTAGCAATCTTGCTAGAGGTCTCTCAGCCCAGTATGGCAGTGCGCACTAGGACTGTTTTCATTTTGTTAAGTCCTCTCCCTCCTAAGTCACACACTTCAATTCCACAGACCACTCCCACTCCGCTATGTCTGTCCATGGCCTCCTCTACCGTCAAGATGAGGCCACATGCAGGTCAATGGAGCAATACCTTATCTCCCGCCTAGGTAGCCTCCTACCTGCCGGCATGAACATCCAACTCACAGACCCCATCCCTATCTATTATTTTAGTCTGGTCCTCTTTCTCTCTCTTTTTCCCCCCTCACTATAATCTCCCCCCAGCCCTACCTTTCTTTCTCTTTTATTTTCCATAATTCTCCACCTTCCCCCTAGCCCATTTCCCTCCAGCCTATCACTTCCTAGCTCTCTACTTTATCCCTCCCCCCACTTCTTATCCCCCCTCGACCATCTCATGTTACTTCACTCCTGATGAAGGGTTTCGGCCCGAAACATCGTTACTACCTCCTCCCATAGATGCTGTCTGGCCTGATGAGTTCTGCCAGCATTTTGTGTTTTTGTTTTTTTTAGAGTAAAGCTTTTGTTAATAAAGTCACAGGAAGCAAGTTATTACCTAGATGGGGAAGTTGCACAGTTGGTGAGAACCCAACAATGCCAGCACATAAAATTATAGTAGGTAAATTGCTAGGACAAGTTGCAGTACGAGAAATTGAAAAGGTTTCCCTCTCAAACAGTACAATAAGTCAACGTATTGATGACATGTGACATGAAGCTGTAGCATTTGTAAGATTTGTAATTGATGGTGAAATTCAAGAAAACTTTTTCTGTTGCAAAATGCTGATGAAAACAAGCAAAGGCCAAGATATATTTACTGTTTTGTCTTCATATCTGGAAGAAAAAGGTCTGTCTTGGAGGAACTGTGTTGGCATCTGTACTGATGGTGCCCCATCAATGGTTGGCACCATGAGAGGTTTCGTTTCTCTTGTAAAAAAAAGAAAGTCCTGATGTCACAATAGACTGCTCTCTTCAGGGAGAGGTGCTGTGATCAAAAGCTCTTGGACATGAAATGAAAAGAAGTTCTGGATCATGCCACAAAAATGATTAACTTTATTAAACAAAGACAAGTTGACTCAAGAATATTTAGAAACCTGTGTGAAAACCTGGACATAGAGCACACCAATCTCCTGCTACAAACAGAAATCCAGTGGCTTAGCAGAGGAAGAGTTCTCAACAGGGTGCTTGAACTAAAAGGTGAATTGCATGAGTACTGTCAAGAAAATAGTCAGCCAGATTTTATTGAATGCTTTGAAGGTGAAGAATGGCTGCAGAAACTAGCCTACTTAACAGGCAATTTTCATCATATGAACCAGTTGATCACGACTCTGCAAAGCCCTGTAGAAAATTTTTTGACTTCAAGTGACAAGATTCTCAGATTTAAAAGGAAACTGAATCTTTGGAAAGATCGTTTTAGAACAGGAAATCTTGAAATGCTTCCACTGCTGCTTGATCTTGAGAGTGAGGAAGGATATCAGAAAGTCTCGAGTCTTATTGAAAACCACCTGGAAGAACTGCAGAACAAAATTGAACAGTATATTTCCTCCCTTTCAACACAAGTGTATGACTGGGCGAGGGATCCTTTCTCTGAATCTTCTACTCAGCCTGAGAACTTGACTTTGAGAGAAGAGGAAGAACTCGGTGAACTGCAATCTGATTGTGTACTCAAGATGAAATTTACTGAACTGCTCCTGGATGAGTTTTAGATTTCTGTGGAAGAAGGTATCCTGCCATTCATAGGAAAGCAATGAACATTTTGCTGCAGTTTTCAACTTCTTACATGTGTAAGCAAGCTTTTTCTTGCTTAACAAGTATTAAGAGCAAGGATAGAGATAGTCTTATTTCAGTTGAAGGTGAAATCCGTGTGTGCTCATCTCAAGTTTGACCCAGAACTGAGTATGTGTGCAATAAAAAACAAGCACATGTTTCACATACTTAGCCTATATTTGATCCTGACAATGTCCATTAGTAAGAAAATGTTTTCTTCAAAGTCTTGTATAAAATTGTGCCTTAGGCTCTATTTTTATTCATATTGCTTTTGCTTATCTTTTTTAGTAAATTTTCATGTTGTAAGTAGCATGAATTAAAATCAATTTATATTAATTAAATTAAATCTACCAAGCCTACCTTTAGAAATAATAAATCCCATTTTGGCTTAAGCCAGTTAATTAACAGAATATTATTATGTTTGCCTTAATTTGTTTTAATTTATGAAAGGGAAAGAAAGATTAATTTCAAGAAAGGTAAGCTAAGCTTAACTTTTTTTTTCAAGAAAGTTTGGCTAAAAATACATCCTCAACTCAAAAGAACATTGACAATTATTTTTGTATTATTAGATCTACAGCTTACTGATCACGCTAACATACTGTGAGCAGTAGGTATAGTAATTTATACACAGGGGTTTCCTGAGACCTAAAAATTATTTCAAGGGTTCCTCCAAGGCAAAAAGGTTAAGAAAAGCTGCTCTAGGCGTCGGAAGCTGACAGGAGATTTAGTAGAAATGTTTTAAATTATGAGAAGCACAGAATGGGTAGACGATCAGAATCTTTTCCCTGAGGTAGAAATGTCAAACACGAGAGAGCATGTTTTTAAGTTTTAAGGGAAAAAGTTTAGAGGCAACATGAGGGTCAAGTTTTTTTTTTGCACCAATATTGTTAGCTCCATGGGATGGGTTACCATGGTAGAAGTGAATGTAGACAGTTTAGTGAAGTTTAAGAGGCTTTTAGGTAGAAACATAAGTGTGAAGGGAATGCATGATGTACAGGAGAAAGGCATTTACGGTAGTATAAATTGCATTAAGATTGTAACATGGTGAGCTGAACCAGTTCACTGCTGTACTGTTCTGTGCTTTATGTATCTGGAATATGTGTGAACAAAGTGATGTATCAGATTAAAGGATCCTTACTCAGTCAATGCAAGGCTGAATTTAACTTATGAAAACAAGCCAGAGGTTTAAATTTTTAAGAGAAATGTTTTCAGGAGCCCAAATTGCCTGGAAACTTCCATTTTTATTTTTAATATAAACTATTAGTTAGTGCTTCAAATATTATTGTAAAGTGGCATTCTTCATTTTACACACACAAAATGCTGGTGGAACGCAGCAAGTCAGGCAGCATCTATAGGGAGAAGTGCTGTCGACGTTTCGGGCAGGTAAAGCACCCAAGTGATTTAGCACCTAAGTATTTACAAGTTTGTGAATATTAATTATAGTATGTAACACTTTGTGGTACATGCAGTAATTGAAGACTTGGAGAGCATTAACAGATAGTTGTTAAGAATTCCTTTGTGTTTACAAAATATGGAATGTAATAAGCGGGAGAAGGTTTCAGGGTATTTTGAGTATGATCGATGATTCAGTAAGATCACAGCTGATCGTGCTTCAAGTTCTGTTTCTCACCCAATCTCCTTATCCTTTAATTCCCTTAATAACCAAAAATTAATCAACCTCTATTTTGCCTCTTGAGTCTACTCTGTCACTCAGTAAGATCATAACTAGTTTCTTAACTTAACACCACTGTCCTGAATGAATCCCATATCCCACAATTATTTTAATATCCAAAGTAAATCTGTCATTTTTTCTCTGGAATTATACTCAACGAGTGAGCATCCACAGCCCTCTGTAGTAGAGAATTCCAAGGAATTATAATCTAAGGTTGAAGAAATTTCATCTCATCTATGTCATGCCCCATAAAAATATGTATATTTTAATGAGATCACTTCTCATTCTTCTAAGTACACCACAGAGTCAGTTTAATCATTCCTTGTAAGTCAGTTTTTCCTTAATCCCAGGAATCAATGTGATGAATTTTCACCGCACTTGCTTTCTTTTGTGAATTTATCTTTTCGTAAGCAAGGGAGATCAGGTCAGCTCATATTATCCCAGATGCAATCTCACCAGGGCTCTATACAGTTCCAGAGAGATGTCAATGATCTTGGCCTCAAATTGTAACAAATATCAATGTATTATTTCTCTTCCTAATCACTTGTGGCACCTGCATGTCAATTTTCAGTTATTTGTGTATGAGCATACCTAGCACACACTAAACACCAACATTTTTCAGTCCCACATCATTGAACTAAAATGCAGACAATGCAGAACCAATTCTTGCAGCATCTCCCTGCCTCATCACTTTTTAATTTTAAAATGACCTCTTTGTTCCCACCATGTTAACCAATCAGCAGTTGATTCCAGTATATCACCTTCAATTTTGTGTACTCTAATCTTGTTTCCAATCTCTTGTGTAGTAGTTTTATCAGAGAAGGTGTGAAATCCAAATCCACCATACCTGCTGGATATATACTGTGCTGCAACCGTCTCAAGAATTTAGCAGAATTCGCTGTTGAAAGCATCCTATCTTGATGCACAATTGTTTGATATGATAATTGCTCTGCTAGTGACCACAAGAGTTGTGGATATACATTAGCTCAGTACATCCCAGAAACCGGCCTCCCCTCTATTGACTCCGTCTATATGTTTTACTGCCTCAATAAAGCAGCCAGCATAATCAAAGACCCCACCCTCACCCCAGACATTCTGTCTTCTCCTCTCTTTCATCAGGCTCAAGGACAGCTTCTGCCCTGGTGCTTTAAGTGCCTTAAGACTATTAAATGTTTCCCTGGAACCCAGAAATACTTCTGACCTTACAATCTACCTCATTGTGATCTCTCACCTTATTGACATTACAAATTTCTTGTAGCTATTACAGTTTATTCTCCAATGTTATTTTTATTACCTTGCTCTACCTGGATGTATTGTGGAATGATTTGATCTACATGAATATTATGCAAGACAAGCTTTTCACTATATCTCAGTACATGTGACGATAATAAACCAATCCAGTCCAATCCAGATTTATCAAACACAATTTTGCTTCATAAATTCATTTGACTCTCCCCAAACCTATGATTTACTTTTAAACACCCTGCTAATGTTTATTTATTGCTATATTCTATCATTTTCCCAACTACTGTTCTGAAGCTGGTTTTTAACTCTCCATTTTCTCTCTTCAGTCTTTCATAAATGGTAATAAATAAGATTTTCTATATTCCAGTCTATGGAAAACCTGGAACATTTGGAAAATAATACCCAGTCAAGCTCTATTTCCATTACAGTTTCTTTTAACATCCTTGAATGCAGATGGAGTCCTGGGAATTTCCAGCCTTTCAGTCCTATTAATTTTTCTAATTTTTTTTGTACATGACTGTTGTTTTCTTTCAGGTCCTCAATCATTCTGGACTGTAGTCTTTGCAATGTTTAGAAAGGCTTGTTGTGTATTCCTCTGTGAAAACATCCACAATCTATTTATTAATTTCTCTGCCATTTCCTTGTTTTCCAATACAATTTTACTTCCTCAGTCTTTTAAGTATCTACCTTTGCTAATTATTTCCATTTTACTTGTCATTTTACATATATAAGGTGATAAGTGTCTTCGCAGCCTAGGAGCAGTGGATGCATAAAATTTGTAACTTCCTGTGGAAATAAGTTTATCTTTGCCTTTATCGTATTTCTGATCCTAAGACATTCCACATAGTTCTAGATTCCAGATGAAGGCATAAATCTAAAATCTTGAATCATTCTGGGTATCTCCCCTGATAATTCCTCTCAGAAGCTGTTCCTAAAATGTTGAGTGTGGGTCTTCAGGCTCATGTACCTTCTCCCTGATGGTAGTAAAGAAAAGAGGGCATTTCCCAGATTGTGAGAGTCCTTTTTGACAGATGCAATCTTCTTGAGGCACTGCCTTTGGAAGATGTCCTCAATAATGGGGAGGCATGTGCCTATAACAGAGCTCATTGATTGTATGACACTCAGAAGCATCTTACGATCCTATTCATCGGTACCAGATGATGATGTAAACAGTCAGAATGCTCTCCATCTATAGAAGTTTGTAGTCTTTGGAGACATACTAAATCTCCTCCAACTCAAGAAATAGAGTTATAGTCATAGAGTCATAGAAAAGTGCAGCACAGAATAGAAAACTGCAGCACACAAACAGGCCCTTTGGCCCATTTAGTCCATGCCGAACTATTTAAAATACTTACTCCCATTGACCTGCACTGGTACCATAGCAGTCCATGCCCCTGCCAACCATGTACCAATCCAAACTTCTCTTAAACGTTGAAATTGAGCTTGCATGCACTAATTGTGCTGGCAGCTTGTTCCACACTCACAACCTTCTGAGTGAAGAGGTTTCCCCTGATATTCAACTTAAAATTTTCACCTTTCACCATTAACCAATGACCTCTGGTTGTGGGCCCTCTGATTGTAGTTCCAACCTCAGTGGAAAAAGCCTGCTTCCATTTACCCTATCTATACCTTTCATAATTTTGTAATACTTTATCAAATCTCTTCCCAATCTTCTATATTCTAAGGAATAAAGTCCTAAATGTATCCACGGGTGTACCTTTGTCATGATTACATCAATAGGGTGGGCCGAGGATAAGTCCTCAGTGATGTTGGTGGCCAGGAACATGAAATCCTTCACCGGAATTTCATTGTGAAGCAACCTCACAAATTATATCACACAAGCAAAAATCTAGCTTTCTACCTATCACTTTTTGTTTTTCAATGTCAAATGCAATAGAATTCACAAGAAGTATTAATTAATCCTTTCAATCTACTTTGTCTCATTTGTATTAATGGAATGTGCTAACTCCTACCACCTCAGTAATTTTGCAATACGTGTTTCTGTTGGACTGTGAAGATGTCACTTGCTCCAGGATGTTGTTGCTTTGAGTAAATGTGCGTCACATGAGTGTGGTGATGCTGAATGTACATTGTTTTATAATCTCCTTAAACCACTAACAATTTCTCAAAAAAAGCCTAAGATTTTTTTTGTTCTTGTATTGGGTTCTGTCTGAAAGAATTAGAAGATTCTAATCCCTAAGACCTGTGGCTGGAAGTACCTTATTCTTTAGCCTTGTCGATACTGTTTATTCTCTTGATATTTCCATAGGTTTGTCCCAGATTCTTCATTTCATCTGTGCACTAGGGAGAATTTAAGTGGTCAGTTAGAACATAGACATATACAGCATGTTACAGGCACTTGAGCCCACAATGTTGTGCCGACCACGCAACCAACTCTAAAACTGCCTAGAATTTCCCAATCGCATAGCCCTCTATTTTTCTGAACTCCATGAACCTATCTAAGAGTCTCTTAAAAGAGCCTATGGTATCCACCTCCACCACCATCGCTGGCAGTGCATTTCCAGCACCCACCACTCTCTGTGTGAAAAACTTACCCCTGACATCCTCTCTGTACCTACTTCCAAGCACCTTCAAACTATGCCCCCTCATGTTAGCCATTTCAACCCTGGGAAAAGCCTCTGACTATCCACACAATCAATATACACCTCTATCAGGTCACCTCATCCTCCATCACTCCAGGGAGAAAAGACCAAGTTCATTCAACCTATTTTCATAAGGCACACTCTCCAATCCAGGCAACATCCTTTTAAATCTGCTCTGCACTCTTTCTATAGTATCTCCATCTTTCCTGTAGTGAGGTGACCAGAACTGAACACAGTATTCCAAGTGGGGTCTGACCAAGGTCTTATACAGCTGTAACATTACCGCACACCTCTTGAACCCAGTCCCACAGTTGATGAATGCCAACATACCTTATGCCTTCTTAACAACACTGACAACCTGTGCAGAAGCTTTGAGTGCCCTATGGTCATGGACCCCAAGATCTCGCTGATCCTTCACACTGCCAAGCATTTTAGCATTGATATTATATTCTGTCATCAAATTTGACCTTCCAAAATGAACCACTTCACACTTATCTGGGTTGAACTCCAGCTGCCACGTCTCAGCCCAGTTCTGCATCCTATCGATGTCCCTCTGTAACATCTGACAACCCTCCAGACTATCCACAACACCCCCAACCTTTGTGTCATCACTAAACTTAGTAACCCACCCTTCAATTTCTTCATCCAGGTCAATTATAAAAATCACAAAAAGGAGGTGTCCCAGAACAGCTCCCTGTGGAACACCACTGATCACTGACCTCCATGAAGAATACAAACCATCTACAACCACCCTTGCCTCCTATGGGCAAGCTAATTCTGGATCCACAAAGCACGGTCTCCTTTGATCCCATGCCTCCTTAGTTTCTGAATGAGCCTTACCTGGGGAACCTTATCAAATGCCTTACTGAAATCCATAGACTCTACATCCACTGCTGTACCTTCATGAATGTATTTTGTTAGATCCTCAAAGAATTCAATCAGGGTCGTAAGGCATGACCTGCCCTTGACAAAGTCATATTGACTATCTCTAATCAGATTATCTCTCTCTAAATGCTCATAAATCCTGCCACTCAGGATCTTCTCCAACAACTTGTCCACCACTGAAGTAAGACTCACTAATCTACAAACCTCATTTCCAAAAAAGTTGGGATATTTACAAAATACAATTAAGTTGATCAGTAAAACTATTGAAAATCTTTTCTTTGTACTTTTGTCAGTTAAATAAAGGTTCGCGTGAATTAACATATCACAGATTTTTGTTTTTATTGCATTTTGGAAAATATCCCAACTTTTCTGGAAATGGGGTTTGTATAATTTCCTGGGTTATCTCTACTCCCTTTCTTGAACAAGGAACAACATTTGCAACCTTCCAATCCTCTGGTACTTCTCCCATCCCTATTGATGATGCAAAGATCATCACCAGAGGCTCAACAATCACGTTGGGTCCTGGTGACTTATCTAACTTGATGCTTTCAAATGCTCTGGCATAACCACTTTCTTAATGTCTATAGGCTCAAGCATTTCAGTCCACTGGAAGTCATCCCAGTAATTACCAAGGTCCTTTTCCCTGGTGAATACTAACACAAAGTATTCATTAATTACCTCTGCTACCTCCTCTGACTCCATGCGCACATGCCCACTGTCACACCTAATTGGTCTTATTCTCACACAGCTCATCCTCTTTCTCTTCACATACTTGTAGAACGCCTTGGGGTTTTCCTTAATCCTGCTCAGCAAGGCCTTCTCATGGCCCCTTCCAGCTCCTCTAATTTCATTCTTAAACTCCTTGGCAACACTGTAATTTTCTAGAGCGCTATCTGTACCTGGTTTCTTGAATCTTTTGTAAGCTTTTATTGCCTTCTAAACTAGATTTCTACATGCTTTATACACCATAGTTCTTTAACCCTTCCATCCTTTCCCTGCCTGAATGGAACATACCTATGCAGAACGCCATGCAGTCACATTTCTGCTGCGCATTTCCCTGAGAACACCTACTCCCAATTTATGCTTCCATGTTCCTGACTAATAGCATCCTATTTCCCCCTAACCCCAATTAAATGTTTTCCCAAATTGTCTGCTCCTATCCCTCTCCAGCATTATGGTAAAGGGGATAGAGATGTGATCACTACCTAAAAATGTTCTCCCACCAAGAGATCTGACACCTAACCAGGTTCATTTCCCAATACCAGATCAAGTACGGCCTCTCCTCTGGTTGGCTTATCTACATGTTGCATCAGGAAACCTTCCTGAACACACCTAAAAACTCCACCCCATCTCTAAGGAGATACCAGTCAGTATTAGAAAAGTTAAAATCACCCATCTCAACAACCCTATTATTATTGCACCGTTCCAGAATCTGCCTCCCTGTCTATTCCTCAATGTCTCTGTTATGATTGGGAGGTCTGTTAAAAACACCCAGTAGAGTTAATGCCCCCTTTCTGTTTCTGACTTCCTCCACACTGACTCAGTAGATAACCACTTCATGACTTCCTCCCTTTCTGCAACCGTGACACCATCCCTGATTAAATTAACCCCACCTCTTTTGCCTCCCACCCTGTCCTTTTCAAACATCTAAAGCCTGGCACACTCAGCAGCCATTCCTCCCCCGAGGCATCCAAGTCTCTGTAATGGCCACAACGTCATAGTTCCTTATATTGATCCATGCTGTAAGTTCATCCACCTTGTTTATGATTTTTCTTGCCCTAAAATAGACACCTCTCAAGCCATCTGAATGAGTGTCTCTTTGATCAATCATCTGCTTATCCTTCCTCACAAACTCCATACAAGCTGTCTCTATTGGTACGTCAACCACCCCATCATCTGCTTCTTCACTTCGGTTCCCACCCCACTGCAAATCTAGTTTAAACCCTCCCCAATAGACAACCCCCCCAGGATATTTCCCCCCCCCCCCCGGATTCAAGTGCAACCCGTACTTTTTGTAACTGGTCTCACCTGCCCCAGGAGAGGTCCCAATGATCCAGGAATCTGAATCCCTGTCTTCTGCTCCAATCCTTCAGCCACACATTTATCTGCCACCTCATTCTGTTCCTATACTCACTGTTGTATGGCACAGACAGCAATCCTGTGATTACTAGCCTTGAGGTCCTGCTTCTGAGCTTCCTTCCTAAATCCCTGTGTTCTGCTTTCAGGACCTCCTCTCTTTTTCTACCTATGTTGTTGGTGCCAATATGTACCACGACTTCTGGCTCTTCACCCTTCAATTTAAGGATACTGCAGACGCATTCAGAAACGTCATGAATCCTGACACCTGGGAGGCAAACAACCATCTGTGTTTCTTTTTCACGCCCACACAATCACCTATCTGTCCCACTGACGAGAGTCCCCTATTACTGCTGCCATCCTCTTCTGTTCCCTACCATTCTGAGCCACAGGGACAGACACAGTGCTAGAGGCACGGCCACTGTTGCTTCCCCCATGTCGGTCATCCCGCCAACAGTACTCAAAATGGAGTACTTATTGTTAAAGAGCAGACCATAGGGGTGCTCTCCACTACCTGACTCTCTCCTTTCCTGACAGTCACCCACTTATCTGTCTCCTGTGGTCCAGTTGACTACCTGTCTGTAGCTCCTATCAATCACCTCCTCACTTTCCCTAACAAGCCAAAGGTCATCAAGCTGCAGCTCCAGTTCTGTATCCCAGTCTCTCAGGAGCTGCAGCTCAATGCACCTGGCGCAGATGTCAATAGGAAGGCTGGAATTCTCCAGGATATCCCACATCTGACACCCAGTGCAGAAAACTGGCCTTGCATTCATACCCACTATTCTTAAATTAGAGGAAAAAAGAGATATGAAAGTAACTTACCTCCTTACCTTGCCCAGGCTTGACCTCATCAAAGCCCCAATGAACCAAAGCCCTGCTACTCTGACTCGTGCTACTCCGTCGACCACTCCTTTGATGACTGCTCCACTAGGCAGTGTCTCCCTTTCATCCAGGAACCTTCTCAGCGGCCTTGCGCAATGACAAACTACTGCGTCTGCACACGTCTCCCAAATGAATCTCCCGCTGAAACTCTTCGCTTTCTAAATCTTCTCAACGGCCTCATCATGACGAGCTACTGCATCTGCGCACTTCTCCCTAATTAATCTAGCATCTTACACATTTTTTGGGAAATGGCAAGAAACCAGAAGACCCAGAGGAAATTATGAGATCACGGGGAGAATGTGGATATTCAAAACAGACAGCACCGAAAGCCCAGATTGAACTGAGCTATGAGGCAGCAACTCTACCAGCTATAAAACTGGGCTGGTTTAACAGTACGTATACTCACAGTATATACTTCCTCAGGGAAGAATTGGTGAATGATCCAATAATGCACAAATTAGAAAGAACATGAAATCAGCAAACAAGGTGGAAGGAATAACTTGAAACAAAACTGAGTTTACTTTTCATATTTTCTGTCAGTTTTATTGGGAATCTGTAGATGGGTTGAGGATAGAGAGATTTCAAGTTAACGTGGCAATAAGCTGTGCCCTCCCCCAACACCTTCATGGACTCTTTCCATTCCTATATGATCTCCTACTTTTCTGACATCTGTTTTCTCTGACTAAACACAAGAGCTAAATTATTGTAGTTGCTTCCTGCTACTGACCATCTAATACAAAACCCTCTGTTGATAGTGCTTGCATCTCAAGATCTGATGT
The DNA here is from genome assembly GCF_048418815.1 of Hemitrygon akajei. NCBI lineage: Eukaryota > Metazoa > Chordata > Chondrichthyes > Myliobatiformes > Dasyatidae > Hemitrygon > Hemitrygon akajei. The sequence goes on along the minus strand of NC_133124.1, from coordinate 51,595,605 downwards.
AGAAATTTTGCCCCAAAACTTTCCTCCCACAGATGCTAACACGAGGAAATCTGCAGATGCTGGAAATTTAAGCAACACACACAAAATGCTGGTAGAACGCAGCAGGCCAGGCAGCATCTATAGGAAGAAGCACTGTTGACATTTCAGGACTTCGACCCTTCATCCTGATGAAGGGTCTCGGCCCAAAACATCAACAGTGCTTCTTCCAATAGATGCTGCCTGGCCTGCTGCGTTCCACCAGCATTTTGTGTGTGTTGCTCCCACAGATGCTGTTCAGCCTGTTGAGTTCTTCCAGCAATTGTTTGGTGTTTCATATCTGCATGTCCTCTCTGCTTTTATCTCAAGCATATAGAACCATAGAACACTACAGCACAGTACAGGCCCTTCAACCCTCCATGTTGTGCCGACCCATATAATCCTTAAAAAAATACTAAACCCACACTACCCCATAACCCTCCATTTTTCTTTCATCCATATGCCTGTCCAAGAGGCTCTTAAATACCCCTAATGTTTTAGCCTCCACCATCATCCCTGGCAAGTCATTCCAGGGACTCACAACCCTCTGTATAAAAAACTTACCCCTGATATCTCCCCTAAACTTCCCTCCCTTAATTTTGTACATATGCCCTCTGGTGTTTGCATATACATAATTAGTGAAAGCCTCACTGTGTCCATATGCTGGGGTGGCTCTGTTAGTGAGGAATGATATTCAGTCCCTTGCAAGGGGAGACATAGAATCTGGGGATGTAGAGTCAGTATGGATAGAACTGAGAAATTCTAAGGGTAGAAAGACCCTAATGGGAGTTATCTACAGGCCCCCAAACAGCAGTCTGGATGTAGGGTGTAAGTTTGAATGAAGAGTTAAAATTGGCATGTCGCAAAGGTAATGATACAGTTGTCATGGGGGATTTCAACATGCAGGTAGACTGGGAGATTCAGAATGGTACTGGACCCCAAGAAAGGGAGTTTATGGAGTGCCTCCAAGATGGATTCTTAGAACAGCTTGTACTGGAGCCTACCAGGGAGAAGGCAATTCTAGATTTAGTGTTGTGCAATGAACCAGATTTGATCAGAGACCTCGAGGTAAAGGAACCATTAGGAGGTAGTGACCATAATATGGTATGTTTTAACCTACAATTTGAGAAGGAGAAGGGAAAATCGGATGTGTCAGTATTACAGTTGAACAAAGGGAACTATGGAGCTATGAGGGAGGAGCTGGCCAAAGTTCAATGGAACAATACCCTAGCAGGGAAGACAGTGGAACAAAAATGGCAGGTATTTCTGGGAATAATGCAGAAGGTGCAGAATCGGTTCATTCCAAAGAAGAAGAAAGATCCTAAGGGGAGTAAGGGGCGGCCGTGGCTGACGTGGGAAGTAAAGGGCTGTATAAAAATAAAAGAGAAGTATAACATAGCAAAGATGAGCGGGAAACCAGAGGACTGGGAAGCTTTTAAAGAGCAACAGAAGATAACCAAAAAGGCAATACGCCAAGAAAAAATGAGGTACGAAGGTAAACTAGCCAAGAATATAAAGGAGGATAGTAAAAGCTTCTTTAGGTATGTGAATAGCAAAAAAATAGTTAAGACCAAAATTGGGCCATTGAAGACAGAAATGGGTGAATTTATTATGGGGAACAAGGAAATGGCAGATGAGTTGAACAGGTACTTTGGATCTGTCTTCACTAGGGAAGACACAAACAATCTCCCAGATGTAATAGTGGCCAAAGGAACTAGGGTAAAGGATGAACTGAAGGAAATTTATATTAGGCAAGAAACAGTGTTGGATAGACTATTGAGTCTGAAAGCTGATAAGTCCCCAGGACCTGATGGTCTGCATCCCAGGGTACTTAAAGAGGTGGCTCTAGAAATCGTGGACGCATTGGTAATCATTTTCCAATGTTCTATAGACTCAGGAACAGTTCCTGCTGATTGAACTGTTGGAGGGAGAGAGAAAACAGGGAATTATAGACCGTTTAGCCTGACGTCAGTGGTGGGAAAGATGCTGGAGTCAATTATAAAAGAGGAAATTACAACACTTTGGATAGCAGTAGAAGGATCAGTCCGAGTCAGCATGGATCTATGAAGGGAAAATCATGCTTGACTAATCTTCTGGAGTTTTTTGAGGATGTAACTATGAAAATGGACAAAGGAGAGCCAGTGGATGTAGTGTACCTGGACTTCCAGAAAGCTTTTGATAAAGTCCCACATAGGAGATTAGTGGGCAAAATTAGGGCACATGGTATTGGGGGAAGAGTACTGACATGGATTGAAAATTGGCTGGCTGACAGGAAACTAAGAGTAGCGATTAACGGGTCCCTTTTGGAATAGCAGGCTGTGACCAGTGGGGTACTGCAAGGTTCGGTGCTGGGACTGCAGCTGTTTACAATATACATTAATGATTTAGATGAAGGGATTAAAAGTAACATTAGCAAATTTGCTGATGACACAAAGCTTGGTGGCAGTGTGAAATGTCAGGAGGATGTTATGAGAATGCAGGGTGACTTGGACAGGTTGGGTGAGTGGGCAAATGTATGGCAGATGCAGTTTAATGTGGAGAAATGTGAGGTTATCCACTTTGGTGGCAAGAACAGGAAGGCAGATTACTATCTAAATGGAGTCAAGTTAGGAAAAGAGGAAGTACTACGAGATCTAGGTGTTCTTGTACATCAGTCAATGAAAGCAAGCATGCAGGTACAGCAGGCAGTGAAGAAAGCTAATGGCATGCTGGCTTCTATAACAAGAGGAATTGAGTAAAGAGGTCCTTCTGCAGCTGTACAGGGCCCTGGTGAGACCCCACCTGGAGTATTGTGTGCAGTTTTGGTCTCCAAATTTGAGGAAGGACATTCTTGCTATTGAGGGAGTGCAGCGTAGATTCACAAGGCTAATTCCCAGAATGGCGGGACTGTCATATGTTGAAAGATTGGAGCGACTGGGCTTGTATACACTGGAATTTAGAAGGATGAGAGGGAATCTGATTGAAACATATAAGATTATTAAGGGATTGGACACACTGGAGGCAGGAAGCATGTTCCCGCTGATGGGTGAGTCCAGAACTAGAGTCCACCGTTTAAGAATAAGGGGTAGGCCATTTAGAACAGAGATGCGGAAAAACTTTTTCATCCAGAGAGTGGTGGATATGTGGAATGCTCTGCCCCAGAAGGCAGTGGAGGCCAAGTCTCTGGATGCATTCAAGAGAAAGTTAGATAGAGCTCTTATAGATAGCGGGGTCAAGGAATATGGGGAGAGGGCAGGAACGGGGTACTGATTGTGTATGATCAGCCATGATCACAGTGAATGGCGGTGCTGGCTAGAAGGGCCAAATGGCCTACTCCTGCACCTACTGTCTATTGTCTATTCCATTCAGTTTTTGAAATTTTCTCTTGACTAAACTACCATGAACATAAGCTAACTAAAACCCTGCTGATCTCATTACAAGTACTGTATGCTCCTCAGATCAGTCTTTTGCTACCTTCAAGACCTATCTTAGCTTAGAATTAATATTATTTTGCTTTAAGCCCTCCATTAATTTGCTATTTCCTTCTTGTATTTATTCTTTATAATCCCTTTTCATAATTCGGCCTTATTGAACATTACTCCAATCTTCCTCCATCATTATAAGCATATGGGAGAAGAGGGATGCACAGAGATGCCAATGAAGTTACATGAGAAGCAATGGGATAAGTGATGATTGCAGTGTCTACCTTGATGGATTGACAGATTACGTATTTCTATTATATAATATGCACTTGTGTATAATTACAAATTTTGCCACTCCTCTCTTGGAACAACTGGTAAGTCTTAACTGCTTAACCCAGCTTTCTGGAACCACACCTCACCACCATCACCTCCTCTCAAATCTATTTCTTAATACTTCTGGTTTGCAATCAAGTGATATATTTTGCAACATATTTCCTTACCCAGAGAAGCATATAAAGGCATCCCATTTCACCTGATAATCAAAGTACTTTTGAAGTATAATGAAGGAAGAGAGGCAGTTTGCACACAGCAAAAATTACAAAGAGCAATTGATTCAGAGCAGACAGCCTTTAAGTTCGATACCTGTATTCTTAACTTGTTACAATGGACGGCATGAAATAAAAGCTTAAATTATTGTTTTTTTGAAGGCATGGAATTTATTTTTATGCCTGTAAAGTTAGTGTATATGACAAACAGGTACATTTATCCTTGCTGTTTTTGCTAAAGTCACTGAATAGCTTTGACATTTACAGTATTTGCAAATTCAGATGATTTCATAAACCCAGTCAGCTGCTTTAGTAGAGTAGTAGTTGTATTTTTGTAAGGAGGAAATTCTTCCTTTGTTGCATGAAAGCAGCAAGGCCTTTTTCAACTCATCTACAATGAGGAGTTCACAAATATTTCAACTACTACATGTTACTAGTCTGTCCTTAGGAACTGATCACCTTTTGTGGTATTCAGTGTCCCTTCTTCAGTGATAGAGCAAAGGGCTAAGTTCACAGCCCTGTGGTGCACCTATACTGATGATGAGTGTGGAGGAGAACTTGTTGTCAATCCGTATTCAATGGGGTCTGCCAGTGAGGAAATGAAAGTAATGAGCCTCAAAGCTTGGAGCTTAGTTTCAAGGGGATGATAGTGTGGAATGGTGAGCTGTAGTCAATGAAAACATCCTGACAGCATCTACATTGATGCCAGTGGAAAATATCTGTATTGTCTACGTATTTCAGTGCTGAGTGACGAGCCAGTAAAATGGCATCTGCTGTTGACATGTTGTGAAGGTAAGGCAAATTGGAGTGAATACAGTTCGTTTCCAGCAGGAGTTGATCTTCAGAGTGCTTCCTTACATTGGATGTAGGAGCCACTGGACGACAGTTATTAAGGCAGATTACTACTTTTTTTTGAGAACTGTTATGATTGAAAGCTGCTTGAAGCAGGTTGATACCACAGTCTATCAAATCAATAGGTTGAAGATGTACCAAAATATTTCATCCAGTTATTTAACATAAAATTATGTACAGCATGATCAGACTGTGTCGGTGGATTACCATTTAAAATATATGTAGAACCTTTTAAACCTATATTGTACAGTAGTTCAGTGTTTAGAAAATATGTTCTTAATTTAAAGAACAAAATGCAATTACTGGTTTGGTTATATCCACATATATTTCAGATATAATTAGAACCTGACCATCACTTGACCTCAGATTTTTTACTGTTAAAAGGTTATCCAGAAAAGATGGATCCTTTAACTAACATTAAGATAAATGTTGTTATGTAAATATGTACTTCGTACTCCTCTGTCTGAGAAAACCCAAGCTTTTCCAAGGTGACTATTTGGATTAAAACAAGTACTCAGAAACGGCATCACTTTTTGAACAAGACTTTTTTTGCTGCATGCTATGAAGCATGAAATGTGCATCCCTGTGTACAAATTGCATTCTTAAATAAAAACTAAATTTACTTGAGTTCTGATGCATTAATGGCAGCAATTAGTCAGTGTATCCCAAAGTTAGTTCAAAGTTCGAAGTAAATTTATTATCAAAGTATCGTCGTGGCTATCCCTTGAGGTCGAGGATGCTGGTCTTCGTTCCATTGATCAAAGTGGCCCACGGAGCGAAGATGCCTGTGCTTGTATTTGTTTAACATGTACTTGATGTTGCACTCCAAGAAGCACACGATACTTCACAAATCAACCAACTGATTCCAGTGGCATGGAAACCACAGCAATTAGAGCTGATGGATTTGTTGCAGCCTTTATCCGCCTTCACAGCCATTGAGTTCGAAGTAACTTCATCCGCCTGTTCCACTGTTGAGGTCTTGGTTGGCTTGTTCTTTGTCAGGGACCTCACCCTCGACCTTACCACCATAGGTGACCCTACCAGGAGCATAGCTCCAGGCGGCATCACTCTCGGAATCTCAGGACCACACAAGCTTCTCCACCATGACAAGGTGACAATCCACGGAGAAGTATCAAAGTATATGTGTATCACTATATACAACACTGAGATTCATTTTCTAGCAGGCATACTCAGTAAATCCAAGAACCATAATAGACCATGCCAACCAATGTGCAAAAAACAGCAAACTGCAAATACAAAAGAAAAAAAAATTATTATTATAAATAAATAAGCAATAAATATTGAGAACATGAGATGAAGAGTCCTTGAAAGTGAGTCCTTAAGTTGTGGAAATAGTTCAGTAATGGGGCAAGTGAAGTTGACCCCACTGGTTCAAGGGCCTGATGATTGAGGGGTATTAATTTTTAATGAACTTGCTGATGTGGGTCTTGAGGGTCCTGTACCTTCTTCCTGATGGAAGCTGCGAGAAGGGAGCATGACCTGGGTAGTGGGAGTCCCCGATGATGGATGCCACTTACTTGTGACAACAGTCCATGTAGATGTGCTCAAGGCTGGGGAGAGCTTTATCCACTACCTTTTGTAGGATTTTCCATTGAAAGGCTTTGATGTTTGCACACTTGGTTGTGATATTGGAGCATTGGAGTCTATTATTAAGGATGAGGTTTCGGGGTACTTTGAGACTAATAATAAAATAAGTCAAAGTCATCATTGTATCTGTAAATGGGAAACCTTGCCTGACAAATCTGTTAGAGTTCTTCGAGGAACAAGCAGGATGGACAAAGGAGAGGCACTAGATGTCATTTACTTGGATTTATAGAAGGCATTTGATAAATTACAGGAAAGCTACTGGTGTGGATAGAGGAATGGCTGACAGGTAGGAGGCAGCGAGTGGGAATAAAAGGGGCCTTTTCTGGTTGGCTGCTTGTGTCTAGTGATGTTCCTCAGGGTTCAGTATTGGGACCACTACTTTTCACATTGTTTGTCAGTGATTTGGATAATGAAATTGATGGCTTTGTGGCAAAGTTTGCAGATGATACAAAGATAGGTGGAGGGGTAGGTAGTGCTGAGGAACCAATGTGATTGCAGCAGAAGTAAGACAAATTAGAAGAATGGGCAAAAAGTGGCAGATGGAATACAGTGTTGGGAAATGTATTATAATGTATTTTGGTAAAAGGAACAATAGTGTGAACTTTATTTAAATGGGGAGAAGGGTCAAAAATGAGATGTGCAGAGTGACTTAGGAGTCCTCATGCAAGACTCTGAGAAGGTTAATTTATACGTTGAGTCTGTGGTAAAAAAGGCAAATGCAATGTTGGCTCTTATCTCAAGGGGAATAGAATATAAAAGCAAGGAGCTAGAACTGAGCCTTTATAAGACACTAGTCAAGCTGTACATGGAGTATTATCAACAGTTTTGGGCCCCGTATCTCAGAAAGGACGTGTTGTCATTGGAGAGAGTCCAGAGAAGGTCACAAAGATAATTTTGGGAATGAAGGGGTTAACATATGAGGAGTATTTGGCAGATTTGGGCCTGTACTCACTGGAATTTAGAAGAATGCGTGGAGATCTCATTGAAATCTGCCGAATGTTGAAAGGACTTTTAAGGGTGGATATGGAGAGGATATTTCCTATGGTAGGGGTATCCAGAGAGGAGTGAATCTGTGGAAGGCTCTGCCACAGACTGTGGTGGATCCCAAATCCGTGCGTATATTTAAGGCAGAAGTTGATCGTTTCATGTCTGGTCAGGATATCAAAAGATAAGTCGAGAAGGCAAGTGTATGGGTTTGAATGAGATCTGGGATCAGCCACGATGGGATAGCAGATCAGACTTGATGGGCTGAATGGCTTAATTCTGCTTCTATGTTTTATGTCTTATGGTCTTATGAAGATGTTGCTATTATCAACTAAGCACTTTCATCAAGAAATAAAGTAAAATATAGACAGGTTTGTGACTGGGCTATATTATGCGATGATTTACGGACAAAGAATCTATCACAAACATGTATGCATTAAGTGTCACCAGATAGAATGTCTGTCTCAGACTCATTAAGCTGAAGTGGGGATAGGAAAAACTGCTGGCAAGAATGTAGACCATTTGCTCCTCATTTTATGCTGAACTAACACACAAAAAGCATATTTTTTCTGCTTCCACAAACATTTGTTGACCTTACCAACTAGGGTTAAAGCCTTTATTATATGTGCTTTAGCTACTGGTGTTCTTAATGAATTTTTACTTTGGCTACCTTAAAGTTAATTTAATTTTATGAAAATTCAGATATTTTTCATCAATATACAGTAATTTTAAGAAACTAGGATAGCAAACTCTTTTTGCTCTCACATTGTTCATTTGCAAATTTATTTTCCCAGGTTCTGGAAAAACATCCAAATACACCAATGACACCAAAGCAGATCTTACAAGTCATTCAAAAGGAGGGATTAAAAGAAATGAGGTTAGTGGACAGCAGCGCAACATAAATTTAGGCACCTGTTAACTTTTGAGCATAGATTGTGTCATTCCAGTTCATTGGAACTTTGTGCAATTTGCAATCCCAGTCTTAAAATCTATATCTTTCTGATTCTGCCAATACGAACCCAAAATTATGATTGATTTGATTAATATGCCCCCATTAATCTATTTATGTTAACATTCTGCCTGTGCAATTTTGCAAAATGATGCTGTTAGTCGTGTATTTTGCTTTGTAAAGGTACTCATATTGCCCTTTGGAAACTAAGTGAATCAAGTGTTTCAGGATATCACGCAAAATTCTAAACAATATGGTTGTTGCAAGTGGGCATGTGATAGACCTCATGCTGATGCTCAGTTTTTCATTAATATATAAAACAATTATCTTCTGTTATGCTAGTCTAAGTCAAGCAAATTTTAAATAATAAAAACAAAATTGGGCTTGCTACTCCTGATTTTATCTAAAATTACTAATGCTCAGAAATGTATTTCCCTTTAATTTTTTGTTAATTTCTTTTCTTATCCCTACCCTGCCATACCTGCCCTGATAAATTGAGATAATGTAGCATAAAATATTTTTTGATAAAAAATCATTTCAATGCTGATGTTGAATTTATTTCTGATCTGTGATATTAGACTGATTTCCTTATGATCAAATACAAAAATAATCATAAATCTGAAATTATTGATTACAACTCAAACAAGATTTCAAGATCATTTCATAACATTATCAAAATAATATCATGGATGAAGAGTTAGGGAGGGTTAAAAGATGAAAGCTTGGTTTCTCCACTGGAGTTGGGAATATGAATGGTCTCTTGAAGATCATTAAAATAAAATGGATAAAAAGCAGTAACGTCCACTATTTTTGAAACAGTAGTGATCGGCTATAAACTTCTGATAATCACAGAGAAAAATTAAAAAGTAGAAAATGCATGTTTTATTCAGATAGTTGACAGGATTTATAATTCTCTTCAATTTCCCACTACAAGAACAGAATTCATCAACTCATATAAAAGGAAACTAGATTATTCACAGATTGAAGAGAGAATTGTTTTTACAGTAAGCTTTCATGATCTCAAAAATCCCAAAATATTTTATAGCCAATAACGTGAAATCATTGTTTGAACATTATAAAGGACCACGATGATTAAACAGAACAATCTCCCACAAAAAAATCTGATAATATATACTCTCTTATATACAGATAATATAACTATAATATAATATAATATATAATAATATAAATATAATATAAGATAATATAACTCTCTTCAGGACCTCATCACTTTTCTGACCTACATTATTGATACCGAAATAAGAGCAGAATTAGGCTATTTGGCCTATTGAGTCTGCTGCACCATTTTGTCATTTTCCTCTCAGCCCCAATCCCCTGACTTCTCCCCATATCCCTTCATGCCCTGACCAATCACAAATCTATCAAACTCTGCCTTAAATGTTCATAAAGACTTGGACTCCACAGCTGCCCATTGCAAAGAATTCCATAAATTCACCACTCCCTGTCTAAAGAAATTCCTCCTCATCTCCCTTCTAAAAGGACACCCCTCTGTTCTGAGGCTAAGTCCTCTGGTCTTAGACTCTCCCACCATAGGAAACATACTCTCCCCGTTCACTCTATCAAGGTCTTTCACCATTCGATAGGTTTCAATGAGGTCACCCCTCATTCTTCTGAATTCCAGTGAATACAGGCCCATGGTCATCAAATGCTCTTCATATGACAAGCTGTTCAATCGTGGAATAATTTTCGTGAATCTCCTTTGAACTCTGTCCAGTTTCAGCACATCCTTTCTATGATAAGGGGCTCCAAAACTGCTCACAATACTCCAAATAAGGCCTCACCAGTGCTTTATAAAGTCTCAATATTATGCACCGCATTTTCCAGCTGTTCATCTTCCCTCTTTAGAATGCTAAAAACCTGATCCGAGACATCCCTGACCCTGGCACCTGGGTGGCAAAATACCATTTAGGTATGCCTTTCATGACCACAGGATCTCCTTTCTGCCCTTTAACTGTGGAATCCACTATCACTACTGCACTCCTCTTTGCTCCCCCCTCCCTAGTAAGCCATTAATAACTTACATGAAAGGAGCCAATCTACTTGTAGTTAAATTTGCTAATGACGAAAAGATAAATGGGAAAGTATGTTATGAACCTGACATACTATGTCTGCAATGAATAGAGAGAGATTAAGTGTGTGACTAAAAAATTTGGAAATACAGTATAACTTGGGGAAATATCAGATTATCCACATAGGCAGGAAGAAAAGAAAATAAGTATATTTAAATAGTGATATCTTACAGAATGCTGCTGCACTAAGCGATTTACTCATTTTCTTGGATGAAATGCAGGAAGTTAGCACGAAGGTACAGCAAATAATTAGGAAGACCAATGAACTTGAATTGCAGTGGGAAATAGAACAAAGAAATAGGGAAGAATTGGTATGAGTGAATATTGAAACTACTTCTGAAATAATGCATACAATTTTACTGTTCTAATTGGAGGCAGAGCTGTAATGGTTCATTAGGTTGATTCCTACAATAATGTATTTTGAGGAAAGGTTGAGCCAATTCTTCACTCAAGTTTGGAAGAATGACAAGTGTCTTTATTGAAACTTACAAAGTTTTGAGAAAGCTTGATGGGGTTGATGGTGAAGGGATATGCCGTTCATGGGAGAATCTAAAACAGTAAGCCTTAACTGCAAAATGTGTTGTTACCTACTTAATATGCAGCAAAGGTGGGCACACGTAAGTATTGGTGTTACATTAAAAAATCATTGGAGGTGATATAGAATTGCTATAGTTTAAGAACATATTATTTTTTCCTGCAGAATAGGACAGGTCAGAGATATTGTGCAACACACACTCAGTGCTCACTTACAAAAAAGTTGTCCAGAAAGTGAGATCTTTCAGGGAAAAGGTAACCACAACACTCAAACTGAGGCCTAGCAATTAATTAAGATATGAAAGATAATTTTCTTTCTTTATCAATCTTTTTATTAATTTAAGAGAAGTACATATATACAAATGAGGAGAATTATCTCAAATATCTATATTGATAACAGTTCATATAAAAGGTAAAATAAACTGTCAAGATCATACATAGTATTAATCTAATAGTATGTAATAAAAATAAGATAATCAATTCTCCTCTTATCATTTTATAAAAAGAAAAAAAGGATAAAGAAACTTTTATAATTTTTATATACATAAAAAACACTATTCTCTATAGACAAAAACAGAAAAAAAAAAGAAAAAGAGGGAAAAAAGGGACTGGGCAGCTCATACTGAGAGTAAAAGTAATAAAAAAAGAGAAACTTCCTGATCAAATCCAAAGTTTCAAGAAAGTAACTGGAAGAGCAATAAATCAAACCATATGAAAATATTGAATAAAAGGTCACTAGGTTTCTTCAAATTTAAAGGATGCATCAAATGTCCGACTTATTATTTTCTCTAAACTTAGACAAGACATAATGGAGTTAAGCCAATAAGAAACAATAGTTGGATTAGGATCCTTCCATTTAAGCAAAATGGTTCTCCTAGCCAATAAAGTTGTAAAAGCTATCATCCGTTGAGCATAAACAGGAATATATCCTGCTTCTGGTGAAGTGATCCCAAAAGTTGCTGTAAAGAAGTTCGGTTGTAGGTCCAAGTTCAAGACTTTTGATAAAGTTTTAAAGACATCTTTCCAAAAATTATTTATCTTGATACAAGACCAAAACATATGCTAAAGTAGCCACCTCAAATTACATCTATTGCAAATAGGATTAATATTGGGAAAGATGCGGGGTAATTAAAGATAATTTTAAAATAAAAGAAAATATTTAAAGCCCCAGGACATTATACAAGTATGTGAAGAGCAAGAGGATGAGCCGTTCAGGAATAGGACCAATCAGATGCAATAGTGGAAACTTGTGTGTAGAGTCAGAGGAGGTAGCAGAGGTAGTTAATGAATACTTCGCTTCAGTATTCACCAGGGAAAAAGACCTTGGCAGCTGTGGGGATGACTTACAGCAAACTGAAACGCTTGAACATATAGACATTAAGATAGAGGATGCGCTGGAGCTTTTGAAAAGCATTGTCAATTAAGTCATCGAGACTGGATGAGATATACCCCTGTCTACTGTGGGAAGTGAGGGAGGAGATTGCTGAACCTCTTGTGATGATCTTTGCATCATCATTAGGGATGGGAGAAGTACCGAAGGATTGGAGGGTTGCAAATGTTGTTCCCTTGTTCAAGAAAGGAAGTAGAAATAACCTAGGAAATTATAGACCAGCAAGTCTGACTTCAGTAGTGGGCAAGTTGTTGGAGAAGATCCTGAGAGGCAGGATTTATGAGCATTTGGAGAAACATAATCTGATTAGGGATAGTCAGCATGGCTTTGTCAAGGGCAGGTCATGCCTTATGACCTGATTGAATTCTTTGAGGATGTAACAAAACACATTGATGAAGGTAGAGCAGTGGATGTAGTGTATATAGATTTCAGTAAGGCATTTGATAAGTTTCCCCATGCAAGGCTTCTTCAGAAAGTAAGGAGGCATGGGATCCAAGAGACCTTGCTTTGTTGATCCAGAATTTGCTTGCCCACAGAAGGCAAAGGGTGGTTGCATATTCTATATGGAGGTCGGTGACCACTGGTGTTCCACAGGGATCTGTTCTGGGACCCCCTTTTCTTTGTGATTTTTATAAATGACCTGGATGACGAAGTAGAAGGATGGGCTAGTAAGTTTGCTGATGACACAAAGGTTGGCATGTTGTAAATAGTCTGGAGGGTTGTCAGAGGTTACAGTGGGACATCAATAGGATGCAGAACTGGGCTGAGAAGTGGCAGGTGGACATCAACCCAGGTAATTGTGAAGTAAAGGTGAGGAAATCTGCAGATGCTGGAAATTCAAGCAACACACACAAAATGCTGGTGGAACGCAGCAGGCCAGGCAGCATCTATAGGGAGAAGCACTGTCGACATTTAGGGCCGAGACCCTTCGTCAGGACTCAACAAAGGGTCCTGATGTATAGATGCTGCCTGGCCTGCTGCGTTCCACCAGCATTTTGTGCGTGTTAATTGTGAAGAAGTTCAATTTGGTAGGTCCAATTTGAAAACAGAATATAATATAAATGGTAAGACTCTTGGATGTGTGGAGGATCTGACAGATCTTGGGGTCTGTGTCAATAGGACACTCAAAGCTGCTACACAGGTTGACAGTGTTGTTAAGAAGGCATATGGTGTGTTAGCATTCATCAATCGTGGGATTGAGTTCAAGAGCCATGAGGTAATGTTACAGCTATATAAGACCTTGGTCAAACCCCACTTGGAGTACTGTGTTCAGTTCTGGTCACCTCACTACAGGAAGGATGTAGATACTATGGAGAGAATGCAGAGAAGATTTACAAGGATGTTGCCTGGATTGGGGAGCATGCCTTATGAAAACAGGTTGAGTGAACTTGGCCTTTTCTCCTTGGAGTGACAGAGGATGAGAGGTGACCTGATAGATGTTATAAGATGATGAGGGGCGTTGATCGTGTGGATAGCCAGGGCTGAAGTGGCTAACATGAGGGGGTATAGTTTTAAGGTGCTTGGAAATAGGTACTGAAGGGATGTTATGGGCAAGTTTTTTACGCAGAGCGTGGTGAGTGTGTGGAATGCACTGCCAGTGGAAGCGGATACAATAGGGTCTTTTAAGAGCCTCTTGGATAGATACATGGAACTTAGAAAAATAGAAGGCTCTGTGGTAGGGAAATTCTATGCAGTCTCTTGAGTAGATTACATGGTCAGCACAACATTGTGGGCCGAAGGGCCTGTAACGTGCTGTAAATTTCTATGTTCTATGTTCTATATTCTAAACCAAGAAATTAATTTAAAATATGCAGATCAAGCCATGTACAATAGCCATTTTCTGAGCACTGATCTTTTTAATCAAGATCAACAATGGGTGTTCTGGTTTCCTCCCATAGTCCAAAGACATACTGGTTCGTCGGTTAATTGGTCATTGTAAATTGTCCTGTGATTAGGCGAGGACTAAATCAGTGGATTGCTGGGCAGCACAGCCTGAAGGGCCAGAAGGGCCCATTCTGCGCTGTATCTCAGTAAATAAAAACCACATTCAAGTCAATGACACAACACACACCATGCTGGAGGAACTCAGCAGGTCAAACAGCATCTATGGACAAAAGTATAGTCAACATTTCAGGCCAAGTCCCTTCATCAGAACAGGACACTTGATTTCACTGATGGAGTTAGGTATGGAAATGAAGTAGAATTTCTTTGTTTTTTTTTCTCTAAATGAGCCATCATTTTCATTTCTCTCGTTTGCATATTAAGGGCTCTTTCTATATTGTTTACTTTTGGTAAGAAGTTTGTTTTATCAGATTTAATCACAATCTGTTATAAATTTAACTTCAGTATTATTTGAAACTGCTTTAATTCATGAAAGTACTTTTGCTCTATTGTACCGAGTCAACTTGAGAGATGACCAAGGTAAACCATTTAAAATATTAGTAATTGAAATTTAAAGAAAAACACGTGATGAACATTTAAACTAAAGACAGAAAATGTTGGAAACATTCACAGGACAGATAGCAATAGTGAAATGAGAGAAAAATGTTTTAAGTAAATGAACTTGGTCATTCTTCGCCGTACTTATGAAAAGTCTTCAATCTGAAGTTCTACATTTTCAGCCTAACCCACTGACAGTTCTCAGTAATTTTTGTTTTAAATTCAGATATTAGGTTATGTGCATGACCAGCAAATCTTTTTGAATGTAGTTGACATTACTTTAAATAATTCTTTTGTTTTGGATGTTTTATTAGCAGGCTCTGTTCAAATAAAAGTCATTACAGAACTTTAAAAAGCTGAATCAGTTCAGTTAGTATAATTCACTTTGCAGACAGAAAAAATGTTTATTTATGAAAAAGAGTATAAGATTCATTTACAGTTTCCAGGCTAAGCATTCATTATATTTTTCCAATTGAAGGAACTGTGGTAGCCAAAGTTTACTGTAATGAGTATAGCATTTACTTTCAGCTACAGGTATTGCTCACTGATATATTCAGTGTACTTACTCAAATGTTTTCCAAAGGATTGTATTTTGTGGTGTTGCATTGCTACTTTTAGAGATCCTGTGGAGACACAAAATCAATAACGTACCTGAAGGAACTAAAATCCTTTCTAATATTTACTACAATTGCAAATAAAACACCCTAGATGCACTGGTACCCTTGAGGCCTTTGGGAATAATCAACTGGAGAACCCAGCCATCTTATTATGAATATAACTAAAGTATCTCATCCTTGGAGTCAAGTTAATACATCTTTCTAATAGTAAGGTGCCTAGAACTTAATGCAATGCTGCATTTGTGGCCAATCCAGTGCTTGGTAAAGGTTCAGCATTACATCTTTACTCTAATGCTTTTACTTACAACACCCAAGAGTCCTCATGATTTTTTAACCTTTTGCAATCTCTTCTGCCACTTTCACTGAATTACACCCCAGATCTCTTAATCTCAAACACTTTTTAGAAATATTCCCTCAAGTTTATGTTGCTTATTCTCATTCTTCCTACCAAAATGCAACATAGCGTTTCTCTCAGTATTAAATTCTATCCCTTACCAACAGCCTATTCCCTCAGCTTGCCTTTATCACCTAAGAAATAGTCTATTTCTATAGCCTTCACAGCTCACAAGTTTTATGCCATCTGCAAATTTAGGAATTATATATGTGCATCCAAGTTCTTGTCATTTAAATCTTAAGTGATCCCAGTACTGATCCCTGGAGAACACAATTGTACACTTCCTTCCTGTCCAACAGTCATTTATATTACTTTATCTCCTTTCAATCAATTCATGCTGCCAGAGGCCTTTTTATTCTATGACTATCACTCAGATGAAATTACCTTCTCAAAATCCACATGCACCCTATCAGATGTTATTTCCCTCATCGAACCTCTCGGTTATTTTATCAAAAAATTTCTATCTAGTTATTTAGGCATAATTTGCTTTTAACAGAACTATGCCAGTTTTAAATCAGGGAATATCACTTATTAGGATCTCATGAGAAATCTAGATCAGTACCATAGAGCCCACTCTTGAATTTCCAATATGCTAGTTAATGAGCTTGGCTCCCAACCAGAAATATGAAGTCAGAAAATTACTCCTAATAAGCAATTATTTTTGGATATCAACCAAACTGAGTGTGGATACAGTGAATTTATTCATACAGGTACTCTCCTGCTTCTGTACACCTGATTTAACAACAGCCCGTACATACGATCGAACATTTGGGAAGCTAGTGGCAGAGATTTCTCCCTGCTGCGAACTGCAGGCATCTTCTGCCACATGGCAGCTTGGCTTGCAGCCGCATTACCTACAGCCTGCATTTCACTGAATGGAACCTTGTCTCAGCCTGGTGAGGACCTATATATTAAAACAATTGTTAATGTAATTCAATTTATTCCAGGCATCTCCCAGTAAGGAACAGGTTTTGTTTTTAAAGTTGACCATAAATTGATTATTGAATAAGTCCGAAAATACACATAAATCAACCTGTATGCTAACCATTCCTCCATAGGTATTGTAAAGAAAGGCATCAAAAACAAAGACTGATAGAAAAGAACAATTACTAAAAGTGGAAAGGAAAATAGTTCTGCCATTCAGAGGAAAGAATGGATGCACTTCTATGTACATTAGACTTTTGAATTTAATAATATTGTAAGAGCTTGTTCATATATACAGCAGTGATGTCCAAAATTGGGCATTCTTAACCTGGGGATGACCTGCACTTTTAAACTTGAACAATTAGAATTCAGAATCAGGTTTATTATCACCGGCATGTGACGTGAAATTTGTTAACTTAGCAGCAGCAGTTCAATGCATTACATAATCTATCAGAGAGGGAAAAAATTAATAAATAAACAAGTAAATCAATTATGTATATTGAATAGATTTTAAAAAGTGCAAAAACAGAAATACTGTATATTAAAAAAGTGAGGTAGTGTCCAAAGATTCAGTGTCCATTTAGGAATCAGATGGCAGAGGGGAAGAAGCTCTTCCTGAATCGCTCACTGTGTGCCTTCAGGCTTCTGAACCTGCTATCTGATAGTAAAAGTGAGAAAAGTGCATGCCCTGGGTGCTGGAGGTCCTTAATAATGGACACTGCCTTTCTGAGACTCCGCTCTCTAAAGATGTCCTGGGTACTTTGTAGGCTCCTGCCCAAGATAGAGCTGACTAGATTTACAACCTTCTGCAGCTTCTTTCAGTCCTGTGCAGTAGCCCCTCCATCCTTGGCAGTGATGCAGCCTGTCAGAATGCTTTCCATGGTACAACTATAGAAGTTTTTGAGTGTATTTGTTGACATGCCAAATCTCTTCAAACTCCTAAAGAAGTATAGCCGTTGTCTTGCCTTCTTTATAACTACGTTGATATGTTGGGACCAGGTTAGATCCTCAGAGAGTTTGACATCCAGGAACTTGAAGCTGCTCACTCTTCTCCACTTCTGGTCCCTCTATGAGGATTGGTATGTGTTCCTTCGTCTTTACCCTTCCTGAAGTTCACGATCAGCTCTTTCGTCTTACTGACGTTGAGTGCCAGGTTGTTGCTGCGGCACCATTCCACTAGTTGACATATCTCACATCTCACTCCTGTGCGCCCTCTCATCACTACTCAATGCCACTTTGATGCCACTACTCGACTTGGATTTATTAACATTACATATTATTAAAACAGTAAAAAAGTAAGATTTGGTTTAAATATTCAGTAATTATCACCAAATGATTGAAAAGCATAATGCATTAAGTTTGAACATATGAATGCCAAACCAAAGCATGGTCAAAAACAAGGGTTCTGAGCAGCACAGCTCTACAAATTTATACAGTATATTAATAACATTATAAGCAATGAAGTCACCATCTATAAAATGATAGGAATAGTCTCTTATTAATTCAGCTACTGAATTTTACTAAAAAGATTTGAGTGTAGAATGTATTAGAAAGAATTAAGGAAAAGAAGTGCATATAAAAATATATTCAATTTACTGTGTATTTCTTAGAAAATTAGCTGCCATCCTTATGCTCCCTCCTTCTTGTAAGCATAATTCCTGAGCACCACTCTATTAAATTAGATCATTCATTTGCAGGCATGAGATGTTGCTGTTAAAGCTGTCGTTGTCAAGATTGATTCTTTGATTGAAAATACAAATGCATATGCCTGAGTAACTCTGGTGCAGTCGCTCTCTTATTTTATGAAGATTTCCACTGTCCTCTCGTTGTGACCAACTTACATAAAATTTAGCTTTTTTGGTTTATTACAATATCAGATGATGAACAACTGTTAGAATAATATGTAAAACATTGTAGCCATAAGGAAATAGTTTCAGGTCCAAGATATAAGATATAGTAAAATTAGTCTTCTGGTATGTATTTGTTTTACTCTCTGCATTACTGATTTTCATTTTTTTCCCCTTCATTAATATGTTGGACCTTATTCAACATATGGTGGCATTTCAGAAGGTGAGCATTTGTAATATTTTTCTTTCTAAAATCTACTTTTATTGGATGTACCATACTGCTTTATAAGAGAATAAATGTCTTACTTTTATATTTTTCTTGACTCAGATGGCCCATCATGATTAAAGATAATTCATATACTGTTTTATTGACAACCAATAATGGAGTATTTGAGTTCGCTCCCACAAAAGAACTAAGACTAATAACTGATAGTTAATAATTTAATAATTGATAATTATACAATCGTGCCAATTTGTGAAGTGATTTATTATACTTATAAATACCAACTTATTGGTATTAGTTTCAGGAATATGAATTTGATGTTAGCCTAAACAAAAAGACTATTTAATTGAAATACAGTGAAAGTAGTGTTTATATTTTCTTTTCATTCATATTACTGTAAATGTTGAAGCAATACCTCTCTCTCCCCTCCCTGCTCTCCCCCTTCCCTCTCCCTCTCCCTCCAAAATTCAAGTCTGTTTCAGTAGTTACTCATCTTGAGAGTAAATACTTTAAAGTTATCAACATACTTGTTAAAATGTTAGCCAATATACAGTTAGTGGCTACTTTTTCCTATACCTAATACAATGGTCACTTAAAGTTATATTCTTGGTCTTCTGCTGCAGTAGCCCATGCACTTCAAAGGTCAATGTGTTGTGTTTTCAGAGATGCTCTTCTGCACACCACTGTTGTAATGTGTGGTTATCTGAGTTACTGTTGCCTTCCACCAGCTTGAACCAGTCTGGCCTTTCTCCTCTGACCTATCTCATTAACAAGGCATTTTTACCCATAGAGCTGCTGCTCACTGGATTTTTTTTGTTTTTTGCACCATTCTCTGTAAACTGTAGAGCAGGGTTCCCAACCTGGAGTCCATGGACCCCTCGGTTAATGATAGGGGTCTATGGCATTAAAAAAAGGTTGGGAACCCCTGCTTTAGACACTGCTGTACATGAAAACTCCAGGTAATCAGCATTTCTGGGATACTCAAACCACTTCACCTGGCACCAACAATCATTCTACAGTCAGCCACTTAAATCACATTTCTTCTACATTCTGTTGTTTGGTCTGCACACAACTGAACCTTTTGACCATTTATATATGCTTTTATATGTTAAATTGCTGCCATATGATTGGCTAATTATATATTTGCATTAACGAGCAGGTGTACTGGTGTACCTAATAAAGTGGACACAGTGAAAGTTCAAAAGTTTCCAGTAGATTAAAGATAATTATGTCCCATTAGTCCAGCAATTTCTTTTAAAAATTATGAAGGTATTGAATGTAGATCAATCATTGAAGAATGCCAAACTGTAAAGATTTAATTCACCTCAAGTTTAGTTTTCAGTTTTCACAGTATATTTCAGATCTACCCACATTCCCTTTGAACAAGAGGATCAAGTACATTAAGTCCATTTTTTTGAAGAAACAATCCTGAATTCGGAATGAATTATAAAAAGAATGCCAAGAGTCTTTTTAGTGGGATATGGAGAGGCTAAATAAATGGGAGAGAATGGCATATAGAGTATCATGTTTTTAAAGCATAGGAAGAGATTTTTTTAATGAGGAATTGAATGGTACTCATCATCAGAGGGACCTGAGTGCCCTCTTACCTTCTTACATCATCACTAAAATATAACAAACTATTAGGTAGGTAAGTAAGTCTAAATACAAGCATATGGATATCTTACTGGAACTAGATAAGGCAGTGGTGAGAAATATTGTTTAAGGGTCAGTCTCCCTATCTTCAGAAGGATATTATTGCAATGCAGGGAATACATCAAAGATTCACTGGATTGATTCCTGGGATAGTTGTGTTGTCATATGAGAAAAGATAATACAGACTGGGTTATTAATCTCTCACTGATTACTTCTGGAGTGACGGGATTGTCATGTCCTGAGCATTTTTTTTAGAAGAATGGAATTCTTGATGGAATTTTCAGAAGGACCAAATGGAAAGCGAATGTGTTGTGAGAAATACTCACACATTTATATATTTTACTGAAACATTTAAGATCCTCAGGGCGCATGCCATGGTGGATATTAAGATGATTCCGCTAATGGAACAATTTCAGATGATTAGGGAACAGTCAGTTCTAACTGAAGAAGTGCATCAGAACTTCTACCTACAGGTGGTGATGAACCTGGAATTCTTTACTGTGGATGGTTATGGAGGTGAGATCATTGGGCTATTTATTGAGGAAGCAGATACATTATTGAAATTATGGAATGGAGGGCTAGGTGGGACTGGCACTGAGGAAGAGATGAGACCAACCATCGAGCCTGTCAGCCACAATCATATTAAATGGCAAGTTAGAATTGAGGGGCTGAGTGAACAACTCCTGCTCCTGTTTTCTTACATTCTTATTCAATTGAATTCCTAGGCAAGATATTTTTCCATAAGGAGTAGCAGAACAAATTAAAAGACATATGTTATTTCTTTGTTACAATGGTATTCCGAAAGTATTTCTTTAGCTGCTCAACTCTTTGAGGTATGCTGCAAGAGACAAAAAAAGGCACCATTCAATTAATTCAGCAAGTTTGCAATTAGAACTTGCCTCTTTAGTGATAACCATGGAACTGCTGATAGTCGTTAAAACTCTATGGTTCCTTGTTTATGTTCTAGTCTATGTGTGACTTAGACCCACAATGTGATTGACTTTCAATGGTTTTTTCAGTTCAAAGACTTGTGCTTTTAAGTTGAACTCTAAATATCAGAATTTACAGCATTATAAACATCCTATGAAATAATAAAAATAAGTAAATAATAGCATAAAGATAGTTGTGAATTGGCATTTTAGGTGGCAATAATTGAGTGAGTGTATACTATGTGAAGGGCATTGTTGCAGATTTCTTTTCCTTGAATACGAAGTCAGAAAGTTTGCATGATGTGCTAACAAGTCACATATGCAACAAATGACTTCTGAGAAGGAAAAGAAGTGAAGCATATGTTGTAGCAATGTCTCCCAACCCCCCACTTCCAGGTCATTCAAATGCATTTTCCTTTATTCATTGAATACTGATACTCTTGAACTTTCCCCTTCTTTGATCATTCTGGCATTTTAGAACATAAGTAGTTTCTTGGATTTCTACCATATGTATTAAGGTTTGCCTTTAGTTTACGCAACACATAATTTAAATGAAGTTAGATTGTGATTTCACTTGGATTTTGGTTTATTAAGTGTCTGATAGTTATTTTTACAAATGCTTAAGACTAAAATTTGCTTTTCATCTCTGCTATTGTAATGTAAATACTGGTCAAGGTTGATGGAATTTGCACAAAGTCCAAGTGGAAAGTGAATGTTTTGTGAGAAGAGCTCACACATTTATATATGCATCCCTCTCTCAAATCAGTGGAACCTCTCCTCTGGCCTGCCTTAATGCCATGCTTCACACCAATGCTCGTGTGGAAGATGGAGCTTTCTGTCGAATTCCAGGAAAGATGGGTCTTTATGCTCTTAAAGTAAGTAAATATAAAACTTGTTTAAAGACAATGTACTTTTATAAAAGCTTAATGTTATCTGGAAATATGAAAATCATTGGATTGCGTGTTTTTCAACTAAGTCATAGGAAATATTGAAAATGTCATATTTGATCAAAAGAGAAAAGCATGCTGCTCACAGTAATGCTACAGTGTTCACTAGAGTACATGATGACAAAGGCACCATTCCTAGCAATCTGTTTGGGTTTAATTACTGAGATTTTTAATAGTGCTGAATTTGTATTTCTTGTTTTGCCTTTGATCACTTGTATATCCAGTAATGTACGAACAATTTAAGCACTTTCATTATGTATAAAGATACAACTTTAACTTTATGCATCTCAATGGCAGACAGACCTCATTGAGGTTACATTTGCTATAATATGTTGTGTACACTGATTAATTACTAATAATGAAAATGTGGAGATCTCAACTATTCTTTAAGATCAAGCATTTTTTAAAGTTATATTTATTTTAAGCCTTATCATCTCTTTCAGACAGGTGAAAATATTTAAAACATTCTTTTGAACTTCATTGCTTCTGTTTTTTAACACAAACTCATTAGCCATATTGTGCATAGTGGTGAGCATAATGATTGGTTAATAGGTTTCTCATGCTGTGGTTGGCTTGTACGCAGAACTCCCTGGTCAGCTAGATTCATTTATTTGAGCTGGTGGTCAGAGTATACCATTGCTGCAGAAATACTGAAATAATGCAGGAACAGTGCCTATTTTAACAAGGATACTTCTCAAGGCAGTTATAAAGGGGGACAATACCATACTGGAATGTTAGCATAACTAAGTACTCAAATGCCACCTTGGAACTTAAACCATGACCTGTAGATTCAGTTGCAAGAAAACGATTAGCTGAAGCAAGGTGGCATTATATTGTAATCAGGTTGAAAAGTAATTTGAAGTACAAACAATTGTTAAGCTTCAGTTTAACTACTGATTCTAATTTGCTGTTGAGGGAGGATCAGAGAGTGGTGAGCCAAGACACATCCAAATTCCCTAGTTATTGCTATGCATTTTATTATTAATCTGAAAAACGATAATCTCAGTGATAGAAGTGCTTAGTGTACCACTGAAATGTTTAAAAATTGATATATTGAATCGCTTTTATTCAGAATTTTGGGATTTCTTGTCACTCATGTTGTTATCCCTATAATCATTTGAAAAGGCACAGATTCAGGAAAAGGGAACCTGACAGATACTGACAGGTTTGTACTTAACTGTCGCCTGGATAGTGAGGTCTCTAGCTGCAAACAACACTTGTGAGCTGAAGGAAGTAAACTTTCAGTATAACAGCTCTGCATTAGTTGTCAATGGCTTTAAGGCAGAAATAAGCCATTTGCTTTACAGAGCAAATTGATAAACTACCTTCTGTGCAAAAGGAGCATAATTGTTGCACTGTTTTATATTGTAAGTGTTTCTGAGGAGAAGATGGGCATTTACTAACTTAACTGCTTTTTTATCAACAGAAGGATGAACTGGTGATGTCAGCAGAAGGGGTCATTGATTTGGATGGCGAATCAGATTTAGACAGCTGTGAAATGGCTGAAACAAATAGCACTGAAGAGGAAAATGGAGGTATGTCAGTAACTCCTAACATCATGTTTAGGTAATTTATAAATTGGAAAGACGAGCGTTAGATTTTCATTTGATTAAGTCTGCAAACAATGACTTATCAACAGTAGCTTTGTGTAGCTGGGTATTCAGGGAATGTGCGAGCACTGGCAAATAACTTAAATCAATCACTTTGTTGTATGCAGTTCTTTTTCACCATAGACTACTTGGCTGGGGTTCGGAAATGATTTCAATATATCATAATACAGTATATAGATTTTGTTATGTTTAAAATAGTGGATATGAGGAACTTTTATATTAATTTGGGGTAATGGCTTAACATTTTGAAACCACATCTGCTGTCAGATAATAGGTTTACAGGGAAATTAATTTAAAAAATGTTCTATTAAGGGAAATTGCTTTGTGTTTTTAAGATTATGATCTATTCTGGCAAAAAAAAGTATATTTTTTTATTTTTCTCAATCTTTATAGTCCAACCTTCAGTATAGGAATCAGTTCAAGTTATGCCATGAAATATGTTGTTTTGGGACAGCAGCACTTGCAAAACACAATTATTTAAAACTATAAATTACTATACAAAATACATGTTTAAAAATTAAATAAGTAGAGCAAATAGAGAGCAATGATAAAAATAATGAGGTAGTGTTCATGGATTAATTGTCTGTTCTAAAATCTGATGGAGGTGGGGAAGAAGCTGTTCCTAAAATATTGAATGTGTGTCTTCAGGCTCCTCCTTGATGATAGCAATGAGAAGAGGGCATGACCAGGGTGATGAGGGTTCTTAATGACAGATGCGCCTTTTTGAGGCATCGTCTTTTGAAGGTGTTCTCAGTGCTCCGGAGCCTATTAACCACGATGGAGCTGGCTGAGCTTACCACCTCCTGCAGCCTTTTCTGTTCCTGTGCAGTCGCCCCTCCCTACCAGATAGTAATTCAACCAGTTAGAATGCTCTCCATGGTACATCTGCGAGTGTCACAACTCTCTTCAAACATTTAATAAAATATAGCCACTGTTGTGCCACCTTTGTAGTTGCATCAATGTGCTTGGCCCAAGATAGATCTTTAGAGATGTTAACAATAAGAAACTTGAAACTGATGGTCCTTTCCACTGCTGATCCCTCATTGAGGACTGGTCATTTCTTTGGTCTTACTGAAGTTGAGTGCAAAGCTGTTGTTTTGACACCACTCAACCAGATGATCTATCTCACTCCTGTATGCCTCCTCATCACCATCTGAAATTCTGCCAACAATAGTTGTATCTTTAGCAAATTTATAGATGGAGTGCAATTCCCACTGTTCTACTCTCTACACCCATGTATCCTTGTGGTGCACTGGTGTTGATTTTCAGCGAGGAGTAGATGTATTTCCCATCTGTGTCATAATGTCTTGCCTGTATCACAAAAAGATATTGCTACTCGAATCAAAATTCCCCTTCTGCTTCCATTGTTTAAACATCTTCACATCAGATGCTGTAATTATGGTGTTCATTCAGCAAAAGAATGTTAAATGTTGCATGAAATGTACAGTTCAATGATTCAGGGCAAATGCAATACTGTACATTATATTATAGTCACAACTGAACAGTTTTCAAAAATTTGCACAATCGTCAGCATTTTACTCACTGATGAGTGGCCGCTTTATAGATTACTTACAGCAGTTTTTGAATTATTCCAGAAACAATTCCAGTATCTTCCTAAACTACATCAAGTTAATATTTCCAATACTTGCTCACTAGCTAACCCGAGTTCCTCAATTAACTCACTAAATGAAATTTAGCCATAAACCCTTTTGGCACAAAGGTTGTTGATTGTAGGAGCAAAATATTGATAATAGTTTTCCTTCTGTAATGGGTAGATGTGCATTATCAAGATTTAGCTGCATGGAGTGAATGTTCCACCAGATAGTGCTCTTACACTGCCAAAATGGTGGAGTATTACAGACTAATGTTTGTTATTTTATTTGTAATGTGGTAGCATATAATCCTATGTGGTGATGGAATCCATGTACAAATGGAAAATAGTTGAAGCATTAATTCTGTTCAAAGTTCTGAACAGCTTTCTTCTTGACATATTGATGTGCTCTTTCAAGAAAAGATTGATTGTGATGAGCTTGCACCGTCAGTGAATTTCAGAAATATCATCTCTGGTATATATTTTTGGTATTTTTTGATTTGAGTATAAATTGTATTGTACAGTTTTGGAAAGGGTTTCCATTTGCAGAAAAAATACTTAGTTTATTCTTTACAAAATGCTAGATTACATTATATCTTCCATTCTGAATATTTTTCTTCCATAGGCAAATAACAAATGTGATTTAAGCCATATTTCCATTGGTTTTACAGTTTCCATGGGCATTGCCAATTTTGTCATTTGACTAGTTTTGCACCACTGAATGCTTTGAAGTTATGCAAATCCAGGAGCAGTAAATTGACTCCTGAAAATAAATACATGCTTCACAAATTCATTTAGCTGGCACCTGTTTGATGATGCAAAAGGAGCAATAAATCTGTGCTGGTTATCATAATAGTTTCGATATCCAGCAAGTAATAGGCATGTTACTGATTTGCTAATTATCTCAAAACAGGGATCAGTTCTTTGAGTGGTTAGCATTAGATAAAACCATCTGAATGTGCATTGTGGTTACAGCAAGTAATGGAAGCCAAAAGATTCATGGCACAATATGAAAGAGATGAACACTTTGGTTTTTGGATGCTGCAATGGAGACCTTGGTGCAGAGGTTAAAAGGAGACATGAATAACTACTAACCCTCCAGATTCATAATGAGCAGGCAATAGAAGAAGATAGTTATGAAGATGAATTCCAGAAATCAACCATGAAGAACTTAGATGCAATGTTGTAAGAAGTTCAATGACCTCGTGTACATATTTAAAGACAATTAATGTTTCTTCAACTGACATATCCTACCAGTGGTATTTCTAATCTCATAAGTCGCTGAATGTATCACAATCTGTCAGAGCTTATACATAACATTTATAAAGCTCCACTTTATCCTCCCATTCTTGCAAGTCTCACAACTACATCACACATTATGTGCAAACTGCCAGTTAGTCAACCATGATAGGTGTACCATCCAACTATGTTAAATGCTGAGTCATTTCCCTCAATTTTTCTGCAGGAGGCAGTGGCTAACCTGCAGGGAAGACAGAGCACTAGCCATCACTGATGAGGCCATTATTGAATCCATATCCAGTAGTAGAAGAGTAACCATGGAAGTCATGCCTTCTTTACACCCAATCCATCTTCTCACAATCGTGCTATCTCGTGTTCTTAAGCCTCAACTAGTACTGAAAAGTGCCAAATACTTTTCCCAGCATCCATCAGCACATTGGTTTCATTGAGCCTTTCTGCTTTATGGTTCCAGAACTGGCTTGCCCACAGAAGGCAAAGAGTGGTTGTAGACGGGTCATATTCTGCATGGAGGTCGGTCACCAGCGGTGTGCCTCAGCGATCTGTTCTGGCACCTCTGCTCTTCGTGATTTTTATAAATGACCTGGATGAGGAAGCGGAAGGATGGGTTAGTAAATTTGCTGATGGCACAAGGGTTGGGGGTGTTGTGGATAGTATGGACGGCTGTCAGAGGTTACAGCAGGACATTGAAAGGATGGAAAATTGGGCTGAGAAGTGGCAGATGGAGTTAACCCAGATAAGTGAGAGGTTGTTCATTTTGGTAGGTCAGATATGATGACAGAATATAGCATTAATGGCAAGACTCTTAGCAGCATGGAGGATCAGAGGGATCTTGGGGTCCAAGTCCATAAGACACTCAAAGCTGCTACACAGGTTGACGCTGTGGTTAAGAAGGCATACGGTGCATTGGCCCTCATCAACTGGGGATTGAGTTTAGGAGCCGAGAGGTAATGTTGCAGCTACATAGGACCCTGATCATACCCCACTTGGAGTACTGTGCTCAGTTCTGGTCGTCACCTCACTACAGGAAGGATGTGGGAACTATAGAAAGGGTGTGGAGGAGATTTACAAGGATGTTGCCTGGATTGGGGAGCATGCCTTATGAGAATAGGTTGAATGAACTCGGCCTTTTGAGGATGAGAGGTATCCTGATAGATGATGAGAGGCATTGATCATGTGGATAGTCAGGGGCTTTTCCTCAGGGCTGAAATGGGGTCACTAACATTTTTTGCACCGCAGACTGGTTTAATATTGACAATATTCTGCGGACCAACTGACTGGGGGGTGGGGTGTGGGTGTTAATCACGACTGGAATATAGGTGATAAGTCAACTATAAGTCACTTATAAATGGCTAATACTCTCAATTTCATTTCTAAAAGGGTTTATCTCACGAATTTAATATTAAACACAGAGCGCATATTTTCCTCCTATGAACATAGTGATAAGTCAATTCTCACTCACTTATAAGTCAAAACATCACAACTTTTTAAGTAGCGTTTGGATATTAAACACACAGCGCATATTTTCCTCGCATGAACATATAAAATTATTGCAACACACCAGTGAGAGGACAAGGTAAGGGCCGGAGGTCACCGTATCAGGGCCGTGGCAGTCGCAGTCCAGAGAGAGCGACCAACCAAGCGAGGAGTGCGACAGGGCGTGTGCCTGCCTGCCCTCCTTGTAGATAGGTAGGATCTATCGGCCGACAAAAGCTTGGCTCGAGGGATGACTTTCAGTAAATCACAGCGAGGTAGTTGCTCTGCCTCTTACAAAGCCCTGACCCGAATTAGGTCGTCTGTGAATATTTTAGCATCTGGTTCCCCACGAACATTCGGTGTGCTAAACAGGTTTAGAGGTGGCGTCCATCTGTCTGCGCTCCAGGCCAGTAGCAACAGCACTTCTCACTTGCACGGCCGGTTACCCGAGGCCAACCAGTGATCCCTGGCACTAGGGTATCACTGTGTTTAGGCGACTGATGACATCGCGTGGATAATGACTTTGCGTGCGTAATGACCTCGCGTGCGTTGAAGTTCAACAGTGGGCCTGACAGGGAATGAGTAAAGGTGCAGCTGACTCATCGTTTCATATCGACAAATCATATCGTTTCCTCACGGCCCAGTAGCACATGCTTTGCGGCCCGGTGGTTGGGGACAACTGGACTAGCACAAGAGGACATAGTTTTAAGGTACCCGAAAGTAGGTACAGAGGAGAAGTCAGGGGTAAATTTTTTACATAGAGACTAGTGAGTGCGTGGAATGGGCTGCCAGCGGCAGTGGTGGAGGCGGAAACTATAAGGTCTTTTAAGAGACTCCTGGATAGGTACGTGGAGCTTAGAAAAATAGAGGGCTGTGGGTAAGCCTAGGTAGTTCTAAGGTAAGGACATGTTCGGCACAGCTTTGTGGGCCGAAGGGCTTGTATTGTGCTGTAGCTTTTCTATGTTTCTGTGTTTATCAGATAATAATAAAGTACACTTTGGCTAGAGAAATGAGGAGAGACTGACAATGAAGATGTAAATTAATAATCCCATCCAGTAAGTGGGGGTAAATAAGTGGAGTTCTCAGTTGTAACTTACCTGAAGCAGCAAGAGAAGTACAGCACAAATGTCCAATAACCAGAAGATAAGATACCATTTGCGTTCTGGAGAGCGTTTGTTCCTTACTGGCTATTACTGCAGAGAATTGGATCCTTTATGTGCATTATGCAAGAAAAGTATTTTGTTAAACTTGTTTCATAAGGCTGATAGGTTAGTCAATGTGTTGTTCAGTGTTGGTTTTATGCAAGAATTTGCACTGTGGTCCATGAGCCAGTCCTCATCAAGTAATCAGAGGTAGAGAGGGTCAGCAAATTTAAATTCTTCAAACATTATCATTACAGACGATCTGTCCTGTGTCCGGCATGTACAAACCCCATTTCCAGAAAAGTTGGGATATTTTCCAAAATGCAATAAAAACAAAAATCTGTGATATGTTAATTCACGTGAACCTTTATTTAACTGACAAAAGTACAAAGAAAAGATTTTCAATAGTTTTACTGACCAACTTAATTGTATTTTGTAAATATACACAAATTTAGAATTTGATGGCTGCAACACACTCAACAAAAGTTGGGACAGAGGCATGTTTACCATTGTGTTACATCACCTTTCCTTTTAATAACACTTTTTAATCATTTTGGAACTGAGGATACTAATTGTAGTAGATTTGCAATTGGAAATTTTGTCCATTCTTGCTTGATATAAGACTTCAGCTGCTCAACAGTCCGTGGTCTCCGTTGTCTGATTCTCCTCTTCATGATGCACCATACATTTTCAATAGGAGACAGATCTCGACTGGCAGCAGGCCAGTCATGCACAGTAGTGTGTGTCTACAAAGCCACGCTGTTGTAGCCCGTGCAGAATGTGGTCTGGCATTGTCCTGCTGAAATAAGCATGGACATCCCAGGAAGAGACGTCGCCTTGATGGCAACATATGTCTCTCTAAGATCCTAATATACACCTCAGAGTCAATGATACCTTCACATACATGCAACTCACCCATGCCGTGGGCACTGATGCACCCCCATACCATTACAGATGCTGGCTTTTGCACCTTTCGCTGATAACAATCAGGATAGTCGTTTTCATCTTTGGCACGGAGAACTCAACGTTCATTTTTTCCCAAAAACTAGCTGAAATGTGGACTCATCTGACCACAGCATATGGTTCCACAGTCTTTCGGTCCATCTGAGATGAGCTCGGGCTCAGAGAACTCGCCGGTGTTTCTGCATAGAGTTGATGTATGGCTTCCTCCTTGCGTAATACAGTTTCAAGTTGCATTTCCGGATGCAGCGACGGACTGTGTTAAGTGACAATGGTTTTCTGAAGTACTCCCGAGCCCAGGTGGCTATAATTGTCACAGTAGCATGACGGTTTCTTAGGCAGTGCCGCCTGAGGATTCAAAGATCACGCGCATTCAACAGTGGTTTCCGACCTTGCCCTTTATGCACTGAGATGTCTCTGAATTCTCTGAATCTTCTCACAATATTATGTACTGTAGATGTTGAAAGACCTAAATTCTCTGCAATCTTGCATTGGGAAATGTTCCTTTTGAACTGACTAACAATTCTCTCACAAATTTTGGCACAAAGGTGTGAGACACAACCCATCCTTGCTTGCAAAGACTGAGCCTTTGATGGATGCTACTTTTATACCCAGTCATGATACCTCGCCTGCTACCAATTAGCCTGCTTAATGTGGAGTCTTCCAAACCGGTGTTACTTGAATATTCTGTGCACTTCTCAATCTTATTTTAACTCTGTCCCAACTTTTGTTGAGTGTGTTGCAGCCATCAAATTCTAAATTTGTGTATATTTACAAAATACAATTAAGTTGGTCAGTAAAACTATTGATAATCTTTTCTTTGTACTTTTGTCAGTTAAATAAGGGTTCACATGAATTAACATATCACAGATTTTTGTTTTTATTGCATTTTGGAAAATATCCCAACTTTTCTGGAAATGGGGTTTGTAGATGCTATTACAAAGCAGGCATGGCAGCACCTACTTTCTTAGAAATTTGTGTAGATTCGGCATGTCATCTAAAACATTGACAAACTGGGGACTGTACTGACTGGTTGACACCCTGGAATATCACAAGTAAAACCCTCCCCACTACTGAGCACATATACAAGGAGCATTGTTGCAGGAAAGCAGCACCCATATCAAGGACTTCCATCATCCAGACCATGATCTCTTTTCGCTGCTGTTATCAGAAAGAAGATACATGTGCCTCATCTCCCACACCACCAGGTTAGGGAACAATTACTGCTCTTCATCCATCAGGCTCTTAAACCAGAGACAATAATTCCATAAACTATGGACTCACTTATAGAATAGAATGAGCAGAACTTCATTGTCATTGCTCAGACAATGAGATGTGATGCTTCTCCAATCTGTGGAAAACAGATACTTACAATACATGCTGTACAGCTTTTTTTTTAACTTTCCATATCTACATGCAACAAGTGACTTCAATAGTCCATAACACTCAAAGGCCACTGGCAAGTCTGGGTGTAGTGCTACTCAGCTGCACAACAGCCCTCAGGAAAAAGCTGCTCATTAGAGTTCCTATCTTGACTAACATGTTTTTGTGTCTCTTACTTGATGGCAGGAGATTGAACAGAGATTGTCCGGGATGGGATGAACCTTTAATGATGTTACGAAATCGGCAAAGGCATTGAGAGTTGTAAATTATCCCCTGGTCCAGTACTTGAGTCTCAATGATGTGCTCAACTGTTGGAGTGCTTTGTGAACTGTCTTGCTGCAGCTAGAATACCACACTGACATCCCATATGTTGGTATGCTCTTTATCTTAACAATGAAAGTTGGCCAGCAACCTTTGGGACAGATTAGCTCTCCTCAAGCACCTCAGGTAGTTAATTGCTAATGTGTCTTCCCTACTGTTCGGGATGTGCCTGACCAAGAGAGCTCCTTAGTGATGTTCGTCCCCAAAAACTTGAAACTGAGACCCTCTCCACTATCTCACCATTTATGAATAATGGGGTCTTTAGCCTTCCTGAAGTCAATTGTTACTTCCTTTGTCGTCTTGATGTTGAGTGATAGGTTGCGGTTCCTGCACCAATCGGACAGTTTCAGGAACTCCTCTCTATATGCAGGTTCATTATTGTATGTGAATAGACTAATCACAGTTGTGTCATCTGCAAATTTGATGATTGAGTTTGTAGCACAAGCAGGAATGCATATCTAGGTGAAGACAGAGTAGAGAAGTGGCCTCAGTACACACCCCTGTGGGCTACCGGTGTTCAGGGTTGGAGGTTGTGGGATGCTGGGGTTGAGGTACACTTGCCTAATTTCACCGTCTGGGTATGATTAGTGAGGAAGTTTAAGATCCAGTTACTGGCTGATGTGCGGAAACCTTGATTGTGGAGCATGTTTCATAGTGTGTTGTGAAAAGTCAAGCTGTAATCAATGAAATGCATCCTGATGCTCCAGGTATTCCAAGATAGTATGAAGAGCAATAGGAGTAGAGTCTTCAGTTGACCTATTTGCCTTGTTGACAAACTGGGCTGGTCCAAGATAGTTGGGATTATGTCCTTGATGTAGGACATGACCGATCTTTCCAGCACTTGGAAACCATGGGAGTAAATGCCACCAGTCTGTAATCATTAAGATATGATGTCTTGGGAATTGGTATGATGGTTGCTGCTTTGAAGTATGCTGGAACCATAGCCTGGGACAGCAAGGGGTTGTAAATATCTGTCAGAACTTTTGCCAGTTGGTTGGTGCAGTCCCTGAGGACCCATCTGTTACACCATCTGGTATTGCTGCTCTGCGTGCATTGACATTACGGAGTCCTTGCCTCATCTCATGTGTGTTCAGCATTGGCGCAGTCCTCCATCCAGTGTTAAGGCCCTCATCTCTGGTTCCTTATTGTCCTTATCAAAGTGAACAAAGAAGTTGTTTAGCTCTTTGACTAGTTTGGCATTGCCATGAGCAGGGCAGGAGAACTTTTGTTTGTAATCTGCAATGGATCTGATATCTTCTGAAACATGCCAGATATTGCTGGCATCCTATAAATATGTCTCTGTCTGTATTTTCTGTCTATATATTAGCGGTCTTGATGCCTCCCTTAAGATTTGATCGGTCTCACTTGCATAATGGCTGTGGTGATTCTAGAGCAGGAGTTCCCAATCTTTTTTATGCCATTGATCAGTACCATAAAGCAAGCATTAGTAAGTTTAACTGTGATGCATTACACATACTGCATATGGAACACAGTGTTGTACAGTTGCAGCAGGATAGAAGAGATCCTTTTTAAGTTTTTAATATTACATTCAATTTCTCATTTGCTTCAATGAGCATGTAAATCATTACTTGGAATTTAGTCTGAAAATATGTGCATATACATACACTGTCTGCATATTGCAGTCAATGACTGAGGTTGGAATGACTTTGGTTCTGAACTACAGGCAAAATTGAAGTTAAACGGTTGCTCATTCATCCTTAAGATGAGCTCTATTTGAATGTGAAGATTATTGGAGGTGGGATGCAATATTTTTGCAAAAAACCTTGAGATAAAGGTTGCAGCAATGTGATAGTCCTGCTTGACCTCTTTCTGCACTAAGATTGAATCTATGAGGGACCTGATTGGTTAAAATCATGTAGCACACATGGAATAGGGAAGCATTCTGTGGGCAAACAGGCACAAGTGGAAGAGGACTTCTGCTGCAAGCCATTGTCTGTGTTTCAATGCCCTGTTCAGTATTATTTTTGTTCCTTCTCTCCAATGCATATTAATGCATGCAACCAAGGAATAACTGATAATCTCCTTCAGCACCTGGCACACCCATTTTTGGAGACTGGCAATTTTAAAGAAATGTAAAAAACAGAAAGCCATCATTCAATCAAAACAACAGCTCATAAAACTCAATGAGCAGCAAAATCTGATTGATGATCCTCTTATATAGTATTGCTGCTGATTGTGTGTTCAGCTGTGTAAGGTGTTGCACCTGATTGGTTTTCACAATTTTCCTGTTCTGCATATTTCTTGTGGTTATTAGCTTTCGAAAAGATTCAAGGGTGTGCCCTAAAGCCTTTGTGAAGAAATGCAATAGCTCCACTGACTCATGAAACACTCTGGCCTATGAATACCCAAAATAGAGAAGGGTCGCTTTGGATGGTATTGAGAACCTCAAGGTTCTTTATTGGGGGAACTCAGAAGCATAATATATGAGTGGTGAGAGGAATAAGACTATAAGATAGAGGTGCAGAATTTGGACATTTTCCCCATCAAGTGTGCTCCGCCATTTCATCATGGCTGATCCAATTTTCCTTTCAACCCCAATCTCCTGCCTTTTCCCCATATCCCTTCATGCCCTGACAATCAGGAATTTATCAACCTCCTCCTTAAATATACGTACAGATGTGGCCTCCACAGCTGCCTGTGGCAAAGAATTCCATAGATTCACTATTCTCTGACTAAAAGAAATTCCACCTCATCTTCATTCCAAAAATAAACATCCCTTTATTCTGAGGCTGTGTCCTCCGCTCTTAGACTCTCCCACCATAGGAAACATCCTCTCCACATCCATGTTGTCAAGGCGTTTCACCATTTGATAAGCTTCAATGAGTTCACCCCTCATTCTTCTGAATTCTAGTTGAATACAGGCCTAGAGCTATCAGGAGCTCTTCATATGACAAGCGATTCAATCAGGAATCATTATCGTGAATCACCCTTAAACCTTCTCCAGTTTCAGCACATCCTTTATAAGATAAAGGGGCCCAAACCTGCTCACAATACTCCCAAGTGAGGCCTCACCAGTGCTTTATAAAGTTTCAACATTACATATAGATAGATAGATACTTTATTCATCCCCATGGGGAAATTCAACTTTTTTCCAATGTCCCATATACTTGTTGTAGCAAAACACTTCGCCTAGCAGCTTAATATAGGGGGTGATAACCCCCCCCCCCCCCCCACCGCCCGGCCAAACTTAAGAAATCTCATTTGGGTGGATGCTGCGTGATGTGTCCCCTGTTACAAATCAGTACCCCGAAATAACAAACAGTACACAATATGTGATTAAATGATTGAGCTTTATAATTCTTTGTTTAACTATATGGTTAGTAGAGAAACAAAATATAAAAGAAAAAGGGCCCAAGTCATAAGATTTAATAATAAACAGTCTGTGCACAAAGTTGGAGCTCATTCAGTAGTCATTCTTCCACCATCGGTCTCCTCTAAGTGTCGCCGACCTTCGGACCATTCCGAGTCCACCCCATCCAGCGGTCTACAAAATCTCTCCATTCACGTCTTCTCTCTTCATCTCTCTCTCTCTCCCTCTGGCAAAAGCTCGCAAAGCCAACTGCTTTCAGTATCACAAGACAGGGCAACAAAATCCTGATTGGCTAATGTGCATCCATAGTTCTGTTATCTCCAGCCATAACCCAAACATTGCTGCTACAGAGAAACTGTTACTGCAGCAGTGAACATTACAAAAAACCATTACATTAGCAGTTAAACCTTACAGCACGCTACTTCTTATATTCTAGTCCTCTTGAAATGAATGCTAACATTGCATTTGCCTTCCTCACCATGGACTCAACCTGCAAATTAACCTTTAGGGAATCCTGCAAAAGAACTCCCATGTTCCTTAGCACCTCAGTTTTCGGTATTTTCTCTCCATTTAGAAATTAATCAACCCTTTCATTTCTTCTACCAAAGTGCATGACCATACACTTCCCGACACTGTGTTCCATCTGCCATTTCTTTGGCCATTCTCCTAATCCGACCAAGTCCTTCTATAACTTCTCTACTTCCTCAAAACTACCTGCCCCATCAGATAACTTTGTTGTCTGCAAACTTCAATGAATTCCATCAGCCAAATCATTGCCATGTAACGTAAAAAGAATCGATCCCAATACAGACCCCTGTGGAACACCACAAGTCACCGGCAGCCAGATAGGAAAGTCTCCTTTTATTCCCACTCTTTGCCTCCTGCCAATCAGGTACTGTTTTATCCATGCTAGAATCTTTCCTGTAATACTATGGGCTTGTAGCTTGTTAAGTGGCTTTGTGTGTGGCACCTTGTCAAAGGCCTTCTGAAAATCCAAGTACACAACATCAACTGATTCTCCTTTGTCTAATTTGCCAGTTATTTCTTCATAGAATTCCAACAGATTTGTCAGGCAAGATTTTTCCTTGAAGAAACCATGCTGACTATGGCCTACTTTATCGTGTGCCTCCAGGTATCCTGAGACCTCCTTCTTTGTGATTGATTCCAATATCTTTCTAACCACTGATGCCAAACTAACTGGCCTGTAGTTTCCTTTCTTCTGCCTGTCTCCCTTCTTGAAGACTGGAAAGACACTGGCAATTTTTCCAGACTTCTGGAACCATTCCAGAATCTAGTGATTCTTGAGAGATCATTACTAATCCCTCCACAATCTCTTCAGCCACCTCTTTCAGAACCCTGGGGAATACACCATCTGGTCCAAGTGACATCTACCTTCAGACCTTTCAGTTTCCCAAGAATCTTCTCTCTAGTTATGGTAAATTCACACACTCATGCCCCCTGACACCTGGAACTTCTGCCATGCTGCTAATGTCTTTCACAATGAAGACTGATGCATGATACTTGTTCAGTTCATCCCATATTTCATTGTCCCCATTACTACCTCTCCAGCATCATTTTCCAGTGGTCCAATATCTACTCTCGCCTCTCTTTCACTCTTTATGTATTTGAAGAAACTTTTGGTATCCTCTTCAATATTATTGGCTAACTCATTTTCGTATTCCATCTTAATTTCTTACTGACTTTTTAGTTGCCTTTTTGTTGGTTTTTAAAAGCTTCCCAAACCTCTAATTTCCCTCTAATTGTTGCTCTTTTCTAAGCCCCCTCTTTAGCTTTTATGTTGGCTTTGACTTCTCTTTTTAGCTACAATTGTGTCATCTTGCCTTTAGAATACTTTTTCCTCTTTTGGATGTATATATCCAGTGCCTTCCGAATGGGCCACTTCACTATCTGCCCACTCAGCTGCTCTTCCTGCCACCATTTATCCATCTGTGGAAGGTCTGCACTTGTCATTTTAGCCTTATTAGCAATTTCACAACCTATAAAATCACAGTGCAAATAAGGCATCTCAATTCTGGAGTGTTGATTAAGAAAAGTAGATGAGGGACGGGAGCATCCTACCCACAGTGACATCAATGACACTTGGAAGCGTTTTGTTATAAATGTAGATATGTGCATCAATTACCATTTGGAACTGTAATATTTGCATCTACGCTATATTACTTCAGAATGGAATTTCAGCAGTCCGTTTCATGTTCTTAAACATAGAACATAACTATAGTACTGGCCCTTTGGCTCATGATGTTGTGCTGACCTTTTAACATATTCTAAGATCGATCTAACCCTTCCCTCCTGCAAAGCCCTCCACTTTACTATCACCTATAAATCTATATCAGAGTTTCTTAAATTCCCCTAATGTATCTGCCTCTAACACCACCCCAGCAGAGCATTTCCATGCACCCACTGCTCCCTACAGAACTTCCCTCTGATATCTATTCCCATGCTTTCCTCCAATTACCTTTAAATTATGATGAATTGTATTAGCCACTTTTGCTCTGGGAAAATGTCTCTGGCTATCCACTCAGTATATGCCTCTTATCCTCTAACAAGGATATTCTTTCCTTTTAATAAAACAGTAAAGTAGTTAATTGCAAATACTAATATATTACAATAAAAATGTGATTTCAAGTTATAATTGATCCCAAGTCAAATCACACAGAGAGTGGTGGGAGTGTGGAATGAGCTGCCAGTTGAAGTGCTGAATGCAGACTCACTTTTAACTTGTAAGAAAAACTTGGGCAGGTACATGTATGGAGGGATATGGTCTAGGTGCAGGTCAGTGGGACGAGGCAGAAAAATGGTTCAGCACAGCCAAGAAGGGCCAAAAGGCCTGTTTCTGTGCTGTAATGTTCTATGGTTCTAAGTCAGATATATTTACATTGTTCATGAAATTCAAAAAACTGCAGTTGCTGAAAATCTGAAATAAAAACAGAAAATACAAGAAATATTCAGCAGCTCAGTCAGTAGCTGAGAAAAAGAAAACAGTTATTTTTTTCAAAATCATAGTCGTAGAAAAGTACAGTACAGAAACAGGCCCTTCAGCTGATTTAATCTGTGCTAAACCATTTAAACTGCCTACTCCCATTGACCTGAACCCATATCATAGCCCACCTGCCATCTATATGCCTATTCAAACCTATTAAACGTTGAAATTGAGTTTGCATGTACCTCTTGCGCTGGCAGCTTATTCCACACTTGCACCACTCACTGAGTGAAGAAGTTTTGTCTCGTGTTTCCCTGAAACCTTTCACCTTTCACCCTTAACCCATGACAACTAGTTGGAGTCTCACCCAACCTCAGTGGACAATGCCTGCCTGAATTTACTCTAGCTATACCCCTCATAATTTTGTATACCTCTATCAAATCTCCCTTCAATTTTCTATGTTCCAAGAATTTAAAGTCTTAACCTATTCAATCTTTCCTTATAATTCAGGTCCTCCAGTCCCAGTAACATCCTTGTAAATTTTTCCATACTCTTTCAACCTTAATTACATCTTTCTTATAGGTAGGTGACCAAAACTGCTCACAATACTCCAAATCAAGCCTCACCAAAGTCTTGTAGAACTTCAACATAACATCCTATCTCTTGTACTCAGTACTTTGATTAATGAAGGACGATGTGCCAAAACTTTCTTTATGACCTACCTACCTGTGCTGGCACTTTCAATGAATTATGGACCTGTACTTTCTGATCCCTTTGTTTTACCACATTCCTCAGTGCCCTACCATTCACTGTGTAAAACCTAACCTGGTTGTTTCTACCAAAGTGCTACACCTCTCACTTGTCTACATTAAATTCCATCTGCCATTTTCCAGCTGCTCCAGATCCCACTACAAACTCTGCTTGTTTTCCTTACTGTCGTTTACATACCAATCTTGGAGTCATCTGCAAATTTGCTGATCCAGTTAACCACATTATCATCCAGATTGTTGATATAGATGACAAACAACAATGAACCCAGCACCAGTCTCTGCAGCACTCCACTAGTCACAGACCTCCAGTCAGAGAGGTAACTACCTACTGCCACTCTCTATCTTCTCCCTTAAAGCCAATGTCTAATCCAATTTAATACCTCCTCTTGAATGCCAAGTGGCTGAACCTTCTTGACCAAATGCAGGACCTTGTCAAATGTCTTGCTAAAGTCCATGTAGACCTTTTCTGGTAACTTCCTTGAAAACTATAACATTGGTTAGACATGACCTGCCACACACATATCTGTTCCTCAAAATCCCACGAACTGTTAGGTGGTATATAATATAGCCTATTAATGTGGTCATACCTTTCTTACTCCTCAGTTCCACCCATAAAGTCTCCGTAGACAAGTTCTTCAGTTTGTCCTGACTGAGCACTGCCATGAAAATTTCCCTGACTAGTAACGCTACCCACCCCCCTTTCAACTCTGTCACACCTAAAACAATGGTATCTTGAGCTGCCAGTCCAGTTCCTCTTGCATCCAAATCTCACTAATGGCTGCAATATCTTAATGCCATGTGTTGATCCAAGCCCTGAGCTCAACTGCCTCTCCTACAATACATCTTGCATTGAAATATACGCAACTTAGAATATTAGTCACACCATTCTCAACCATTTGACTCCTGACTTTGTGGTCTTAGCACATCTGTCTCTACAACTTCTCCACTATCTGTTCTGACGCTCTGGTTTCCATCTCCCTACAACTTTAGTTTAAATCCCCTCTGCAGCATTAGCCATCCTTCCTGCTAGGATATTAGTACCCCTCCAGTTCAGGTGCAAATGGTCACCTGTAGAACCTTGGCACTCTTCCTACTTATGTCATTGGTACCTAGATGGATCACAACCTCTGGCTGTTCACCCTCCCACTTTTAAGAATGCTAAGGACTCGATCTGAGATGTCCCGGACCCTGGTACCCGGGATGCAACATACCATCCAGGAATCTCATTCTCGCCCACAGAACCCCCTGTCCATTTCCCTAACTAACGAATCCCCTACCACTACAGCTTGCCTCTTCTCCCCCCTCCCCTTCTGAGTCACAGATCCAGACTCAGTGCCAGAAATTCGACCACTGTGACTCTCCTCTATTAGGTTATCTCCCCCAACAGTATCCAAAATGATTCACCTGTTGTTGAGGGGTACTAGAACTGGCTGTTTAACCCCTTTCCTCTTCCTGACTGTTGCCCAGTTTCCTTGTCCTGCACTTTGGGTGTAACTACCTCTTTATATGTCCTATCTATCACCCCTCAGCCTTATGAATGATCCAGAATTCCTCCAGTTCCAGCTCCAACTTCTTAACATGCAATGTTAGAAGCTGCAGCTGGATGTACTTCTTGTTGGTGGAGTCGTCAGTGACACTGGAGGTCTCCCTGCCTTCCCACATCCCGTAAGAAGAGCATTCAGCTATCTTGCCTAGCGCCTCTACTGCTCTAAACGTGCAAATATAAAGAAGGAAAACAATAAATAGATTGAGAGAAAAATCTACCTCCAGTTTTTTTTCACCTCCTGTCACATAAACCTCTCCTCACTGAATTCTCAAAGAGCTAAAGCCTTCTAAAACTGTCTGCTTAGCAAATGCCACTCCAACAAAAGCCCCTCCACTTAAACCTGACTTAATTTAATTTGTTCTTGCTAATCAATCCAATTGCTGATTGACTGCTGCTCAAAACATCAAACTGCCTCAAATCGATGACTTATGTACTCATTGGGTGAACTTGTGTGAGCTACGTCTTCTCACTCTTTCAGGTTAAAGACCTTTTGGGTAGAGAGGGAGAAGTGAGGAAGTATGATGGACAAATTGTTAATTATCTGCTGGCGATTGATTCCAAGGTTTTGAAAAAGTTTCGAGTTGGTTCTGCCAGTAATTTTCATAGATTCAAAATACATTTATACAAGAATGTATAAAATATACAACTTTGAGATTTGTTTGCAGCCACTAAGTGAGAAACCTGAAAGAACCCAATTGAAACATATAAAATTCTAAAGGGATTGGACAGGCTAGATGCAGGAAGATTGTTTCCGATGTTGGGGAAGTCCAGAACGAGGGGTCACAGTTTAAGGATAAAGGGGAAGCCTTTTAGGACCGAGATGAGGAAAAACTTCTTCACACAGAGAGTGGTGAATCTGTGGAATTCTCTGCCACAGGAAACAGCTGAGGCCAGTTCATTGGCTATACTTAAGAGGGAGTTAGATATGGTCCTTGTGGCTAAAGGGATCAGGGGGTATGAAGAGAAAGCAGGTACAGGGTTTTGAGTTGGATGATCAGCCATGATCATACTGAATGGTGGTGCAGGCTCAAAGGGCCGAATGGCCTATTCCTGCACCTATTTTCTATGTTTCTAAAGAAAAAAATAAAAGATTAACACCTGATGTGCAAAAGGAAAAAAACACAAATCATGCAAACAAAGTAAACAAGTGGTAAATCAAAAGTAAATGTTAAAGAATCAATTTACAAAAATAGTTAGAAAAAGAGCAGGTTACAGTTAAATTGCCAGAAGTTGAAGGTATTTTCTTTATAGCACAGAAGGCCAGGACATAATTTTATCTAAGTCTTTATTTTACATTGTGAAGGGTTAAGACATACCTTTC
Organism: Hemitrygon akajei; assembly: GCF_048418815.1. Taxonomy (NCBI): domain Eukaryota; kingdom Metazoa; phylum Chordata; class Chondrichthyes; order Myliobatiformes; family Dasyatidae; genus Hemitrygon; species Hemitrygon akajei. The sequence continues at coordinate 51,553,615 of NC_133124.1, read as the reverse complement.
CAAATACCTAACCACACAAAATTAAATTAAGCTGGCCAATATAAAATACACTAATACCCCAATTTGCATGCATCATGTGTTCCCAGAAATAAGAGCACAAATGGAATCAGAACTAAAAGGAGTCAATATGACAATATGTCTTGTGAAATGTGTCCCTGTCCGCATTGCTGTGCAAGAAAGCTGGGCTGAATCCCTGCGCTTTCCACTGCTGCTGCACCAGGAACCTGGGTGCTGGAGATTTGGCACAAATCCAGCTCAGAATCAAACATTAATGAGCTAGTTACCATAGGGAGATCTCCCAGCTGTGCAGCCAAACAAAGCAAACAGTAGCTTCCGTCACATCCAAAAGAAACTAATGAGAGAGGTAATGGGATCTGTGTGGTCTATCAGATCACAGCAAATAACCCACACTTACCCTGCCAGCTGGGTGCTGTAGTTCCTTTCAGGTAGTAAACCATATGTAATGCATTGTTGGGAACTGGGTAGGGCGTCCCAGTGGAGGGCAAAGATTTACACCAGCTTCCTGACAAAGCAGAGTAAAATCTGAGCTAAAGTCTGTACTTTTAGGCACAATGAGGTAAAGTGGGGAACTCAATGTCATCATGAATAAGCACACTGCAGGGCAGAGCTAGGTAGGGTGTAGTGACTACAGTCGGCCCTCCTTATCTGTGGATTCCGCATGCGCGGATTCAACCAACCGCGGATCGGGAAAACCCGGAAGTTCTCTCTCCAGCACTCGTTGTTTGAGCATATACGGACTTTTTTCTTGTCATTATTCCCTAAACAATACAGTATAACAACTATTTACTTAGCATTTACATTGTATTAGGTATTATAAGTAATCTAGAAATGACTTAAAAGTACAAGCAGTCCCCGGGTTATGAAGGAGATCCATTCCTGAGTCCGTCTTTAAGTCGGATTTGAAATTGGAACAGGTACGTCCAGTATTATTTAGCGTCAGTTAATCAAACGTTTTTCTTAGTATATAGTACATATTTTACCTTTCTATGCATATAAAACACTTAAGAAACATATGTATTTCAATAATTAATCCACTGCATTGCTTAGTAATAATTGTAGCTTTCATCAGGGCAGGGCCTTTCAAATGCTCCATTAAAATTGTTCCGATTGTTGACCGACTGTAGCCTAACGATTTTCCAATGACCGATGGCGTTTCACCTCTTTCCGATCGCTTTATTACTTCCACTTTATTTTCAATCGCGATTGTGATTATTTTCGTGAAGAGAAACACCACGAATTCAGAGCTTCACCTCCAGGTCCTAATGTCCACCGCACCGTGCATGTTAAATAAAATCTGGGGTTCTGCTGGGTCCTGAAGACCACCGCATTATTTCAGATGGAGGCTAAGTGAGGGAGTATTCCACTGTATGACACACTTAGAACTAACTGAATTCCAAATTAAGGAAGTATGTTTAATCCTTTATTACAAACTAACAATAAAATCACTTGACTTTTCCATAATTCCTGTACAAAAAAACAAACAAAACGAACATAATTGAATCAAATTCAAACAAGGATAAGCAGTCAGAGATAAACATAATTGGATCAAATCCAAATCAGGACACGTGGTCAATGAAAAATAGGCACTCCTTACTCACCCTCCTCGAATGCCGCCAAGCAGCTGAACAGGTGACTCTATTTGTTTATATTAACAGCCGCCCAAACCCACTTGACAAATTACTTTTACCCAGAGTGAGTATGCACAACACAAACACAATACAGATAGACAATAAATAGATGTATGGCTCCTGATTATTATAACTCAATAAAAATTACAGCTAATTATTACAAAATAGGAGATACAAAATCTTCAAGGATAAATATTCACACATTATCAACACATTGTCTTTTGCGCATTTCATAAGGGCGAATTTGGCACACTTGGTGATGAAGTTGCTCCAAAGAGATGTAGGCCACCAGAGAAGCCTCAGCAGATCTGTATCATCTGCTGGTACTTTAACCTGATGAAGCATTGATTCAGTATCTGGCATGATCACCACTGGTTCATTTCTGAATCTGGTTATGACTAATCAGTGAGCTAGAAAGATCTGATCCCTATAGGAACTGAACATTAGGTATTGTTCCCTGAAAAGTCACTCCACAGGCAAACACAACAGTTTCCTTTTTCTGGAGTGGTAAACACCATGATATAGAACATACCAGACTTTCCCATTACTGCATTACAGTCCTTCTGTGGCACTCTGTCGACATAACCTTTGGCGATGGCATTCTTCATGAAAACTGTGTAGTCAGTGTGAAATGACAAATTCCTCTTAAACCTCCTTCTTTCTCAAAGGTAAATTAACCTGGTAGTGGCCATCCACCAGTTTCTCAGAATTTGTGGTCTTCTCTTGGCAAACCAGGCTGTTCATCATGACTGCATTCAGGAAAATCTGACTTAAAACTGCTGCTACTAAAGCTCATCCAAGTTCAAAACTGAGATCCTGTTACCTGTCAGCTCTGGCTGTGCAGGATCTTCCATCACCATTGCCTCCTATCGGTGGTCCATTCACAGTCCAACCCAACATTGTTCTAATTGCAAAGGGTTTATTATTAATACTTTGAATCACTTGCAATGGCTCCAGTGTTTTAGGCACTTTTTTCCTTTCAGCAACTCAATTTCTGATTCAGTCATTGGCAAATGGACATATTTCAGCTGAGACCATTCCTGGAAATCTCTTTGTCATGGAATATTCCCTCTGTGGACAGGCATATTTTCCTGTGTATAGATGTTAGGTAGTTCACAGTAAATTTCATCATCTAAGCTAGCTGCTTCCAATCCTGAAACAACATAACTACTCATGACCTTCTCTTGACCTATGGTGTGTGAGAGAATGTGTGTTCTTACTCTTGTGAGGTTGAACTTGTTCATTAGGCCCACAGTGCAGAACGCTGCTGTGCTCCCTTGACCTAGGAAAGCATAAGTAACCACTGTCTTTTAAGAAAGACATAGGTCTCACTCTAAGTAAGAACTGGAATTCAATTGTAAACAATCAGGAGGGGCAGACTATGGGGGTATAAATACCACTGGACTAAACATGCACGGCATCATCCCTGATGAAGATGGCCGAGATTGTTATTGAAATGTCAGTTATTATCGATAACAGTACCCAGCTAGAAGCCCAAGGAGAGTTTATTAACCACTGTCTTATTACCCTTCTTAAATTTCACCTGCACTGGAATTACAGGAAGTTTACAATCATGATCATCAGCCCCTGTAAGTCCACTGGATACCAGAACATTGGCAGCTGCTGTGTCTCATTCTTTCAAGGCTTGTTCTGGTTTTTGTTCTCCTTTCCTTGGAGTGGAGATGAAGTATGTTGGAATGCTTGAAACTGCATACCTTGCATAAAAGACGCTTCCTGCAATCTTTGCCGATGTGTCCTGTACACAAACAGCCAAAGCAGATATTAAATCCTTTAGGAAGACGATCTTCTCTCTCTCTACGAGCCCTTTTCTCCAGCTGAAAGCATAAACCCAAGACCTGCCCTCCCCACAGAACAGACAACCCCTTTTGCTGATTAGACCATTTCCTTTAGTTCCAGGTTCAGTTTTAGCTTTACTTCCCACAGTGGTCACAGGGAAGCAAAACTGCTTCATTTAGCTCTAAAATGAAATTGTGACTTAGTTTTGTTCGCATATTTGCTTCTTGCCAGAGATGGAGCAGCCATCTGATGACGATGGTGATGTAGTGGCAGCTGTACCAGACTTTGAGGTGAGTGGCCCCGGGTTTGAATCTGGTCGGCTGCTTGCATGCTTTCCATCCATGTTAGGTTGAGTGTTGAGCTAGTAACTCGGCTTCGTAAAAAAAAAGACAAAATGCTGAAGAAATTGCAAGGTTGCCGTCCAATACACTGCAAGGCGCGGAGAGGAACAAAAAGTGATGCAGCATCCAGTATATTCCCAAACACTGGATCTGTTGCAATCTTAATTACCTAACAATAAAATGAACAATGTCAATGACAGTAGCCCTATGGTTGTGCCTCTCACAGATTAGCATTTCCCATTTAACCCGAAGCTTATAGGGCAGTTTCTTTATAACATTCAACATATTGGCAGGCATGCACTTCTTCCATAGCACTGCAACAGTCGTTAAGAAAAAGACTGTAATCTTGAAGAGCTTTCACATATTCAGATTTGATGGATACCCATGAAAGAGCTTTTATCATGTTGATGGTGCAATTTTCTGTTCGTTATCAAAATATTCCAATAGTAAAGCCTTAGCCTTGACGTATTCTATCTTAGCATCATCATGCTAGCAACTTCTAACATGTTCCCTAGGATGACCCCTGGTGTACTGTTCATGGAAATAAAGGCTGTCTCTATGGCTGTCAGTTTTGTTTTCACACTGTTTTTCAAAGGCCTTTGCAAATGCATGGTACTGTAGTGGATCACCATCGAAGATCAGAATCTCTCTTTTAGGCAAAGGCAAAAGGCATTTTTGTTGTGCCAATAAGGTTGCTATTTCATTTTGCTTTCTCATAATATCAAAAATACTATTTTGATCTCTATTGTCTGAAAGAAGAGTGTTTATACGCTGTCAGTGAATGTGCCCAGGAGCACTTTGATTGTTAGATGTGACATAGGTTCTGAGTGCCTCAATAGTGCAGGCTGAGAGTAAACACCCTGAGTTACCTCTTGGGTGTTTTGTTCATGTTTCCCAGAAAGTTGAGGAATGAATAAATCAGCATTAACATTTGGTGTTTTTATTTTTCTTTTTGCCTTTTCAATATAGGAATTCATGCCATTGGACTGTGTTACGATACGGCAACAATAAATATAGAATTAAGACAGTGTGGCAGCCCGCACACATGAGACTCGAACCGCCATCGGGAGCTGCAGGCAGACACGCAGTAGCGTGTTCGGAACTACCTGCTCAGGGCGGACCTTCCAGGGACAGTCTGACGTCACGTTCACCCCGCGGGTCGCAGGGGTCCATGGGAGGGGAGATTTAAGCGAGCGATTTTGAATCAGTAAAGGCATTCTGAGTTCAGCTCTCTCTGCCTCCGTGTGTTTCTTTAGTAGTGCGTTGCACGCGACTACGTTGGTGACTCCGACGTTCCAGACGGCATCTGGAGCCGGCGACTCAGCGACCAGCCATGAGTCCGAGCAATTTGCACAGCGCAGTCTCTCTGAAGCTCCCAACTTTCTGGGCCACTCAGCCCCATGTTTGGTTCGAGCAGGCTGAGGCCCAGTTCAATATCAGAGACATTACAGTCGATGCCATGCAGCACTACTACGTGGTCAGCACACTCGACCAGGAGACAGCAGGCCGGGTCATCGACTTCCTACGCCAGCCACCAACGAAGGACAGGTACACTAAGCTTAAGGCGCTCCTGATCCGTACCTTCACACTCTCCCGCCGCGAACGGGCCGCGCGGCTCCTACACATGGACGGCCTGGGCGACCGCACGCCACCTGAGATCATGAATGATACGCTGGCGCTCATGGACGGCCACAAGCCATGCCTTTTATTTGAACAGTTGTTCCTCGAGCAAATGCCAGAGGACATTCGCCCCCCTCCTCGCAAGTGAGGATTTCAGCGACCCACGCAGGGTCGCGGCTAAAGCAGACGTCCTTTGGCAGAGCAAGCAATGTGGAGCAGCCCCCATTGGCCTAGCCACGATCACGTGCCCCAAAGCCCAGGCCCCGCAACCGAAGCCGTTGAGACCCACGGGGGAAAAAGATGGAAGTTTGGAACAATGGTGTTTCTATCACCAAAGATGGGGCTCAGGTGCGCGCCGCTGCTGTCCACCATGTGCTTTTCCAGGAAACGCCAGGGCCAGCCATTGCTAATGGCTACGATGGCTGGCCAATGAAACAGCCTCCTGTACCTCTGTGACCGACACTCTGGGCGGCGCTTCCTGGTAGACACCGGGGCCGAAGTCAGCGTACTCCCCCCCTGACCATGGACACTCGTAACGCGGTCCCAGGCCCCGAACTCACCGCTGCAAATGGCACCAGTATTCGGACGTATGGCCCGCGAACTATCTCACTGCATTTCGGGTCCGGCTGCTTCACTTGGACTTTCAAGTTGGTAGCAGTGTCACAGCCACTAGGGGCAGATTTCCTACGAGCCAACTGCCTCCTGGTCGACCTAAAAGGCCGGTGTTTGGTCCATGCCGAGACGTTCCAGACTTTACAGCTCGGAGAAGCCAAGCTACTGGCCCTCCACCTGGATTCCATGAACCTCTCAGGTAACAAATTCACCAGGGTGTTGGCGGAATTCCCCTCCATAGTCACCCCTGCAGTTCTCCATGGTCGACCCCAAGCACGGCATGCAGCACCACATCCCCACACAAGGACCACCACTGCACGCCCAAGCTTGCAGGCTCCCACCCGACAAGCTACACCTTGCCAAGGAGGAGTTCCGTAAGATGGAAGAGATGGGAATCGTATGCCACTCAGACAGCCCGTGGGCATCCCCGTTGCACATGGTGCCCAAGTCCACAAGAGGATAGAGGCCCTCTGGAGACTACAGAAGGCTCAATGACGCCACAACTGCCGACAGATACCCGGTACCCCACATCCAGGACTTCATAGCGAATCTGCACGGAGCGACCATCTTCTCGAAAATCAACCCGGTTAGGTGATACCATCAAATCCCAGTGCACCCCGACGACGTGCCCAAGACAGCCCTCATCACCCCGTTCGGCTTGTTTGAATTCCTGAGGACGCCTTTCGGTCTCAAGAATGCAGCTTAAACTTTCCAAAGGCTCATGGACTCGGTGGGACGCAGCCTGGATTTCATTTTCATTTACTTGGACGATATCCTGGTGGCTAGCAGTTCGCACCAAGAGCACGTGACACATTTGCGCCAGATCTGCCAACGCCTGAGTGACCATGGACTGGCAATCAATCAGGCAAAGTACCAGTTCGAGCTGATGGAGATCAATTTCTTGGGCCACAGAGTCAACCGACATGGCGCAGTATACCTACCGGACAAGGTCCAGGCCATCCGCCAGTTCCCCAAGCCCAGCACGGTCAAGGGACTGCAGGAGTTCATGGGGATGGTCAACTTTTATCATCGGTTCGTGCCGACGGCAGCCCACATCATGAGACCCTTGTTCAGCCTGATGGCCGGCAAGGTCAAAGAAGTGGCATGGGACACGGAGTCTACGGAGGCGTTCGAGCAGACCAAGGAGGCGCTGGCAAAGGCGGCCCTCCTAGTGCACTGAGAGTCGATGTACCCACGGCACTCACAGTCGACGCTTCCGACACGGCAGTTGGCGGAGTCCTGGAGCAGCTCGTCGAGGACCAGTGGCGACCACTCGCTTTCTTCAGCCGGCACCTACGGCCACCAGAGGTGAAGTACAGCGCCTTCGACAGGGAGTTGCTAGTGCTCTACCTGACTGTCCGGCATTTCCGGTACTTCCTCGAGGGAAAGGAGTTCACCGTGTATACGGACCACAAGCCCCTCACCTTTGCACTGGCCAAGGTATCAGACCCATGGTCGGCCCTGCAGCACCTGTCCTTTATTTCAGAATTCACCATGAACGTCTGCTACATTGCAGGGAAGAACAACGTCGTCGCCGACACACTGTCTCGCCACAGCCTCCACTCAGTAGGCATATCATCCTCAGGAATAGACTACGTAGCACTGGCGGAAGCACAACGGTGGGACAGTGAGATCCTGGCTTACCGCACCTCCGTTTTGGGGCTCCAGTTGGAGGACGTCTCCATCGGCCCGGCAGCGGATCGACTCCTGTGTGACGTGTCTACCGGCAAACCCCGACCCGTGGTACCAGCGGCATGGAGGCGCCGGGTGTTCGACACGCTGCACAACCTGGCCCACCCATCCATCCGGGTGTTCGACACGCTGTACAACCTGGCCCACACGTCCATCCGGGTGTTTGACATGCTGCACGACCTGGCCCACCCATCCATCCAGGTGTTCGACACATTGTACGACCTGGCCCACCTGTCCATCCAGGCATCCATCAAGCTGGTAGCAGACAGATTTGTCTGGCACGGTTTGCGCAAACAGGTCGGACACTGGGCCAGGACCTGCGAACACTGCCAGACCGCCAAAGTCCAGCGACACGTGAAGGCTCCCCTCCAGCAGTTCCAGCCAACGCACAGGAGGTTCCAATACATCCACGTGGACATCGTTGGCCCCCTGCCAGTCTCCCAGGGTGCCAGGTATATCTTTACTATGGTAGACAGGTTCACCAGATGGCCGGAAGCCGTACCGCTCGCAGACACTTCCACTGAGTCCTGCGCCAGGGCACTCATTGCAAACTGGATCACCTGGTTCAGCCTCCCAACAGACATCACCTCCAACAGAGGGGCGCAGTTCACATCTGGTTTGTGGACAGCACTGGCGCAGCTCCTGGGCACCCAGCTGCATCACACCACAGCGTACCATCCCCAGTCCAACGGTTTGGTAGAGCGATTCCACCGGCATCTCAAGTCGGCCCTGATGGCGCGGCTCAGGGGCCCCAACTGGACAGATGAGCTTCCCTGGGTCCTACTGGGCATCCACACAGCCCCCAAGGAGGACCTGGACACCTCGGCAGAATTGGTCTATGGTGCCCCCCTGACAGTCCCAGGCGAGTTCGTACTAAAGGCCCGAGGTTCAGAAGAAACTCCAGCAGCGGTGCTAACAAGGTAGGGACCCTGGCACCGGTCCCGACCTCCAGGCATGGTCCCACGCCATCCTTCACCCCTAAAGACCTCTGAGACTGTGAGTATGTTTTTATTCGCAGGGGCATGCACAGGTCACCTCTACAGCAGCCGTGCGAGGGACCCTTCAGGGTGATCTGGCACAACGGATCCACGTGTGTCGTGGAGGTGGGTGGCCGGGAAGAGACTTTTACAGTGGACCGCCTCAAACTGGCGCAATTGGACATTGAGCAACCGGTGAGGGTACCCGCACCGCGTCAGCGAGGCCGGCCACCCAGGCATGCCACACAGACTGGGGGCTCCACTCCCCCGATGGATGTTTCTTGGGGGGGGGGTGGTGGTGTAGTGGCCCGCACACACGGGACTCGAACCGCCATCGGGAGCCACAGGCAGACACGCAGTAGCACGTTTGGAACTACCTGCTCAGGGCGGATCTTCCGGGGACAGTTTGATGTCATGTCCGCCCCGCGGGTCTCGGGCCCATAGGAGGGGAGATTTAAGTGAGCGATTTTGAATCAGTGCAGGCATTCTGAATTAAGCTCTCTCTGCCTCCGTGTGTTTCTTTAGTATCGCGTTGCGCGAGACTACAACAGGTTTTTTTATAAACAAATAAACATTTATTTAAACTCCGCTCAATAAAAATGAAAAGTAAACAAACGAATAACTTAACCGGAAGTTAACTGCTATACGGCAACTCAAACAGTTCTTAAAGCGATAAATGCGAACACAGTTCTTAAAGTGATAATTGCGAAAGTCCAAATGATTTATACAGTCAATTAGGAGAGATTTTCCTGAAATAACGAATTCCTCGACAACATGACGTTACTGCTGATCCCAGCCGAAATATGTCTTGCCCGAAGGATTCACGTTGAAGAAAATAAAACGGCTTGAAGGAACTGACCTTTACCTTGACAAATGACACTGCCCCAACCCTTTCTGCCCTTACAAGACAGGGGTTATCTCGGATGCAGGTTACTATTCCTTGAACGAAGATCCAATAAGGTCGATCTTGTATTAAACCGCCGACGAAACCAACTTTACTTGATCCTCCGGGTTTCTGTACTTCGGTAAATCTCCAATACTTAGACTTTAAAATTAAATCAAAGATACATCAAACATAACTGGCAGTGATTTTCAAAACTGCCGGCACGAAGACAATGTACCTTACAGTAAGAATTAAAACTCCACTTTGAAACAGAACTGTCATGAAACCAAATACACAGCATAATAGAATAATGGACAACTTAAACAACGGGAAAATACATCATGTGACATCACTGGTGGGAAAATACATCACTCCACCATCATAAGACCATTACATTATGCTCACCAGATACTCAATTACATCATGGTCATGAGACAGTCACAAGATAGCCACGGGGTATGTAACAACTTTCCTATTGCAACACTTTCAGCAGTCAACAGACCTGAAACCCTTGGCACACTACCTTCAGGCATACATGCATCAGTTTCTTTCTCCAACTTAAACTGTTCCTCCCTTTACTGTAACTTTCTCTTGCTCTTCCAGTGCATGTATGCCCTTCAATAATCATTGACGTGCCATTAATGCAGCCTAAATCAGCCTCTGTTTTAATGCATGCAGAGAAGGTAGTTAATACAGAAGATTTTCTTCCTGCAGCAGAACTCCATAAGCTAGTCTTTCTGCTGTCAGCTGTTATATCCAGAGTTTAACATGCATTGGAACTTGAGAAACATCTCTGTTGGAATGTGATAGGGACCTTTCCTAAATTACTTTTCCAATTTATAAAGTTTAACAGTGCACAGACTTTTATGTATATTTTTATCTTCTCTTAAGTGAATATGTCTTTTTTTTCTAATTATCCATCATCATCCATCAGCTTTTTTCTTTAGTAGTTGGTAGGGGGTTGACTTTTTTATATAAAAAATTTCTTTTATGATGTATGACTTACCTTTAAATTTTTGATTACAGAGTGGTATACCTTTATGTGTTATGCTAAAACATTTTGATCAATTTTATTATAGTATATAAATGTACACAAATTATGTTGAGATGTATCTATGTGTTGCACTCTGTAAATTTTGTTTTATTTCTTCTGAATAAAAATATTGTAAAAAGAAAGAAAAGAAAGGAATGTGAAGCATGACTTGGTGGTATTCCATTCAATCAACGCAGGTAACAGACAAACAATATTGCATCCACAGCACATCAACCAGACCAAACAAGCAGCATTCCATTCAAATGTCAGCAACCGGGACAATATTTTGGCTCTCAAAAACTTCACAAACCACACAATAAATCAGGGCCATGAGCACTTCAATTAAACCGAACAACAAACCATCAAGCAAACACCCCATGATCAAATAGTGGTTCGATCCACAAGTACACAGCATGAATCAATACAAAGCCATAGGGTAGGCCACCCACTTCAGCTGCTCATGTTGCTCAGTGTTGCAATGGTAGTTACCTCTGATAACCAACTGGCCTTTCTTTGGATTCCTTTGTGTTGGAATTCCTTTTTTCCCAACGGGTCCGAGCAAACCTCTTCCTCCAGAACGTGAAACATTGTGCAAAATAGTCCATGCTGATGGCTTTGTCATAAACTGATGTTTATTTGGTTTAAAAAATGTTCCTTGGCAAAACGTGGTGATTACTTGAAAACAAACTAAAAGACGCTGAGAGGCTAAGTGAGGAGGTATTGAATTGTATGACGCTCTTCCAACTCACTGAGTTCCAAGTTGTAAAAGTATGTTTAATCGTCTATTAAAAGACAACAATAAAATTATTTGACTTTTCCATAATTCGTGTAAAATGAAACGAGCATAATTAAATCAAATTCAAACAAAGACAAACAGTCAAAGACGAATGTAATAGGATCAAATTCAAACAAGTGGTCAATGAAAGATATGCCATCCGTACTCACCCCCTCTCTATGCCATCAAGCATGTGAACAGGTGACTATATTAATTTATTTTAACCGCTACCCAACGCTGCCCGTCACCCATACCTACTTGACAAATTAACTTAACCCAGAGTGAGAACATACAGCACAAATAGAATACAGACAGACAACAAATAGATGCATGGCTCCCACAGCAGAGTAACAGTAAAAATGGCCTAATTACCAGCATTCAGGCCAATTAAAATTATGGAATGTACTTATTGTATAAAATGAGTGCAGGTGACTATTTTAAGTAATTTGTATAATGTAAATAGTAGTTTCAATGTTTTTAATTCTTGGTGACTGTAATCACAAAATAATTCAATAAAACAAACACAAGGAAGTCTGCAGATGCTGGAAATCCAATCAACATATGCAAAATGTTGGAGGAACTCAGCAGGTCAGGCAGCGTCTATGGAAATGAATAAACAAATGACTTTTTGGGCTGAGACTCTTCCACAGGATTGAAAAGGAAGGGGAAAGATGTCTGAATAAAAGGTGGGCGGAGGGGAAGAAGTGATAGGCAAAGCCAGGTGGGTAGGAAAGGTGGAGAAGAAGGAATCTGATAGGAGAAAGAGAAAGACAAGGGGCACCAGGGGGAAGTGGTAGGCAGGTGAGAAGAGATAAAAAGTCAGAGTGGAAAAATAGAGGAAGAGGGAAGGGCAATTTTTTTTTCCACTGAAAGGAGAAATTGATATTCATGTCATCAGGTTGGAGGCTACCCAGATGGAATATAAGATGTTGCTCCCCCACCCTGAGATTGGCCTCATCTTGGAACAAGAGGAGGCCATGGACCAACTAGTTGGAACAGGAATTGGTCTCAGAATTAAAATGTTTAGCTACTGGGAAGTTCTGCTTGTTGCGGATGGAATGGAGGTGCTTGACAAAGCTGACCCCCAATTTATGATGAGTCTCAGCAATGCAGAGGAGGCTGCATCGGGAGCACTGGACACAGTGGATGACCTCAACAGAGTTGCGAGTGAAGTGTTGCCTCACTTGGAAGGACTATTTGGGGCCCCGAACGGAGGTGAGGGAGGAATGTATGGGCAGTTGTAACACTTTGTACACTTGCAGGAATAAGTGCCAGGAGGAAGATTAGTGGGGAGGGACAAATCGACGAAGGAATTATGGAGGAAGCGATCTCTGCAAAAGCAGAGAGAAAAGGGGAGGTAAAGATGTATTTTGTGGCAGGATCTCTTTGGAGATGGTGGAAATTGAGGAGGATTATGTGTTGGATGCGGAGGCTGATGGGGTGGTAGGTAAGGTCAAGAGGAACTCTCTCGCTATTAAGACATCAGGAACATTCCTTTCATCAGGAAGAAAGGAATGGAAGAGACCTTTCCATTCTGTCCTGGAATGGAAAGCCCCAGCCTGGGAACAGATGTGGCAGAGGTGAAGGAACTGAGAAAAGCAAATAGCATTTTTACAGGTGATAGGATAGGAACAGGTGTAATCAAGATAACCATGGGAATCAGTAAGTTTATAAAAGATGTTGGTTGACAGCTTGTCTCCAGAGATGGAGCTAGAGAGATTGAGAAAGGGGAAGGAGGTGTCAGAGGTGGATCTAATTAACTTGGGGTGGGGGGGTGGAAGTTAAAGGCAAAATTGATACAATTGACAAGCTCAGCATGGGTGCATGAACCAACACTAATGCAGTAATCAATGTAGTGGAGGAAGAGTTAGAGAAGTTCTGTCCTTAGTGTTTGCATTTATAAATGTTGATAAAGGTGATTTGCGTTCAATTTAATCACTTCACTAAGTCGTGTTTTCATTTGTGGTGAATACAGAAGGTATTTTCTCCCAAAACCCGACTGGCTAAAAATTATTATCTGGTTATGGTGTGAAAATGGTTATGGATTTATTGGGTAGGCTTGCAAGAAAATAAATCAAGGGGTTGAATTTGGTAACATTTATTTACTTTCATAATAAATTTACTTTGAACTTAGAACTTTGGTCCAATATCTCCTTGAGAGTATTGAAGTATTGTTTGATAACATTACTGTGAAGCATAGTTCAGTATTTCATTATATTAAAAGTAATACATTCTGTTCCTTATTCAGTTACACACTACAATGTATGTAACATTGTCATGAGAGGACTTACATTTATATATTATTCATCTCCTTAGGACATTAAAAAGATCACAACCAATAAGATAAATATGAATTTCCATCAGTGGAATATAATACACTGCCAGTGTAGTCTCTAATACAATGTAATTTCCTTAGATGTAGAATAGATGTCAATCAAAATGTAGTTGCATGTGGTCTCCAAGGTATAAAAATAACCATTTAATGTCAATACCTTAATCATAAGTATGAATCAAGAACATTCCATTGAGGGATTTACTGAGTGATGTACAGCTTCAGATATTGAAAGTTTGCCAGATGAAACTAGGCAGCTGAGATAAACTGCAATAAAGCATGCAGAAAGGGATCTGCTTTGTATTTCTTCCTCTTTCTCTTCTGTATTCATTTTCTCTTTCCATCCTTCTTTCACCCTGAAAATCCATAACCTGACAATGCTGAAAGTCTGAAATAAAAACAGAAAATTCTGGGAATGTGTAGCAGGTCAAGCCACATCTGTGGGAAGACATCACTGGTATTTAATCTCTGTTTCTCTCCTGGCCTGCTGAATATTTCCAACATTTTCTGATTTTATAATTAATTGGAGCAGTTGATAATCAAGGAGAAAACTCTCCCTTTGGGGTAATAACAGTGGGTATTCCTGTATCATAGGAGCAGCATAGTATTGAGAATTTGTGTAGGATGGTTAGACATTGTCAGTTTCACTGGTATGAAGGAAGAAATGTGTCAAGCATTATTAGACAATCCTAAGATAAAGTATGATCATACAGTGATGTTCATCTCATATGCACAACTGAATCATGCAAACTTGCTAGTTGACCAAAAGGAAGCAATATTATTGATAGTCACACAGTTATTAATACAAGGAGTGATGGCCTTTTTATTTTAAATATTCATTCATTCTGTATGATACTATTCTGCTGATCTTGTTCTGAATTTTGAGTTTTCATAGCCTGCCTAGAGATAACAATTCATTTTTATCAAAGTTATTAATTTAACTTTGGTCATCTCTGTCTGGGATAGAAATGTTATTCATGTTTTTCAGAATATTAAAAATCTTGTGCCTTTAGTTTTAATTCCAAATCAGAGGATGCCATTCATGAAATTCACTAAGGTTACTGCAGTGCTACTTATGAGCAAGCTAGAATGATTAAAGCTCAGATTTTTTTTTGGAGCAATTGGTATAAAGATGTAAGTAATGAAAAGCTCCAGGACTTTGGATCTGAAAGTGAGCTGAGAGAGAGCATGACCTTAAAAGATGACAAGTTCATTGCAAGTGTGTCAGAAGATGACAACCATAGAATTGAAAAGGTAGGATTATTGTCTGTAAAATTATTTTCAACAGTGTCACCCTGAAATAGTAGTGTTGGTTGTTGAGAGGTACTTGGAGTATGATAGTATTCAGTGTTGGTGGAACCATGAGCAGACTGATGTATGGTATGAGGATATCAGGAATGACCTTCTATACATGCATGGCCGTATTTAACAAGCAGGTCTCCAGATCAATGAAACTGCTTAAGCATTGTTTGCTCCTTTTCAGTAAATTTAAAATCTTAGATTTTGTTTGTCTGTTACTGGGAAGAGCTCTTACAGAGTAGTCAATAGTACGTTTTCCATCTATTTTCCAGTTTGTCCAGAGAAAATACATGTGCCTGATGAGAGTTCTTCTCCACATAATACAAATTCTTCAACAACAATTGCACAAAACAAGCTGATATCTTCTACTCAGCAGCATACCAAAAAAGCACTAAAACAGGTAAGGTTAAACAATTACAATCTTATGTCCTTTAATAATATGGTATTCTCATTTTTTCCTCCCTTCAGCTGATAAACAAATTAATTGTCAAACTTTATATGAAATTCATTGAAGGATCAAACATGTTCCGAGAATCTTCTTCTCTAAGACATTAAGTTTACCTTCGAATCTTGACTTGTACGTAAACAGATCTAAAAATACATTCACTTGTGGATCCAGTGTAGGCAGTTTAATTGGTTTGGCATTGGCTAGACGGACTGATGAGCCTGTTTCTGTGCTGTACTTTTCTATGACTCCAGTTATTTAAAGAACATCAAAATAAAATGCAGATACAGAAATCTGAAATTTAAAAGATGGAAAAATACTGAAATTACTCAGCAATCATCTGTGGAATGAAAAGCAGAATTAACATTTTACATTGAAGAGTCTTCATCAGAACTGTGACGAAGAGAACATAAAGTTGCAGAGAAATGTAGGTGGGGTGGGGGAGGTGGGTGTGCTGTTGTGGTGGATGAATAATGCCGGGAATATATTTCTGAGAATGGCTGAAGTTGTCAGAAAGGTGAGTTGTATAGGTCACCCAGTCATTAGACAATTAGGGAGAAAATGAACAAAAGCAGTAAAGTTAAGGCAGTTAATGAACGTCAACAATGAAATGTAAACTTCGCAATTGTATGGCTTTAGGATGTGCCTTGCAGTTGAAACTGTGCCTTTGGAGGGAGAGGAACAGAGCCAATATCACAGATAGATAACTTAACAAAAGATATGGCCATTCTGACACAGAAAAGAAAAGCAAGCAACCCAAATTTGTAGAATTTAGCAATGTCTGCAACACACCAGACAGAAGATGAAGCGTTATTCCTCAAATTTATACAATATTATTAATTGATAAATTTATATATTAATGTGATAGATTACCAGGTACAATTAATATATCATATAATTATATTGCAAGAGTAAGTAGGACATAGATTCAAACTGCAAGGCAACAGGAGTTCTAAGTACATTCTGCTGACCCAAGGCAGTCTCCCAATCTATAGTTGGTTTCCCCAGTGTGGAAGAGATCATATCATGAGCATTGAATGCAATACAGCAGATTGGTTATCTCAGTTTGCTTTTGACATGTCAAGGTGGATGCCTCATTTCAAAAATGTACGAAATTCTATAGAGCGATCAACATAACTCAGCAGGCATTATACATTTGAACACAAGTTCTGTCAGGCCTCACTTCCACTTCTCAGTATGTCTCTATTCAGTTTGTGCTTTGTGCTTTCCTAGTGCATCTCTCGTCCTAGATGTTAATGGGGAAAATTTCTATTTTGAGAAGAACGTCAAACTTGTTGATCTAGGGAACTACTTTGTAAACGACCAATCATTTTGTATTTCAAACTATCTTAGTCAATCTACTTTGTCCAGTCAATGTGACAAGGTATTTCATTGAACTTTGTACAATCTTTCTTATATTTACATTCATTTTCTATAATACACTCTGCTTTACTTTCTGCCCAGTTCTGTGATTATTGTTAAGGTTTTCAGCCACCTGTTGTTAAGAACCTAAAAACATGAACCAAAATTGAGGCTTGAATTGAATTGAATTGACTTTATTACTTACATCCTTTGTATACATGACGAGTAAAAACCTTTATGTTACATCTCAATCTAAATGTGCAGTGTGCAATTTATAGTAATTTATAATAAATAGTATGTACAACAGGACGGTCAATATAACATAGAAATACAATTGTATCAGCATGAATTAGTCAGTCTGATGGAAGAAGCTATCCCAGACCCTGTTGGTCCTGGCTTTTATGCTGCAGTACCATTTCCTGGATGGTAACAGCTGGAACAGTTTGTGGTTGGGGTGACTTGGGTCCCCAATGATCCTTTGGGTCCTTTTTATACACCTGTCTTTGTAAATGTCCTGAATAGAGGTTCATATCTACAGATGCATTGGGCTGTCCACACCACTCTCTGCAGAGTCCTGTGATTGAGGGAAGTACAGTTCCCATACCAGACAGTGATGCAGCCAGTCAGGATGCTCTCAATTGTGTCCCTGTAGAAAGTTCTTAGGACTTGGGGGCCCACACCAAACTTCTTCATCTGTCTGAGATAAAAGAGGTGCTGTCATGCTTTTTTCAACCACGCAGCCGGAAGGTACAGAGCACATGAAATCCTCAGTAATGTGCCATGTGAGATCCTTGGTAATGTGTATGCTGAGGAACATAAAGCTGTTCACCCTCTCAACCCCAGATCCATTGATGTCAATAGGAGTTTGCCCATCTCCATTCCTCCTGTAGTCCACAACCAGCTGCTTTGTTTTTGCGACATTGAGGGAGAGGTTGCTTTCTTGACACCACTTTACACAGAGAATGGTGAGTGCATGGAATGTACTGCCAGTGACGGTAGTAGAGGTGGATACAATAGGGTTTATTAAGAGACCCTTAGGTATATGGAGCTCCGAAAAATAGAGGGCTATGCAGTAGGGAAATTCTAGGCAGTTTCTAGAGTAGATTACATGGTCGGCACAGCATTGTAGGCTGAAGGTCCTGTAATGTGTTGTAGATTTCTATGTTTTATGTTCTATGTTCTTTTTTTTGATATATCCATTGAATTTTCCTTTTTCACTTATTTGTGTGCTGTTTTAATCTAAGTTATCAGCTAATGTTCTGTTTATTTCCTTTCAGCACTTTTATACTTTTCTTGAAATAGTTTCCTCTTCCATGTTTCTTTTTATTATCCATTTTTGGAAGTTTAATTTTAAAATAATTTTCCTTACATTTGAAGTTTTAAATGTTTGCTGCCTGTGCAATAATCACAGCCTACCTTTACTGATGCTAACAATTTGGTTAGAGAGAAAAGCAAAATGTCAATTAACACAAACTAAATCGCATGACAAACCATTGCATCATCAGTAATAGAACACTGCTATGTGAGTATGTATGTCTTGAAATGCCCATAAGACATAGGAGCAGAAATAGGCCATTTGGCCCATCGAGTCTGCTCTGCCATTCAATCATGACTGATCTTTTCTCCCCTCCTCAGTCCCACTGCCATGTACAAATGTTCTTTTCAATAATATTCATGCAGGATTGCTTATTTGCATCAACAATTTTATTGAACACCTAGGCAGCTGCTTTAAGAAACTGAGTAGAAAAAGAATTATAATGCTAGTTTATGCTTTCTGTGAGGCATTGATAAAAATGAGTAAGGGTCAAAGGGGACATGCCAAATTTCTTTACCCTCCTGAGGAAGCTGAGGCACTGGTGAGCTTTCTTGGATGTGGCATCAACATATTTGGACTAGGATTGGTTATTGGTGATGGTCACTCCAAGGAACTTAAAGTTCTCAACTTTCTCAACTCTCCTACACTTTGATATAACAGGAGCATGTACACTGCTCCCTTCCTGAAGCAATGACCAGCTCTTTTGTTTTGCTCACATTGAGGGAAAGGTTGTTGTCACGACACCATATTGTTTCTAAGTGCTTTATCTCCGTCCTGTACTTTAATTCAGCATTATTTGAAATATGAGCCACTATAGTGATATCATCTGCAAACCCGTTGATGGAGTTTGAGCAGAATCTGACCATGCAGTACGTATTGCACAGGGTGTAGAGTGGGAGACTGGGAACACAAACTTGTTCACCACTGTTGAAAGTAATTGAGACAGAAGTATGGCTGGCTGTCCTTACTGATTGCAGTCAGGAAGTTGAGGATCCAGTTGCCGAGGGACGTATTGAGTACCAGGTCTTGGAGCTTGGATTTTAGTACTAAAGGCATAATTGAATCTGTTTTCAGTTTATCCAGTGTAGGTGTCTCGACTGTCCAGATGCTCCAGAAATGAGCATAGGCCAGGGTGATGGCATCCACCATAGATCTTTTTGTGATGGAAGGTGAATTACAGTGGATCAAGGTTATTTTTCATCTCCCCTGACTTCATGTAAACCACTATTAATGAAACCAAAATCATAATTTTGGAGGTCAGCATTAATAGAAGCTTAATTGAATGAACAATATTAACTAACAGAGCTGGGCATAAGCTGGCTATTTCACAAATAGTGTTGTACCTCTTAAACCTAAAAAGCCCCTCTTGTTTTTGCAAGGCTCATGACAGAGAATTGGCATAGTTATATAAGAGAGTAAATATATATATATATGACAACAATTGTTACAGCTTTAGTTTTTTAACTAATAGGTAACATGCAGAGTAGTTTTAAAGTCTTTTCCTTTGTTCTCATCTTAAAATCAATAAAGAGGGTAAGGCAATTCATTTTAATAGTTTTGAGGACTATTTTCTGCTTTTTTGTTCCAAAATTAAAATCTAACTTTGTAGCTAGAAGTTGAACATTATTTACTGATGTTGTCTGTGATGTTGACAATGTCAGTTGATAAGTTATGTGTAATCTTGCAATACAAATTTCTAAAACTCATTTCTTAGAGCCTCCTATTGTCTACAGACCCCATCACTTTGATTATTACCCTATCAGCACTATAGAAAAGTTCACTATAGAAAAGTTCTAAAACATCTTGATAAAATAATCAGAACTCAGGGAATCCAATGCAGGTGGTGTGAAAAGGAAATGTGTATCTTTCATTTTCTTCAGCATTTAGTGCAGAAGACAAGAGAGGTGTGACAGTGGAATGGAAAATTAAAATGGAAGATTCATTGAGACTGTGCCTTGGATATATGAGGTGAGATTAGGTAAAACATGCCTGTATTAAGCAGATTTTAGAAGCATGAGAGCAGGCATAACTTAAACATACAATATTTTTATAAAACTCATAATGAAAGATTTTTCCTGGTTGAAGAGTCTGGAACTGTGTCACTGTCCCACATAAATTGTTAGGTCATTTAGAATTGAAATGGAGTTATTTCTTCTTGCAGAACATTGTGAATGTTTAGACTTCTCTATCCAGAGAGTTGTTGAGTCTCATTTATTCAAAACACAAATTGATAGATTTCTGAATGAATAGGAAATCAAGGGATGTATGGATAATTCAGAAAAATTGCACTGAGACAGAAGGTTCCCAATGATGTTGAGGATAGACCAATCAGGCTTGAATGGGCTATCCTGTTTCAATTAACTTTGTTCTTACTGCACATCCTAGTCATTGTGTGCTGATGATAGATTATAAAACTCTTGAGTTTGTGAATAGCTGCCAGTGAATTAGCCTAACAAGAATTTTGTGCTCCTTGATACAGCACCACACATTCAGATGATCACCACACCCATGGATGGTGTGTTACAGATGGGGTAGATTGAGAATCCGGCTGAGTCCTGCCACAACACTCTCACTTAATGTCAGCAAAACCAAAGAGAGGATTATTGACTTCAGGAAAAGAAAACCAGAGGTCCATGATGGGGGATCAAAGGTGGAGATGGAGAGCAACTTTAAATTCCTCGATATTATCATTTCAAGTCAAGTCAAGTGGAGTTTATTGTCATTTATCTACATACATGTATATAACGATATAATATATTTAGAAATGAGACAATGTTTCATTGAACCAGGGTGTAAAGCACAGCAGTACAGATAACACACAATAATTTATGAAGATAAGGATAAAATCTACAGAGGATTCACAGATAAATAACAAACTAAAGTGCATTAATATTAAACATTGTAAGGTACAGAACTGATTAACTAGTGACACTTTGAATACAATGTGGCCAGGAGTTCAGAGCCCAATAGCCAGGGAGAAGAAATTGTTTTTTATCATGATCATTCTTGTTTTTATACATTATAGTCTCCTGCCTGATGGTAGAAAGTTAAAGAGGGTGCTGGATGGATGGGTGGGGTCCTTAATAATGTTAAGGGCCCTGCGCACCCAGTGCTCCTGATAAATGTCTCTGATGGATGGTAAGTAGACCCCTATGATCCTCTCAGCTGTTCTCACAGTCCTTTGTAGGGACTTATGGTCTGATGCTTGATTGCTGTCGTACCAGTTGGCGATGCAGCTTGTCAGGAAACTCTCTTTGAGGCTCCTATAAAACGCAGTTAAGATTGGGGGGAGAGCTTTGCTTGCCTCAATCTTCTTAGGAAGTGAAGGCGCTGCTGTGCCTTGTTCAGGGAGGTGATATTAGGGGACCAGGTGAGGTCATCTGTGTGTAAACTCCCAGGAACTTGGTGCACACTCACTCTCTCTACAGATGAGCCATGTATTCACAGAGGGGGATGGTTCGCCTGCACCTTCCTGAAGTCCACAATAATTTTGTTTGTCTTCTCCACATTCAGGCTATGGTTGCTCTTCTCACACCAATCCACCAACCACTCCACTTCCTCTCTCTATGCAATCTAGTCATTGTTCTTGATGCCAGCCACTGTTGTGTCACCCACAAACTTGATGACAAGGTTTGAGCTGGATCCTGTGACAGAAGTGTAAACAGCAGCAGGCTGAGCTCAGGCCTGGGGAGCGCCAGTGCTCGGCGTAATGCGAGGAGAGATGTTGCTGCCAACATGGACTGACTGTGGCCTTACTTTTAAATAGTCTATAAATAGCAGTCTAGCATATGAGAGCCCATTCTCCAGGTGGGACAGGACAGAGTAGAAGGCAGAGGCTATTACATCATCAGTGGATCATTCTGAGTGAAGCTGGAAAGGCTCCAGTGTAGCTGGGAGAAAGGCTATAATGTTCTCCATAACCAATCATTCAAAACATTTGATAATAGTTGATGTTAATGACCAATAGTCATTTTGGAGGACCTGTCCTAGGCACAACACACAAGTGCAATTATGAAGAAAGCAAGGCAGTGCTTCTACTTTCTTAAAAGTTTGCAAAGATTTGCCATAACATTTAATACTTTGACAAACTTTTAGTGATGTGTGGTATATTGACTGGTTGTATGGACACACCAATGAAATTCCTACACAAAATATTTGATATGGGCCAGTCTATCACAAGTAAAGCCCTCCCCTCCGTTGAGCACAGCTACACAGAGTGCTATTGCAGGGAAATAGCATCCATCACCAGGGTCCCCCTCTGCCCAGGTCATGGTCTCTTCTCACTGCTGCCATCAGGAAGAAGGTACAGGAGACTCAGGACTCATGCTACCAGGTTCAGGAACAATTATTACCTCTCAACCATCAAGTTCTTGAAGCAGTGGCAATAACTTCATTCAACTTCACTTGCACCTTTATTGAACTGTTCCCACAACCACAACCTATGGACTCAAGGACTCTTCACCTCATGTTCTCAATATTTATTGCCGATATATTTTGTTATTTTTTTTGTCTTGTATTTGCACAGTTTGGTTTTTGTACATTGGTTATTTGTCCACCCTGTTGGTTGCAGTCTTTCATTGATTCTATTATGGTTCTTCGATTTACTGACCATGACCACAAGAAAATGAATCTCAAGGCTGTATGTGGTGTCATATATGTACTTTGATAATACATTTACTTTGAAAGTTTTGAACTTTGGGAAATTTTGGGAATGAACAGATGAGCTTTTTATTGCAGCCTATTGCTATACCACATTGTTTATATGGTTAATAGAAACCCTAAAATGTTTTCAGTGAGGGATTTGTAATTGAACTCATAAGGGAAGCAGTGGACCTTGTGTTGTAGGTGGCTACTGCTTGGTATTTGCTTAACATGAATCTATGATCACAAGTCTCAGACCAAGGTTGTCATTTAGTCTTGTAGGAGTTAACATTACATAAGAACATAAGAAAAATGAGCCATCTGGTTGAGCCAGCTCTACCATTCAATAACATTATAATTGATCTAACCATGGAATCAGCTTCATTGTCCTGCCTTTTCTTCATAACCCTTAATATCCATTGCTATCCACAAATCTGTGTCTTAAATATACCTAATGATGTAGTCTCTGGGTGAGAATTCCACAGAATCACTAGTCTCTGGGAAAAACAGTATCTATCATCAGTAAAGGTCTACATTTCTTCATCTTCCAATATAGGTAGGATCATTGATAAAGAAATTGAAGATGGTTGGGCTGAGGTTATAGCTCTGAGGAGCAGCTTTAAAAATGCAGAAATTCCTTTTCCTTGGAGAAGCTAGGGACAAAGTAGGACAAATAAATATTTGAACTTGTAACTACAACTAAAAGTTAAGTGATAAAAGTTCATTGATAGATTTTTGTTTTTGGAGACAAGTAATTTTATTATTTCTAGTAAACTGATTAAGATTGAACCTGTAATGATAGAAGTGCAACATCACCACCAATGGATAAAGTGTGCATTGCAGGCATTAGTCAGATCTAATTTATCTTTTGAAATTCACATGGTTGAGTGTTGCTTAAAATTACTAGAGTTATTTTTTTTAAAAGTCCTTCTCATGCTGGGGATCTGAAATAAAAATTGAAAATGCTGGAAACACTCAGCAGATCAAGCAGCATCAGTAGAGAGAGAGAGAGAGAGAGAAACAATATTAATAGGTCCAGTTCAGTAATTTTTCATAGCATCCTTATCATTAAAGAAGTAAAATAATTACTATGAATTTCAATATACTCAGAACAGATTCTCAGTGGTCCATTTTCCAGTATTAATAGCTAAAGAAAGAAAAATATTACATTTTTTTTGCTCTCTGTGACCTTAAGATTTCATAATGCACTTTTGTAATAGCAGAAATATAATGAAGATTTGATCTTTTTTAGTGATATCGTTTAAGAGATAAACATTAGCCAATACATTGTAATGAACACCTTTGTTATTCATAGTATCAGTTTGGGGAATCCACTTAAGAGGCTGGACTAAAGTTTATTCAGTATCTCATTGTAGAACAAGCAACTTTAAAAGTACAGTGCTTTATTGAGAACAACAGGAAACCATCACTCATCATTCATTCTAGATTATGTCATAAAATCCTTGGAGTGAGTCAAATTCACAACCTTCTGATTCATGCAAAGCACCAATATTTTTTCATCGCAAACAATACAGTACTTGAGCATCTCATATTCTGGGATTTTCATGTACTGATCTGTAATAAAGAGGTGCAAAGGGAGCCCTTGTTTTCTGAATTGGATATCATGTTCAGAACAGGTATGTTCCAATATGAATAAAAGGACAAAGGATGGTAAGGTAACAGAACCTTGAATATTGAGAGTGGTGGGGGATTTATTCAAGAAAGAATATAAAGCATAGGCAAGATTTAGGAAACTAAAAATCAAACAGAGCTCTTGAGGATTATAAAGAAGCCAGAAGAGAACTCAAGAAGGGAATTGGGAAAGCCAGGAGGAGCCACAGAAAGTCTGTGGCAAGTAGGAGTAAAAAGAGACTCCAAAGGCATTCTATACATCAGAATCAGGTTCAATATTATTAGCATATGTTGTAAAATTTGTTAACTTTACGACAGCAGTACAATGTTCATGATAAATATAGAGAAAAAACTGAATTACAGTATATGTCTATTAAATAGTTCAGTTAAAATAAGTATTGCAGAAAAAACAAATACAAAATAGTGAGGTAGTGTTCATGTCCAATGACAATTTAGAAATTGAATGGCAGAGGAGAAGAAGCTATTCCTGAATCGCTGAGTGTGTGCCTTCAGGCTTCTGTACTTACATCAATTACAAGAGGATAACTACCAAACGGGCAGGACCACTCATGGATAAAGAAAGAAGCATATGCTCAGAGGCAGAGGATGTGCATGAGGTCCTAAGTGAGCACTTTGCATCAATATTTACAAAGATGGAGGATAGGGAGACCAGTGTGGAGCATGCTAATATGCTAGAGCATTTTAAGATAAACAAGGAAGCAGTGCTCGGTCTCTTAAAGAACATAAAGCTGGATAAACCCTAGACATGGCTGAGGAACTGGTGCACGGGGCAGGGGGTTCAGACTTATGGATCATTGGGATCACTTTTGGGATGGTACAATCTGTACCAAATGAGACGAGTTAAACTGACCCTAAGGGGGTCCAATTCTTGCAGGTAAGTTGGCTAGAGTTACTTGGGAGGGTTTAAAATACAGTGCCTATAAAAAGTATTCACACCCCCTCCACCACCTTGGAAGTTCACATGTTTTATTGTTATAGAATATTGAATCACAGTGGATTTAATTTGGCTTTTTTTGACACTGATCAACAGAAAAAGACATGTCAAAGTGAAAACAGATCTCTACAAAGTGATCTAAATTAATTACAATTATAAAGCACAAAATAATCGATCACATAAGTATGCACACCCTGTCATATACATACTAATGTTTCACTGGTGCAGTCAGTTGGTTTTAGAAGTTACGTAATTAGTTAAATTGAGATCACCTGAGAACAATCAAGGTGTTTCAATTGATTGTAGTAAAAATACACCTGTATCTGGAAGGTCCAACTGCTGGTGAGTCAGTATCCTGGCAAAAACTACACCGTGGAGACAAAAGAACACGCCAAGCAACTCCGCGAATAGGTTATTGAAAAGCACGCCAGGAGACAGAAAATTGCCAAGTCACTGAATATCCCTTGGAACACAGTAAAGTCGATCATCAAGAAATGGAAAGAATACGGCACAGCTGTAAATCTGCCCAGGGCAGACTGTCCTCAAAAACTGAGTGACCGTGGAAGAAGGAGACTACTGAGGGAGGCCACTAAGAGGCCTATGAGTAACAAGCTTTAGTGTCTGAGATAGGAGAGACTGCACATACAACTAATGTGGCCCAGGTGTTTCACCAGTCACAGCTTTATGGGAGAGTGGCAAAGAGAAAGTCACTTCTGCAGAAAACCTCACATGAAATCTCAGCTAGAGTTTGCCAGGAGGTATGTTGGAGACTCTGAAGTCAGCTGAAAGGAGGTTCTATGGTCTGATGAAACCAAAGTTGAGCTTTTTGGCCATCAAGCTCAGTTTGTGACTGGACTTGAAAAGGACTGTTCACTCATGATCCCCATGCAATCTGACAGAGCTTGAGCAGTATTGTAAAGAAGAATGGGGGAAAATTTAAGTGTCCAGATGTGCAAAACTGGTAGAGACCTATCACGCAGACTTAAGGCTGTAATTGCTGCCAGAGGTGCATCAACTAAATACTGACTTGAAGAGGGTGAGTAATTATTTTGTGTTTTTTTTATTTGTAATTAATTTAGATCACTTTGTAGAGATTTGTTTTCACTCTGACACAAAAACATCCTTTTCTGTTGATCAGTGTCAAAAATGCCAAATTAAATCCACTGTGATTCAATGTTTTTTTTAAAACTATTTTTATTGAGTTTTCAGATAATTACAGAAAGAAGGAAAAAAAATACCCTTCCCCCCCTCCCCTTAGCCCCTCCCCCCTAACATCCCTATAGAAAAAGAAAGAAAGAAAGAAAGAGTGCCTGGATATCGGAAGATCCCCACATGCTCCACGGAGTTCGTAATAACTTTAGTATATAGATTTATTTCTTTCCCCAAATAACCAATTATTTTATCTTCAGAGCACCTATATATTTAATCCTGTCTTTTGTAAATAAGGGCACCAAATTTTCAAAACTGTTTCATATTTATCTCTTAAATTATAAGTAATTTTTTCAAGTGAAATACAGCTGGAAATTTCATTCTTCCAACGATCTATACTTAAGTATGCATCTGATTTCCAAGTAACTGCAATAGCCTTTTTGGCTCCTGCCAGTGCAATTTTTATAAATTCTTTCTGATATTTATTCAATTTGGGTTTCGATTTTATCCCTTCAATATCGTCTAATAAAAATAATATTGGATTATGTGGAAGTTGTGTTCCTATAACTTGTTCCAATAAAACTCTTAAATTTGTCCAAAAAGGTTGAATTTTAGAACAAGACCAAGTAGAATGTAAAAAAGTACCAATTTCTTGGTTACATCGGAAACACTGATCAGATAAATTTGGATTTAATTTATTTATTTTTTGTGGTGTAATATATAATTGATGTAAACAATTATATTGCACTAATCTTAACTGGACATTTATTGTATTTGTCATACTATCAAGACATAGTCATGACCAATTTGTTTCTTCAATTTTAATATTCAAGTCACTTTCCCATTTTTGTCTTGACTTATGGACTCCTTGTTTAATTGCCTGTTTTTGAAACAAGCTATACATACAAGAAATAATTTTTTTAGTTTTTCCTTTTTGAATTAAAATTTCTATTTCATTAGATTTCAGCAATAACATTGTTTGACCTAATTTTTCTCTTAAATAAGCCCTTAATTGGAAGTAACAAAAAAGAGTGTTGTTTGATACTTTATATTTATTCTTTAATTGATCAAATGACATTAATATACCTCCTTCAAAACAATCTCCTATGTATCTAATCCCTTTTTGAAACCAATTATATAAAAGTTGATTATCGATTGTAAAAGGAATGTCTATTTTGAATTAAAGATCTCTTTGCTAATAAAGATTTCTTTGTCTCATCATCAACATTTATCTTATTCCATAAGTCAATCAAATGCTTTAATATAGGAGATTCTTTCTTTTCCCGTATCCATTTAGATTCCCATTTATATATAAAATCTTCTGGTGTATTTTCTCCTATTTTATCTAGTTCTATTCTAATCCATGCCGGTCTATCTTTCTCAAAAAAAGATGCAATAAATCTAAGTTGATTTGCTTTATAATAATTCTTAAAATTTGGAAGTTGTAACCCTCCTAGATCAAATTTCCATGTCAATTTTTCCAACGATATTCTTGACATCTTAGTTTTCCAAAGAAACTTCCTCACATATTTATTTAACTCTTGAAAAAACTTCTGGGGTAATTGTATTTGTAGTGATTGAAATAAGTATTGTAGTCTAGGGAATATATTCATTTTTACGGTATTTACTCTACCTACTAATGTTATTGGTAATATCATCCATTTATCAAGATCTTCTTGAATTTTTTTCGATAATGGTAAGTAATTTAATTTGTATAAGTTCTTTATATCATTATCAACTCTTATACCTAAATATTTTATACCATTTGCCGTCCATCTAAATTGAGTTATTAATCGACATTGACTATAATCTCCTTTAGTAAGAGGTAAAATTTCACTTTTATCCCAATTTATTTTGTAACCTGTTATTTTCCCATATTCTTCTAATCTATAGGATAATTTACGCAACGAGTGCAATAGGTTTGTTAAATAAAGCAGAACATCATCAGCAAATAAGTTAATCTTGTATTCTTCCTGATTAACTCTGAAACCCTTAATATCTGGGTCCATTCTAATTAATTCAGCTAATGGTTCTATCGCCAACACAAATAAAGCAGGTGATAATGGACAACCCTGCCTAGTTGACCTTGTTAACTGAAATGGTGTTGAAATTTGACCATTTGTCACTACTTTAGCTTTGGGATTAATATTTAAGGTTTTAATCCATTTTATAAAAGATACCCTTAATCCATATTTTTCCGATACCTTAAATAAAAAATCCCATTCCAATCTATCAAATGCTTTTTCTGCATCTAAAGCAACTGCCACACTCATTTCCTCCCTCTTTTGAGCCAAATGAATTATACTAAATAACCGAGTTACATTATCTGCCGATTGTCTATTTTTAATAAATCCTGTTTGATCCATATGTATTAATTTTGGTAAGTATTTAGATAGTCTGTTAGATAAGATTTTTGCTATTTTATAATCAGTGTTTAACAAAGAAATAGGTCTATATGATGTTGGCTTTAAAAGATCTCTATCTTTTTTTGGCAATACTATTAAAATAGCTGTCGAAAAAAATTCTGGAAGTTTATGCGTTCTTTCCGCTTGATGTATTAACTCCATAAAAGGAGGAATTAATAAATCTTTAAACTTTTTATAAAATTCAGGCGGAAAACCATCTTCTCCTGGAGATTTATTACTTTGAAATGATCCTAAAGCTTCTTCAACCTCTTTTAATGTAAAAGGCATATCTAATCCCTTATGTTCTTCCGTATTTAATTTTGGAAGAGTTATTTGTGATAAAAACCTTTCGATCTTGACACT